>NC_090929.1:903877938-904205493 GCF_040938575.1 Ambystoma mexicanum | reverse complement strand
TATATCTGGAGATCGCCGCCAGATGAATCTTAATGGAGGCATGGGCTAGCCCAGCCTTTGCCAGCGATAGCAGGTACGGCAGCACCTGAGGGGCCGTAATCCGTAGGGGGTTGATCTTCTGTGCTCGGCACCAGATAGAGAACCTCTTCCACTTGTGACTGTAGCATTTGAGAGTCGAGGACGCCCTGGCCTTTGCAAGAACCTCTCTGCAGTTGGCCGGTATATCGTACCCTCCAAACTCTAGCGTTGCAGGAGCCAAGCCTGCAGGTTGTGGGATGTTTTTACCCATGCATCCGAGCCCTACCAGAAAAACTGTGCATTACTGGCATTGAAAACATGATGGCCAGAGCTTCCCAGAAAATGCACAGGGAAATGCATGAAGAATAGGCTGCCACCCATTTTTGCCGATGTTATGGGCACAGAAGGGCACTGCCTATAACCACCATTGGGCTACACACAGTAGCCTGAACCCATTGCAAAAGGGGCAATGCTGATTGCCAAAAGCAACCCACAACTATTGGGAATTCATTCCTTCAACGGGCAAAAAATAATTTTACTGCAGAACCACACCAGTGCCATGTGCTGAAACTGGATAATATACTTCCATGTAAAATCTCTTGTTTGGAATGCATTCATTCAAGACTGATCAAAAAAATGGACGCAGTACCGATAAATACCTCAAGGCGGAGCTAGCGGTCTAAACTCTGACAGGGAAACTGCATGTCAGGAGTTGCAGGAGAGGCCTTTACATCAAAGGCTGGGAGTTAATTAAAATCTTAACCACATGCTGTTCCCAGAAGACAATCTGATTTAATTAACAGGCCAAAAGGCTGGGAACCCTTCTCACCTCAGGAAGCACAGGAAACCACATGGTCATACTAACCAAATGCAAAGTGGCTCCCTGGTCTGCTGACCTCAGCCTCCCAGAGACCACACAATAGGCTCTTGCACTTGAATAGAATATGCTGATGTTGACTGTTGACTGTACACAAAGAGCTCCCTGCAGAAGAGACATGTGATCACTGACCCACCCAAGTCTTGGAGGCGGACTCCAACACTCTGAGAACTGAATTGAAAGCAAAATATATATTTTACAGAAACACTGATAACTCTTGGTAACCGGATGACAGAAATGTGAAATGTGGGGAACCTTAAAATGGAAACTTTGCCTACAATTCAAGCCCAAACTCCAATTTGTGTGATGTTCTGGGGCATAACCCTGCCATTTATTGACACCACAGACACTGTATTTAAGCTAGACAAATGGAAAGTTACTGAGATATGTGTAGTAGGGGGGTGTATATGTGTATCAATTTTAATGAAAAACCAATGTTGCATAACCCACTAAAAAGCGCAAAATATTGCCATTTCTGGATGCAAGCTCTTAGAAACATCAGAGTTTGAACAGAGTATACCTCATGTGATGGGTGCATGTAATTTTAAACAACTGCGTATCTGTGAAATATGTATTTGGGTCAAATATAGATTTGTGTGGAAACTGACCAGGGGAGGATCCTCTGACCCATAAAACCTACAGCATCACTCTGACTCACATTTCCTTCCCCCAATCATGGGAGAGGGGAGAATTTGCCCAATGACAAGTAGAGAGGGGCAGGCTTAGCTAGGCCCAGGCACACACCCATTTTCAAAACACATAAAAAGATACTGCTGGGACAGGTAGAAGGAGTCAAATCCAGTTGCTGCGGAGCGTTTTGCCGGACCACACAACATCCAGAAGATACCAGTTCCAGACTGACTCCAGCTACATACTCCAGAACCTAGAACTTACACTTTGGAACCTAAATCAGAGGCCTAAAACCACAAGCTGAGTTCTCTGCAGCAGGCCTCAAATCATTGCAAGCTACTCACAGCCGGGCGAGCTAATTGAATCCCTTGCCAAGAACTTTTGCCAGGACCAGTGCAGAGATCGAGGAGCCGTGCAGAGACCGCTGTATCCGGACAGACCAGACCAGAGAACTAGAGAGCTGACCCAGATCACTGTGAAGTGCCGACCAGAACCGGAGTCCAGTCCAAAACCTGACCAGATCCGTGGCGAGGCCTATTTCAAAAATATATTGTGAGTACCTAGCAGAACTGTGCAGAACCAATCTCTTAGTTAAAATAATCTAATCCAAACTATTTTAATCTAACCAGAACTGCCTCCTAGAAGTTGTCACTTGTCATTTTGTAAAGCTGCACCACTGTCATTTGTCAATTCTCCAGCTGCAAAGCTGTCACCTGTCATTTTGAGTTTACTTAAAATCCGAAAAACAACCTTTACAAAATTGTTCATATCTCTGGACCCGTTTGGGCTACGAACGTGGTTTAACTTTCCTCTGAAAGCTTAGAATCTCAGCTAAGCCTAGAACCGACTTGCTACTCCTTATACTTTTGCCGTAATCACGATTCACGCACTCGCGAATTTTACCGCGATTTGGTTAAAAATCAAGCCACGTGTAACCATCAGCAGTCATTTCTTTCCTTGCTAAAAATTTGTTTACCTCTTAATCACCATCTCTGAATCATTGCTAAAGTGAGCCTGAACTCATCCCAAGTATCTCTCACTCACCCTGAACCTCCTAAAGGGAATTAAAAGCATTTTCAGCATATTTCTCACTTCATTGCCACCACATTCAAAGCGCTTGGGCCTGTGTTTTAAAACTCATACCGGTTTTCTCTAAGCTTGCTGGGGTGGGAATTGAATTTCGAATTATATTTGATTGCATTTCTAAGAACTGTGTGCTCTCCTCTTCATCTCCTTACATTGCATAAAAGGGGGGGGGTGAATTGTCAAAGAAAAGTGATTGCTTGTTTTGTTGAAGTCATATCAAGTTATTTCTGTACTGCATTTTATTCCTCATTGCTTTTCCCTTGAAATCATAAAAGTAGTTTTGCTACTTTATCCATCCTATACTAACTCCTCATTGATTGTAAAGAATTGTGCTCGTGCCAGATTACCCATTGTTGATCAACATCATATGTCTAAGTGTACTATCAGATATTAATTTATTATAAAGTGTGATATATATATATTGTTTAAATTCTCAAATAAACCTTTTAAACTTGCAAAAAAGAACTACTTCTTGGCTCAGCAGGGTCAGGGGGATTCTAAGAGAGGGGTGTTATATAGGGGTAGTCATCCAGAACTCATGAACTGGACATAAAGGTATATTAATAAGGGTTTCCATTCAGTATCCCAGACTAGGCATTCACTTAGCTGTAGTGTTGAATTGAATCTTCTTACAAGGTTCAGCGACGACGGGTCGTGGTGGAAGATGGCGCCTCCTTCTCTGGAGAGAAGATCCGCGTCCGCCGACAGCTTGATGGATGGGGACGTTGACAAGTCCAGAATGTCCGGGAACCAGATCTGCCTCGGCCACGCCGGTGCGACGAGGATCATCCTGCACCGGGACCTCTTGAGCTGGTTGATGAGTCGAAGCAGCAACGGCAAAAACGCATATAGGTATAGGCCGTCCCAGGGGAACGAGAACGCATCGCCCATGCTTCTCGGCTGGGGAATCCTGCTGGCGAACCTCTGGCACTTCGAGTTCGTCGCTGTTGCGAACAGGTCGATTTGGGGTTTGCCCCATCGTCAGAAGAGTTGATCCACCTGATCCTGGCGCAGCTCCCACTCATGACACGCGTGCAGCTCCCTGCTGAGCGAGTTGGCGATGGTGTTTCTTTCTCCTGCCAGGTGGAAGGGAACCAGGAACATCCCCTGGGCGACCGCCCAATGCCACAGATCCTGTGTCTCCTTGGATAGGGCTGGGAATCTGGTACCTCCCTGCTTCCGTATGTAAAACATTGTCATGGTGTTGTCCGTGAAGATCCGCACCACCTTGCCCTTGAGCAACGGGAGGAACGATTTGAGAGCCCAGAACACGGCTCGGAGTTCCAGGATGTTGATGTGCAGGAGCTTCTCCTCCGGGAGCCAGAGGCCTCTTGCGTGGAGATCTCCGGTGTGGGCGCACCAACCTTCCAGGGAAGCGTCCGTCGTCACCGTCTCCTGGTACGCTGGCGTCTGAAAGTCCTTGCCCGCCGTGAGGTGCGCTCGAACGCCCCACCACTGAATCACCCGCCGGAACACCTCGTTGAGGGGGACCCTGTCTTCGAAGGTGCCCGTCGCCTGCGTCCAACGGGCGTCGAGAAATTCTTGAAGAGGGCGCATCCGTAGTCTGCATAGGCGCACCAGGTAGATGCAAGAGGACATCATCCCCAGGAGGGACTTGATGGACCTCACCCTGGCCACGTCCGTGGCTAGCAGGCGCTGCACTTTGCCCAGAATGGTCTTCGTCTGTTCTTCCGACGGTGCCGCCAGGCGCCTCACTGTATCGAGCTTCGTTCCCAGAAACAGGGCCACCTGCGACGGCACCAGGTGGGACTTTGGGTTATTTATGGCGAATCCCAGGTCTGTGAGTAGCTGGACGGTCCTCGCAGTGTGTTCGACGGCGAGTTCCCTCGTCCTTGAGCGGATGAGCCAGTCGTGCAGGTAGGGGTAGACATGGATCCCCTGCAGGCGCAGCCGCGCCGCCACAGGTGCTAGGTAAAGACCCTGGGGGCCGACTTCAATCCGAACGGCAGTGCTCTGAATTGGTAGTGGCGTCCCTGGACGACGAACCTGAGGAACTTTCGATGACTTCTGAGGTGTTGTGACTTGAGTGTCGTGTAGGCAGAAGAGGCCTCCGTCCCCAAATGCCGCACAGAGAGAACCTAAACCCACTCTCTGTGCAGCCGTTGAGACCACAAGCAAAGCTGTTCAAATCCGTGACCGCGAACCTCTGGGACCCCACGCTGCTGCAAGAAAATGCGGATTAAGTACCAAGCAATAAACAGTAACCACAGTGTTTAGGAAAAACGGAAAGGTCTTACCAATAAGGGTCAAGGAAGAGGTGGTGAACCTAGTGGAGAGGTCGGGGACCCACGTGGACTGAAGTACCCCAAGAGGAGTAGTCCTCAGTTGTTCGCCTGTTAGCAGGAACTGTGGAGCTATGAGACAAGAAGTCCAAAGAGTCAAGGTGCAAGAAGGAGATCCGGGAGGCAATCCGATAACAGTCCGTGGTCGAGAGCCGAATATCACTATGCAAACAAATCCAAAGGGTAGATCCAAGAAGAGTCCAGCAGAGCAGGCCAGGTCGATTCCGTGAGCAGTCAGTGATCCAAAGGTACGTAATGTCAAACAGGATGCAGAGCACAGCTGTGAAGCAACGAGTAACTGGGTTTCTGTGTTTAAGTACTCGCGCTTCTGATCACGTGATGCGTGGCTGAGTCACGTGATCGGACAAGAGCATCACGTGACCTTACAATCCCGCGACGCAAAAGCTCAATGCTAGTCCTTCGCGATCCTAGGCGCCAAGGTAACTGCCAGTGAAGAAACAGCCGTAGCCTGACAGCAGTCCTGTTACGGACAGGCGCGGGTGCGCGCGCAAGGCTTGTGAGTATCCACGTGAGTCCCGGAGAGGGGAGGGAGAAAGGGATGAGTGAGACGGGGGGGCGGGGGAGCGCCTTGGGGACCACATCATGTATACGTGTGTGCGTGGAAGGGATTGTGACAGAACCCCCCCCAAAGGCCCACGACCCCGTGGGCAGGAAGGGTGATCCCGGTGGAAGCAAGCCACCAACCGGGGAGCGTGGACATCAATAGCAGGAACCCAAGAGCGCTCCTCCGGGCCATAACCGACCCAATCAACCAGATATTGCAAGCGCCCCCTGCAGATCCGAGAGCCCAGGATGGAGGACACCTCGTACTCGTCCGGGGATGCCAAGGACACCGGGGCAGCAGAGGCGCGCAAGCGGGAAGGGGCCGGACATGGTTTGAGAAGGGAGACGCGAAACACAGGGTGGACCCTCCAAGACCCCGGGAGAACCAGACGGTACGTGACAGGATTGATAACCCGGGACACCACATAGGGACCCACAAAACGGGGCAAAAGCTTCCTGCAACCCACTAGCTTCAAGTGACGGGTACACACCCGGGAACCCACCGAGAAAACCGGAGCCAACAGCCGCTTCTTATCTGCCTGGACCTTCATGGAAGACTGGGCCTCACAGAGATGTAATGCAGTCTGGGCGTGGATAGAGGACAGATCCCTAAAACAGGCACTAGTGGCCGGATTGGTGGAGGCTACGAGGTCAGGGACCGGCAACGTGCAGGGATGTTGGCCATAGAGGACATAGAAGGGGGAGAACCCAGTAGATGCATGAACCGCATTGTTGTAGGCGAATTCAGCGTGTCGGAGGGCACTGCTGCTACAGGATCAAACAGCGGAGATACTGCTCCATGGTCTGGTTCGTCCTTTCGGTCTGACCATCCGTCTCCGGGTGGTAGGCCGAAGAGAACCGGACATCAATACCCATTAATCTGGTCAGAGTGCGCCAGAAGCGAGAAGTGAATTGAGAACCCCGGTCAGATATAAGGACAGAGGGCAACCCAAAGAGACAGAAGACAGAATCAAAGAACAAGGTGGCCAGGATGGAAGCGGAGGGAATACCCTTACAGGGGATGAAGCGTGCCATCTTTGAGAAGGAGTCCACCACCACCCAAATAGTGTCGTAACCCTGTACCCGAGGAAGTTCTGTAACAAAATCCATGGTTAATGTATGCCATGGTTTCGGAGGCACGGGTAAAGGGAGAAGCAGGCCTAATGGGCGTCACCTACGGGTTTTGCATTGTGTACAAATGGTGCAGGTATTGACGTAGCAATCCACGTCCCTCTTCATGCCCGGCCACCAACACCAACGTTTCAGGAGGGATAACGTACGGCGTTGGCCAGGATGACCATTCACAGGGGCATCGTGCGACCATTCCATGGCCATATTGCGTGTATCGGCAGTAGGTAAGAATAGGCGGTTCAGCACAAACAGGAGACCATCCTGGAATACCGGATCCCACTCTGATAGTTGGTTGGGATGCAGGGACACCCACTTGCGCACCGCGTCCACTAAGGGCACTGACGGGGTACATAGACAAGTTACCTTAGTGTTGTCTAACAATGTGTCAGGGAATACCGGCAGAGAAACCCCCCTGGGAGAGCGGGACAACGCATCGGCTTTGCCATGTGCGGAACCAGCTCGATGTCGGATCTGGAAGTCGAATGCCGCGAAGAAAAGATGCCACCTCACCTGTCGACTGTTAAGACATTTTAGGGACACCAAATCCTGTAGGTTCTGGTGATCAGAGAACACCGTGACTCGATGCTTGGCGCCCAAGAGGTGATGTCGCCACACGCGGAATGCGTCCATAACTGCTAATAACTCCTTCTCGGTTACGGTGTAGTGTGACTCGGGGGTGGTGAACTTGCGGGAATTAAATGCAACCGGGTGCAGACGACCCGTGGACTGACATGCTTGGGACAAGACGGCACCAAGAGCGAAGGAGGAGGCGTCGGCTTCCACGATAAAAGGGAGTTCTGAGTCGGGATGCTGGAGGACAGGGGCTGTGGTGAAGGCAGTCTTCAGTGAATCAAAGGCCTTCTGTTGTGCATCAGACCAAAGAAAGGGGACGTTAGGACTGGTTAATGCGGTGAGGGGAGACACGATAGAAGAAAAAACAGAGATGAACCTCCTGTAGAAATTCGCGAAACCCAAAAAGGACGGAAGGGCCTTCAGGTTCGCAGGAATAGGCCAATCCAAAACCGCTTTAACCTTGGAGTGATTCATGGACAACCCCCCGGGAGTGATACAAAACCCGAGGAAGTCAACGTTATCAACGTGGAACAGGCACTTTTCCGGTTTGGCATATAGCGAGTGTTTTTGTAAGCGTGATGGCACCTCACGAACGTGCTCTTCCAGAGACTGAGAAAAGATCAGGATGTCGTCGAGGTAAACCACGACATAGACATCTAGGATATCGCTCAGGATGTCATTCATAAACCTCCGGAAGGTCGCCGGGGCATTACACAACCCAAAAGGCATGACTGTATATTCATATAAGCCGTACCGGGTACAGAAAGCGGTTTTCCATTCGTCCCCGGAACGGACACGGACGAGGTTGTAGGCTCCGCGGAGGTCCAGTTTGGTGAAAATGGTAGCGTGTGTGAGTCGGTCAAGCAAAGGCGTGATGAGGGGAATAGGGTACCGATATTTCCTTGTGATAGCATTCAGGCGTCTATAATCTACGCATGGGCGCAGATCGCCTTCCTTTTTAGGCACAAAAAAGATAGGGCTTGCTGCAGGCGACGTGGATGGTTGTATGTGCCCTAGGCCTTCCGAATGTACTCCTTGAAAGTCGTTTCCTCAGATGGTGAGAGGGAATAGATCCGCCCTGTGGGAATCACTGTGTCAGGGAGTAGATCGATGGGGCAATCGTATGGGCGATGTGGAGGCAGTGTTTCAGAGGAACCACGATCAAACACAGTCGCATAATCTCGGTATACCTGGGGAACATCTGTCGCCACTAGCCCGACTACGTGTTCTGATGGTGTTTCCTGCGGATCCTGCACCGTTAGCTGAGCTATAGCCTGAGCAGGATTGTCGCTGAGTGTATCTGCGGGAAGACAGAAATGTTGACAGACGTCCAACTCAAAGTGAACCAAACCCAATTTCCAATCAATGAAGGGGTTATGTTCCTGAAGCCAAGGGATTCCCAGTATAAGCCCGAACAGTGGCATGGTAATGAGATCAAAACTTATGGTCTCCCTGTGTCTGGATTGTATGGTCAATAGCAAAGGGGCTGTCTGTTGTTTTACCGGGCCCGAAATCAAAGAAGAGCCATCTACGGCATGTACTGGTTCAGGCCTAGTCTTGGTCAAGAGGGGCAGATTCAATGAACGGGCCAAGGAAATGTCAATATAGTTACCCGTTGCCCCTGAATCGATTATCAAAGTAACAGGATGCGATACAGACGCTGTGGGCTGTAGAGTGGCTTGTACATGGATGGGCCGGATACGCCCGAAAGCGGGTGTTGGATTCGGGGTGTGCGTGGTATAGCTCGATCCGTCCCCGGTACTATGATCGAGCTAGCCGAAAACCCTGTGGCTTGAGTTTGGGGCGGCGTCGACATTCCTTAACAAAGTGACCTAATGTGCCACAATAGTAGCAGGCGTTATCCACCCTCCTACGTTCCCTTTCTAGGGGAGGTATCGGGCTCCTGACGCCCCCGATCTGCATGGGTTCTTGAGAGGAGTCAGAGGAAGGAACTGCCGTGTGAGGTGTGGAGGACTGAGCGAACCCTGCTTCCACCCTTCTTTCGGACCTACGTGCGTCCACTTGGAGCGACAAATCAACCAGATCCTGGAATGCAGTGGGTAACGAGGGCACTACCGATAAGGCGTCCTTCATGGGATTGCTGAGACCCCTATAGAAGATTACTGCCTTCTTGACCTCGGGCAAGGAGGTTTCAGCGGAGAGCTGATTAAAACGGGTTAGGTATTCAATGAGGGAACCCCTACCCTGACTCAAATCCAGAAGTTCCAGATCTCGAGACTGGACCTTGTGTCTAGTATCAAAAACCCTGGACATCTCGGTGACAAGGAGATCGAAGTCATATAAGGCCGGGTTGTCATTCTCCAACAAGGAGTTGGCCCATGCAGCGGCCATCCCAGCCAGATGGGAAAGGGTGAACGCTGCTTTCGTGGTGGAATCTGGGAAAGCCTGAGGTCGGCACAGAAAATGCAACTTGCATTGGTTTAGGAAGGTCCTGAATTTCTTGGGATCCCCGTGGTATCTCTCAGGGGCTGCCAACGGGAACGGAGTAGGTAGTACCACGGGAACGGGGTTCTGAGGTGGGAGAATCGGAGGTGGAACGGGTTGGGAGACAGGGGGTATATCTCCGAATTCTGCATCTGGGGGTAAAGGGTGTCTGACACTTTGTATGTTGTCAAGACGTTGATGGATAGCCGTGTTGGCTGCTGCCATATCGGCTCGTAGCACTGTGATGGCTTGGACTATAGCAGTGATGGGGTCTTCAGCGTTCCCCCCACTCTATTGCCCCCACGACAATAGGCTTCACAGTCTGTTGTGATTTGAGTGTCGTGTAGGCAGAAGAGGCCTCGTCCCCAAATGCCGCACAGAGAGAACCTAAAGCCACTCTCTGTGCAGCCGTTGAGGCCACAGGCGAAGATGTTCAAATCCGGGACCGCGAACCTCTGGGACCCCACGCTGCTGCAAGAAAATGCGGATTAAGTACCAAGCAATAAACAGTAACCACAGTGTTTAGGAAAAACGGAAGGGTCTTACCAAAAAGGGTCAAGGAAGAGATGGTGAACCTAGTGGAGAGGTCCGGGACCCACGTGGACTGAAGTACCCCAAGAGGAGTAGTCCTCAGTTGTTCGCCTGTTAGCAGGAACTGTGGAGCTATGAGATAAGAAGTCCAAAGAGTCAAGGTGCAAGAAGGAGATCCGGGAGGCAATCCGATAACAGTCCGTGGTCGAGAGCCGAATATCACTATGCAAACAAATCCAAAGGGTAGATCCAAGAAGAGTCTAGTAGAGCAGGCCAGGTCGATTCCGTGAGCAGTCAGTGATCCAAAGGTACGTAACGCCAAACAGGATGCAGAGCACAGCTGTGAAGCAACAAGTACCTGGGTTTCTGTGTTTAAGTACTCGCGCTTCTGATCACATGATGCGTGACTGAGTCACGTGATCGGGCAAGAGCATCACGTGACCTTACAGTCCCACGACGCGAAAGCTCAATGCTAGTCCTTCGCGATCCTAGGCGCCAAGGTAACTGCCAGTGAAGAAACGGCGGTAGCCTGACAGCAGTCCTGTTATGGACCAGGCGCGGGCGCAAGGCGTGTGAGTATCCACGTGAGTCCCGGAGAGGGGAGGGAGAAAGGGATGAGTGAGACGGGGGGCGGGGGAGCGCCTTGGGGACCACATGATGTATAGGTGTGTGCGTGGAAGGGATCGTGACATGAGGATGGGAACGTGAAAGTATGCATCCTACAGGTCCAGCGACGATACAAAGTCGCCTTCCTCCAGCTGTCCCAGCACCTGCTGGAGGGTGACCATCCTGAACTTTTGTGACCTGATGTATTTGTTCAAACGACGAAGGTCCAGGATGGGGCGCCAGCCGCCCGTCTTCTTCCTGACGAGGAAGTACCTTGAGTACACCCCGGAGCCTCTTCGGGACGGGCTCGATGGCGCCTTTCCTGAGCATCGCCTGTACTTCCAACAGCAGTTGCGGGACGTGATTTTCCTTCCTGGCCACAGGTGGAATGTGAGGGCACTTCTTCAGGAATTCGATAGAGTGTCCTCTTGCCAGGGTATCCAGCACCCAACGGTCGGTGGAGATGGACTTCCACACGCCGACGAACTTCGTCAGCCGGCCTCCGACCGGGGTGCTTCGGTGGGGGCCCGAGGCCACGGCCGGTTCAGTCCTGCTTGGAGGTGGTGGCCTTGCCGCCCCGGCCACCTTGCCGACGGCGGCGAGGCGTTCCCTGCTTGCCGCGACCCCTGTAAGCCTCCTGAGACGAGGAGCGTGCCGCCTGGCGGTAGGACGACGAGCCACCGCTGGATCCCTTGGAGGCCCCCTGCCTGCCTCCGGAGCTCCGAAAGGGCCGTCGTTGCTGAAGGGCTCCTAGGGCGCGGGCCGTCTCCGTCTTTATGGCTTGGAGGGATTCGTCCACCGCCTTCCCGAACAAGTTGCTGCCGTCGAACGGCATGTCCAACACCCTGGTCTGGACGTCCTGACGGAAGTCGGTCGCCCGGAGCCAACCCCGTCGTCATAGGCAAACTCTGTTGCCCAGCTGGCGGAACCCGGTATCGGCAATATCGGTTGCCACCGTTATGGCGTGGTCCGATGCCACCTCGCCTTCTTGAAGTATTTCCAGGGCCTCGGACCTCTTGTCGTCCGGTAGGAAGTCCAATATGGGGGCCAGCTTAAACCAGAGCTCCCTGTCGTAACGGGCCACGATCGCCAGGGCGTTGGCCGCTTTGATCGTCGTCGCCGCCGACGAAATGACCCGTCGCCCCATGGCGTCCAACTTCTTTCCCTCGCCGTCCGGAGGGGAATTCGACGTTGATGCTCCTGACCCCGCCGCTTTCTTCTTCGCCGCCGCCGAGACGACCGAGTCTGGCGTTGGCTGGGCCCTGAGGCACAGGGGAGCGGTCTCGGGGACCCGGTCCCGTTTGGCTGGTGCCGTGGAGGGGTTCTTGAGTACCGACAGGCCCTCCTCCCAGATGTCATCGATTAGAGGCACCGCGATGACAGTTTTCCTCTTGGCCTCCCGGCGCTGATAGAGGAAACCTTCCTTTTTCTGCTCCTCCGGGCAGAGCTGGAACAATTCGGACGCCCTGGCGATCATGGCGTGGAATGAGCCAATCTCGTCAGGCAGCGAGGCCCGTGCTGACGGGAGACCCATTCCGTCGTCGTCGCCCTCAGAACCCGTCTTCGAGCCCACCGCACCCTCATCTCCCGACTCGTGGGAGGATGAGGCGGGAACTGCAGGCCTTACAGGGGCGAGCGGAGGAGAGGGTTGGGTCCTCCGTTGTTTGTTCTGAGGACTTCCCGACGGGCCAGGTTGTGGGTCCTCCGGCCTGGGCCGTGGTAATCTCATCCTTATCTCAGAGCATAAGGACTGGATCGCAAACAAAATGGCCGCCAAGCTATCCTGAGGCCTAGGTTCCGGCTGTGCCGGAAGGGAAGGCTGCTCTTCCTCGCCATCGTCGTCTTCCTCGGTTATCTCCCGAGGATCTTCCTTGCGGGACCGAACCTTCTCGAAATGTACTTCGAGATTCCTCGCGACCTCGGTCAGTTCCCCCTCCGAGGCTGACTACGAGCTCGAGGAGGCTACCGTGCCCCCCACCCCCCTTGTTCCATCATGGGGGCCATGACGATGGGCTGAAAAGAGGATTCCCTCCTTGGCAGCAGGGAAACTCTAGTCCCGGAGGCAGTCTCCGCTGGCGGGGTCTCTGCCGGCTTGGCCAGAGTCGCCGCGATCGCCTCGATAGAGGCCTTTGCCTGCTGGGTAGGGGCCTTCACCACCTTAGGTGCGTCCTGGGAGAGGGGGAGAGAGCGACGCCTCGCTCACCCTCTCCCGAGATCGGACGGGGCTTCTCCCGAAGCTTACCAGGGGTCTCGGACTTCCTCTTCCCCGAACCGGAGCGCTGGCTCGTGGTTGACGGTGCCGGGGAAGGTGCGCCCTGCCTGGCGACCGAAGAGCCCGACCTTTCGGCACTCCCGGAGCCAGCGGACTCGCGGCGCTTGGCCTGGTGTTGGGCCCCCGTCGCCGGGGCGCCCGCACAGGACTTAGAAGCCCGCTCGGACCCTTTCTTCTTCTTCTCACCTGTCAAGCCCTTCTCCAACCAGCTGGCGAGACGACATTGACTGTCCCTCATGGTCCGCTCCGACAAGTTCTTGCAGAACTGGCAGTCCTTCTCTACATGAGTCTTGTCCCCATGAAGACAGTAGAGGCATCGCGAATGTTCGTCCTCCTTAAACACATTCTGCAGCCCGCATCCAGGGCAGCTGCGAAACAGCTTGGGTCCGGGTGACGAACTCGCGTCCTGGGCCATCTCGAAGTAGGCCGCACATCTTCTGGAATCCTCCAAGAGGTTGATTCGACAAAATCTTCACCCTTGAGGGGCGTAGGAAAATCCCGCAACAGGTACCCGTTAACGGGAGTAGAAACGGTGGAGCTTGAGGCTCGATTAACCGAAAAAATGTGAAAATTCACCTGAAACAGCGCCAAACACACAGTAAAAGCTCGAGAGCTAAGCACGAGGACTCCCAACACTTGAACGTGCGGTAAAAATCTGAAGATGGCTGCCAGAGGCGGGGCTTAGGGAGATGGCTGTGGTCAGTATGACGCAGAGATCAGTGATTGGTTACTACTACGAAAGACAGATCAGAAACGAAACTGATACTGATTTTTTCTTTACCGAGGATTCCCAGCCTGACGACGGGGAATATTCATGAGCATGTGAATCCATGTCAGACCCCATGCTGGAGAAAATGGGCTCGCATTTGGCGAGATAAAATCGTCTTATCGGAAGCAGAGAGAATCTGCAAACCTTCACTCCCAAGAATTTCATTTGGGATTTGAGTTTGCAGGCTTTCTCATCCAAGCTCTGTTTCCATGATTTCACACTAACCCTATTTGTAAGATTATATCCCAAATAGGTGAGGGCCTGGACCTGATCCACTGATTAATCACCCAGGATCCACTTATAAGTCTGGATCTTACTTCTTTTAGAAATGACCATTATCCGAGATTTAGATGCATTTGGCAAGAGATTGTTAGCTATCGCGTAAAGGTAAACAAGATCCATTTTCCTCCTGAGGCCACAGGGGGTATGATCCAAAATAATAGTCATCTGCAAAGGCCATCCACTCAATCCCTCTCCTCCCCAACCTGGCCGGTGCGATGGAAGGTCCCTGCCACATTCTCTCCACATCGCGCATTTACAGGTTGAAGAGAATTGGAGCCAGTGAGTAGCCTTGCTTAAACACTACATATGTAGCAATTTCCTGAGACAAAGTCCCCTCCTTAGTCAAGCGGACCGTAATAGTTGTATTGGTATGGAGTAGGGCAAGGAGCTGGACAATCTTACGCAGAATCTTCATAGCTAGCATCTTGGACCACAATCTCGATCTGATTACTCCATCAAATGCATTTGAGAGGTCCAATGATGCTATAAACACATCTCTTATATTGGGCTGGTGTACCGAATCTCTTAAATGTGCCAAAACCAATGCATTCAAGCTGGTCCCAGCTCTTCCCTAAAGCCCACTTGGATTTTGCTAAGAAGCAAATTATGCCTAACCACATTATTAAGACCTCTTAAGAGCAGGATGGCAAATACCTCACTAGCCGCATCAATGAGCGCTATAGGTCTTTAGTTACTAGGAATTAAGGTATCTCCCTTCTTATATATGGGCACAATAATAGATTGAACCCAGGAAGCCGGGACAGAGTGGGTCTCAAAGATGTAATTGAATACTGGTTTCAGGAGGTTAGCCCACAGCTCATGGGCGGTCTTAATAACAAAAGGCGGAATGCCATCTGGGCCGGGGGCTCTGGACGGCTTAAGTTTGTGTATAGACCATATAATGTCCTTGTGATCCCATGTACAGCCTCCTATAACAGGAAATCCCAAATCAGTACCTGCCCCTTTTACAAATTTAGAGGGCAATGCAAACTTGTTTGTATAGTAAGTGATCCAGGCGTCAACTACCTTTAGTTCTGAATGTTATCTTTTCATGTAAAACAATGGTTTGGATTTTTTCTGATTATCACTCTTTAAAGTACCATTTGTTCTTATTTCTGTCATTAATGTTATAATTATAATAAAATATGTTTTTAAAAAAGAAGGGTCTATAGTCCTATTGACAGTGGACCAAAATTTGCCATCCACACACTTAGAGGTTTTCCATCATGTTCTGGTGGGAATTTAAATAATGAACCATCCTAAGTGATTTAACCAAGTTTTTATGTCTAAGAATGATCTCTCTTTTTAGAACCAAAAGCTCAATTTTCGATAAAGACTGCTTTTTAAGAGCCACAAAGTCCCTAAATGTGTTGATTTTAGAGTCATAAATTCTAGTATCCCACCTAAAACTCTCAGATGTGTTGATGGATTACCTCCCACTTTGCTAATCTTATAGGCACAGATAAGTATAATGTTGTTATAAAGATTCCCCCCACGTAAAAGGGAACTATCCCCCAAATCAGATTGGACAGCTTTCGTTAAGTAGTCTATAAGAAAAGTATTAAATCTCCTAATGGTATTAGTATTCCAATTAACCGATCTCCCTTGTTTCACCACTGAAAGACCCATAAGGTCTGGCCTGACGTGAATATCCAAGTGGGCCAAAGTCAGAATGAAAATCTGTGGGGTATGGTCCCCAAGATCAGTATCTATACGAGTCAGGTTACCACACACTTGTTTACATCCATTAGCCACGTAGAAGAAATCAATCCTGGAGCTGTGGGAGCCCCTCTTCCACGTATGCTTGGGTAATTCTGATTTACATGGGTGGTCCAACATCCCCAAATCCCATCCCTACAGAAAAAAGTCCCACTGCATCCCATGGCTAAGATTGGGGTGGAGAATCTTAGGAGTACCCCCCCCTATCATTCCACTGGGTGCCCTCAGAACATAAAGAGTTAAAAAGCACATCCCAGCGCAATTTGTTTCCCAAAACCCTTCTCACACCATTCCCCCAAGATCTCACTGAGGCTCTCCTCCACATTTTCAAACAGCACTTTCATAGGATTCCAATAAAGGTTTAACAGCAACATTGGCTCCAGCACATTCTCTATATCCAGTGTAATGCCCAGGAGCCAATCCCTGCTGCAAACCAATTTACAGTTAAACCCCAAATTACAATCTATGGTCAAGCCCCCACTCGGTCGTCCCGCCATACCTTTTAAGGCAGGATGCGAGAATGTATGAAAACCCTCTATACTAAAATGATCAACAATCATAGTTTCCTGGAATAAATATATGCAGGGGAGGGTATTAGCGGAATGCTTCCGTAGAAATGTATTCAAGTTTACGCTCGCACAAGTATTCCATGAAATAACTTCAATGTTAGTCATGTCATGCACATCCTGAGCCTTGTTTTAAGGTCTACAGCGTCTTGAGGGCTGGCTGTAGCATGCAAATTAAACAATACACTATTTCACTTAAAAAAATGTAAAACGTGTTTATTAGTGTTATCTATGAGTCATCATTTACACTAAACACACACAATCACAAATATAGATTGAACATATTGTGATTGACATTGCATTAGAACAGCATAAGGCTCTATAAAGTGTCAGATAAAAATGACATTTTCCTACACGCCTAATACAGGAAGTCAATCCAGCTATGACATCAATGCGCCTGTTCCTCTTAATAATTTTATTGATAACTATCGGTAAGTGTGCAAAACAAAAAGTCAATATTTTGGAAAAGCCCACACACACGCACCTTAAACTCATACTTTGCAGTTGGCAGTATTCAATTGCAGTCCCTTCAATTGAATACAATAAACCTGTGGCTATCTAAGGTAAAATCCCCAGGAGAGGACAGGGTGTCTCCTCTTGACATGGCATCATCTGGCAACCCCAGTCACTTGCAAGATGATCCTCTGGTCCATGGCTCCCTGGTGAGTCTCCCGTCTCTGGTCCTTTGCCCGCATGATCCTGGTCTGCTCCGGTCCGTCTACGCTCTGGTACTTGGCTCCTTTGTGAGTTGATACTCTGGTCCTTGGCCCCCCGGTGAGTCAATGGCAACAACAAACAAAAAACAAATTCTTCCTATTTCTGTGTGCCGCTGATAACTGAAGAGCACTTTGAAAGCCCCCATTTCCCATCCCACGCTATCATGGTGTATCTATGCAATCAAATTCAGCACAGATTGGAAGAAGATATGGTCACTTCAAAATCATCCTACCTCTCACACTAACCAACAATATATTTAGACATACAACTCCACCAACTAAAGAACACCGGTTACACAATGGAACATATGCCACCCAAAGGCACTTATCTGCATTAAGCTTCTCTAAACCCCACACTAACCCACCATTAGATCTGGCCAACAGAAAGCATACAAAATATCCAGCCTCCTGGTCTAAAAGGAAGGGGAGAGGTCGACAGTGCAATGGGTTGGTGCACCTAATGAAGCTAAGTGTAACACATCCAGTTCCTGGTGGCATACTGGTAAAGGTTTGCTTGCTATGCAGGGAGCTGGAGTCACAACAAATCACCTTCATTAGGTAATCCGTTTGATTCACAGCACAAGTACATTCTGAACAAGGACCCTGAACGCTCCACTTATTTCATCAGAAACAGGTTATGTATAAGTGTTACAGAGATTAGAGTGCACAAAGCAAATGCACCACTGAAAGTGGGCATGCAGGTACTTAGTAGGGTGTAGGGTGATCTTGCATGGCCCCACTCATGAGCCGCTTTTAAAAACTGTTCTCCAGACCCTTACCAAAACCTTGAGGCTGGCTCTAGCCCTGCACATTTCACTATCCTCAACGGAGGCACATAAACTCTGTGTGATTGCTGCAACAACGCCTATTTGTTTGTGTGTGTGTCAATACCAGTCACCACAATTGCAAAGGGACAATTGTACATATGAAAATCAGAAAGAACAGTAAAAGTGTACATACCTGTTTTTGTCACAAACCTCCAGCTCCTTGATATGCATGATTTTATGACTATCGACATAAAAGAAAACTGTTTTTGTTTGCATGTCAAGCTGGTAGACATCATGGATACAAACACATCTTTAAGAGGGTGCTTTATTGTGTTCCTCATTTTCCCTGTCACAGATTAGCTAGGCAACTGGTGCTGAAGGGGTTATTTCAGTTGGAAATGTCCTAGCACGCATTAGAAACGCTCGGATATCGAAAGAAATGTTATCAAGGGTAAGTTGATGACAGCACAGCCCAAGACTGTGTGTGAAGTGCGTTTGAAGTGCATCTGTGCGTCTTTGTCGGTGGTGACTTACAAAACGCGCAATACTTGATTTTAAGAGCAGTGCAGGTTCTAAGCTTGCTCAGGAGAAAGAAAACGTGAGTGCCCAGGACGGAGTTTGTGAGGCTTTCAACTAAAGCTATGCCGTTAAAAGATAGATAGATATGGATTCCAAGATGGCGACGGAGAGGGGGAAGACGTGCCTGAGCGCTGCTCCATCCTCCCCCCTCCCGGGCCGCAACAATAAAGAATGTAATTAAGCAGACGTCTTACTCCGAGTGGACACCCGCAGGAGTTGTGGACAAGAAGCACCGACGTCGGAGAGATTCGGAGCTCACAATGGGGAGAAGAAGCGGTGAAAGCAGTCAGACGCCTGGAGAGCCGCGCTAGGCTTCTAGAGTCCAGCACAAGCCGGGGAAGGAAATGCACAGAAGTTACCAGGACAGAGGAGCCGGATAGCACCCGGACGCACACCGCAGCAGCCGAAGTGGCTCTGGGAGGAAGAACTACGAGGCGGGCCACTTACAAGAGCCGCTGGAAGATCCGAAGACGGCAAGGAAGCAAAGGGTGCTGACCACCCCCGCAAGGAACGTCGCCCCCGGGAGCAGAGAGGCGAGAAGACAGAAGACCCCAGCATCGGGAGGAAGAGGAGCCCGCAGCACACGGATACCGCTCCCCTCCAACAGACCAGGCACTGCAGAGAGCCCTAGTAAGGGAGGCGAGCGAGTGGTAAGTCAGACCCCGCAGGGGAGGAGGAGCCTACAACCCGGCCCAGGAAGCGTGGAGCACCTCAAGAGAGAACCGCTCCGGGGGCAGCCATAACCACCCCCCCTCCCAGTACCAGACGAGGGAAGAGGGACGCTCCAAGGGGGCCACAGAAGCCCTCCCCCCCTCACATACTGCAGGCAAGCTCCAGACGTGAACCGACCGGGAACACGGTGAAAAGCAATTGGGGAATCAGAGGCACGGTGGAGGAAGCCACACACACACACGCAGATGCCAGAGAAAGGCCAGACAGGATAACGAAGCAGAGGGAGGCGCCCCGCTCTTGGCTTAACATTCTTTACCGGGGGAAGCAAAAGCAGGAGAGCGATGCACAGCCCAGGGTTACAGGGAGAATCTCCCAAGCTAGGGCTACGAAGAAGGAGAGGACTTCAATTAAGGCAAGACCCTTGCTAAAGCAATAACAACGTAAGTCACCAAGGCATTGCACATAAACCAACTCGGGAGGCCGCAGGGGCATGGTCAATAAGAGACCCCCTAGAGTCAGCCGAGGACCCGGGAGGCCACATGAGGTGAGAGAACCGGCTACAGAGAGCCCTCATGCTTCACCGCGCAGCATGAGACACCTGAACGGACCCAATTTTAAGAGGCAGCTGGGAGGACAGGGGAAGTAGCTGCCCCCCCGACCAGAACAGACTAGATACCCCGAGCTCCACAAATACCTTAGAGAGAGGACCCGCTAAGCACAGTACGGGGCCCCCAGCCTAGCGCAGAAGAACAACATTAGAGCGGAGCGCAAGTTGGTGGTGACAGAGTTAGGGGGCGAGGGAACAGGAGGGGAACAAACACACGCAACTTTAAAACAAGAAACGCAACTAAGAAATCAAACACCCAAGACAGGATGGGGATAAAAATTCTAACATACAATGTCTGAGGGTTGAACTCCCCGGTAAAGAGGAAGAAAGAAGAGCACTTTTTACGACAAGGGAAATACGATATTATAATGCTCCAGAAAACCCATATTAAAGGGCAGGATAAAAGTAAGGTGCGACTAAAAGGGTATAACTTAATACTCCAGGCGAATGCCCATGAGAAAAGAGCTGGGGTTAGGGTCGCCTTTAGGGAGTCCCTGAATGCACAGATACTTAACTCAGACGCAGACAAGCAGGGGAGATACCTTTTTGTGAATGCAAAATTAGAGGGGTACCCCCTAACTTTGGCGGCTGTGTACGCCCTAAACACAGGACAAGAAGGGTTCCTCAAAGACACACTGGACGAATTAGAAGATTTCGCTAAGGGGGGGGGGGGGGGGGTAGTGCTGGGAGGGGATTTTAACATCGCCTGGGATCCAAAAACTAGACAGATCGGGACCCAGACACCAGGGCAAGGGAACCCCATCAAAAACCCTTAGTCAGAGAATGAGTAACTTAGCATTGGAGGACGTCTGGCGGAACATTAATGGAGGACAGCATGGCTTTACATATTTTTCACATGTACACAACACCATGTCAAGAGTAGATTACCTGTGGGTATCGTCAGGGCTTCTGGGGAAGAACCAACAATCTGAGCTAGGCTCAATAGCACTCTCTGACCATCCTCCACTGTGGGCAGACCTCGCGCTAGCACAAGGACATTCAGGGCTATGGAGATGGAGAGTTCCAGCGGAAATAATCAGGGACCCAGTATTGGGGAACACACTCAGGGAACACATAACAGAATACCTGGCATCCAATAACCCCCCAGAGACAACTAGGGAAACTCTATGGGAAGCCCTTCAGGCAGTCACAAGGGGACAACTCATTGCACTCAACGCACAGGGAGGGAGAAACAGTACCATCAATGGGAAAAAGAGCTGGAAGCGAAGGCGAATGTGATCCAAGTAGAATTGCTTCAGAAACAATCGTCTAAACTGCACGTTCAAGGGCAGCTGAAAACTCTCCGCACCAAGAGAGCGGAAAGAGACCTGTTACATATGAAACACTGGTACCATGTAAAGGCGAATAAAGCCGAGAAAATCTTGGCCAGGCAATTAAAAGGGAATAGACAGAACCAGGCAGTAAAGGCACTCTCAGATAACAGACGACAAACTAAGACACAAACAGTGGCAATAGGGGACATATTTAGGCTCTTTTACCAAAACCTCTACTCATCGGATCACCCAGATGAGGAGCAGCAAAAGTCCTATCTAGACGGGACCCTCCTCCCGGTAATATCGGAAGATGAAAGGCAACAAATAGACAGGGAAACCACAGTGGAGGAGATTAATAGAGCAATTTGGGACCTCCTCAGGAACAAGGCCCCGGGCTCGGACGGCTACTTAGCCCTATTCTATAAGACATATAGGGACATGCTGGGCCCAGTCCTTACAGAACTTTTACATACCTTTAAAGGTAAGGGCAATATCACCCATTCTATGAACAAGGCAAAAGGGCTGGTCTTCCATAAGCAGGGAAAGGACCCGCAACTCCCAAGCTCATATCGCCAGATAGCGCTAATTAATTTAGATGCGAATCTATACACTAAAATACTAGCAAATAGACTTGCGCAGTTCCTCCCAAAACTGATCCACCAGGACCAATCAGGGTTCGTCCTGAACAGACAGATGCACAACAACAACAAAAGGGTAATTCATCTGGTCGAAAAAACAGAGATTACACAATCCCCCGCTATTATTCTGGCTTTAGACGCGGATAAAGCGTTCGACTGAGTGGAGTGGACACTTTTCTTCCATATACTACATAAAATGGGAGTGGAGAAGTCATTCATAGATATGATCCGGGCCAACTATAATTCCCCAATGATACGCGTAGCAGTGAATGGGGTGCTGTCCGAGAAAGTCAAGATTGAGAGAGGGACCAAACAAGGCTGCCCCTCATCACCCCTCCTATACGCAATATTCCTGGAACCCCTATTGGAAAGAATAAGGAAAAACTCAGAAATAAAAGGAATAGATATGGCAGGGCGTCCCCATAAGATAGCCGCATATGCGGACGACATGTTGGTAACCCTCAGAGACCCAGAGAAGACCCTCCCGATTCTCCTACAGGAAATACACACATACGGATCAATATCAGGGTTGAAAATCAACAGACAGAAATCAGAGATTCTGATTCTTGCGGGGAATATCCAAGCGGTGGCCACGGCCTTACAAATGAAGGTAGCAAAGAGTGGGGTCAAATACTTGGGGATTACCCTGACAGGAAAGCTAGACGAATTATACACCCAAAACTATCCACAACTGTTAGATCAAATCCAAAGGGAGGTTTCAAGATGGAACCCGTTAACAACATGGTGGGGCAAGATAACCGCAGTAAAGATGACCATCTTACCTAGACTCATGTACCTGTTTCAGGCACTGCCGATTAGAGACCCACCCTCATTCTTTAAATCCCTGACAAAAATAATAACTGCATACATATGGCAAAAAAAAAAACACAGTCTCCAGTGCAGTACTGACAGCTCAGAGAAAGAACACAGGCTGCGCCCTCCCACACTTCCGTAAATATTATGAAGCCGCCCAAGTATGGGTGCTGAGAGAATGGATACCGGAGGGGTCACAGAAAACGTGGGCTTCCCAAAATAGAGCGGTAGCGACAATACCCACCCGACATCTCCTCTGGCTAGGAAAACACCATAATGTACCAACCAGCGAGATAATGAAAGCGACGCTAAGCGTCTGTATACAGCGACACAGAAAGAAACACTAACTAAAGAGCCAGCCCCCTTTATGCCTCCGTTTACCGGAATTCCCACCAGGAATGGAGAATGAGGCATTCCAGAAGTGGGAAGAAGGGTGGGGGAGGGATGTAGGATGGTCGGGGACATGTATCAGGCACAACAGATAAAGTCCTTTGCGGAATGTACAACACAACTTGGCCTAAACTATAAAGACAGATACAAATATGAAGTACACCACTGGCTGAGTACCCCGCGGATCAAAACTGCGGCGACAAGGGAGCTTACCCCGTTTGAAACTTACATTATGGCACACTCAGGCGGGAAAAAGTTTGTATTGGACACCTATAAATGTATAAATGCCCATGTGGAAGATGTCAAATGGCAATACATGAAAAGATGGGAGATACCACTTAGGGGCACGTTCCCTAAAGAACACTGGGAATACATATGGGGGGTAATACCCAAGCTCTAGAGAAATGTGGATGAAAATTCTCATTCAATGGCATTATACGCCAAAAAGACTCCACAAGATGTACAGAAACTCCCCAAATAAATGCTGGAGAGAATATGGGGGGGGGGGGAGGTTGACGGCCTATCTGGTGGGATTGCCCGGCCCTACAGCAATATTCGGCAGATGTATGGTCGCAAATGCAGACAATGATCCCTGGCGCCAGGGCACTGGGGGAAGAAGTGTGGTTATGCAGGCTCTGGGACCCCCAGAATAAATCTCTATCCCTGACGCAGTAGCGTAATTTCATGGGATTGCTGATCGGAGCTTGGCTAGAAACGGCACACAAATGGAAACAGAGACACCCTCCTATGGCAATCGACTGGACACGAAGAGTCTGGACACATATAGCCATGGAACATATTACGTATAACATCCAAGGGGAACATCAAAAGTTCAGAACAGACTGGGGCAAGGTCCTGGACTTTCTTCAAAATGACTACATGAAGCAATGGTGCCCGCATAAAATAAGGATTCTGGACATTTTCAAGTAAAGGAAAAGAGGAGATATCACGACGTGTAGAACACAATCACAGTGACCTTCCGGTGGGGGAGGGAGGGGGCGGATAGTTTTCTGTACTCGAGACGCATAGTCCCATGTTGCATTAAAAGAAAATCAATAAAAATATTGTTAAAAAAAAAGAAAGACAAACATGAACTAGTGGGGCGGCATACCAATGATTTATATTACACTTCCACCTCCCCCCACTTCATTAGGATCCTTGTCAGACAGCCAATACTTTATCAACCTACTTTCACACTTAACATCCTTCTCACTGATAGCTTATGGACGCTGGCAGATATCTTCAAGCTTTGGCCTTCAAATTGCTCATGGTTTAGGAGATGTTTGACCAACACCCTGGTTAGCTCCTTGTTCCAGGCTTCCAGGACTGGACGGCTTCCAGTCTGGATTCTCCAAATCTTCTCCAGGTTAAAGAATTCTGACAAGCAGTATTAAATTCCTGCTTTCTTCCTCCAAACATCACCCCTTGTATCAAGGGAGCACAAGAAGACCAGTCAGCATCCCCTGGATTCCCTCCACAACTGCATTATTCCAGCCTCTTTTATATTCCTTGGGCTGGGGAGTGTGGCTTATGGTGTTCTCTGTTAAGGTATTCCCCATTGCTTTTTGTGGATTGGTTATTCTCACTTTCTGTCTTAATTTCCCTCATAAGTGTTATATTAACCAGGATTTCATATCCTTCAGCCAATGAGGGAATGCAAGGCATTAAAAGTATCTGCCGACGAGGCCACCAGGGGGCGCAGGCAGGATGGTCGCCTGAGCTTCGTGCTCCGTACCCAGCCCCGGGTGAACAACGGTGCTAGCACGGAACGAGGGTCCCACGAGCTGCGAGACCCCCACCATACACTGCGGGAACCTGTGCCCCCCCCGCTGCATCCAACTCCGGTGCCGATCCGACACCCCTGGGCCGAGTTCTAAGGGCCTGGAAGTTCCCGCGGCCCCTCCCCCGCGGCTCGGCGCACTGAAGGAGGCCACAGCTCCCACGCACACGCGGCCACTGTGGGAGTAAGGAAGCCGAGGGTGAGAAGGAGGCGGCGCTGCACGGAGGAAGACCCCGAGGCGTACACTCACAGCGCATCGGGCTTCCCGCCCCGGCCCTCGATACTGGGCACGGATCGGGCAGAGTGCAAATGACGCGGCCCAACGCAGAAGAGGCCTGAATCAATCAGAGACGGCTCACGGAACGGCAAAGTCGCCGGGGGGCCGATGGGGGAGTGCACCCCCGACCCCCACTTTCCCCCATCGTGACGGGCCGCGACCCGGAGTGATCCCAGAACCCCGGAGCCAGGTGAAAAGAGACGCGGGTGAGGCCAGAATCAGAGAGGGCCACCGGCCCACAGAGCAGCAACATCGCCGGGGGGCCGACGCGGGAGCGCGCCCCCCCACCTTCCCTCCTCCGATCCCACCGGGCCGCTACCGGGGGTGATCCCGGGACCCCGCAACCGGGTAAAGAAGAGCAGTGTCGGGGCCCTGGAAACTGGACGCCCGCCCCCTCTCCACATTGAGCGGACCTACAGGCCACCAGGAGGCCATCATCGCACAGCGAGTTCCCCTCGACCCGGGGGGCCTGGGTGCCCGGGGGCCGACGCGGGAGCGCCCCCCCCAATACGCACCCCTCCCCACGGTCACTAGAGGGGGGCATCAAGGGGCGCCTGTGATCCATAGCCCCCGAGCCGCAAAATACGGGAATCACCACCACAGGGGTAACTAACAGATCCAGACAAGCCGGACACGTACAGGGACGACCACGGAAAACGCGCTGCCCCGCCACCCCGCCATTAGCAGGTGGCCAAAACAAACCTCCCATGAGCTGGAAAGAAACCCTGTCGAAATACCAATTTGTGGCCAGCGAGAACATCATGGCTACCGGGGGCCCCCTCCACCCCGCCCCCAGACTTGGGCGCTATCCAGAACAATATCCAAACGATTCTGGAGGAGATCCGCGGGATAAGGACGGACATGGGTGCCAAATTGGCAGACCTCACGACTAAAGTCACCACCTTGGAAGACCGAATGGAGGGAGTCGAAAACAATCAGCTCTCCACAACCCTCCTTGAGACCCAAATGGAGATCAGATTCCGGGACATGGAAAGACGCGAAGAAGAACTCCGACTCAAGGTGGACGATATGGAAAACAGGGAGAGAAGAAATAACCTGCGTATTTTTGGTTTAGTGGAGGCCGAGGGAGAAACCATACAAGGCCTTGAGGGCAAAGTACATGACATTGTAAGGATTGTCTTGGGAGCAGACGCCGAAGGTGCGATTAAGTTTGACAGGGTCCATCGGGCAGGAGGAGGGGGCAGAGGCCCGCGTTCGGTCCTGGCCCGGCTGCACTATTACAAGGACAAAGCTAAAATTCTGGAGAAAGCGAGGAACCTTGGCAATATTCAATACAGTGACTCCAGGGTGTCCATCTTTCAGGACCTATCAGCTCTCACCTTGTCTATGAGAAGGAAATGTGGAAATCTCACAAGAAGGCTTCAGGGAAAGGGGGTCTGATACCGCTGGGGCCACCCCTTCTATTTGGAATTTGAGTGGCTGGGGGAGACACATCGCTTGGTGTCTGAGGAAGACATTCAAAGGGCCACGGACGACCTGGTTGGCGACCAGGCGGGCCACTCAAATGGCCAAGAAGGAAGAGCCCGGGACCCCCCCCCGAGGGGCCCCGACAGACTGGGACAGCTTAGCGGCAAATCTAAAGTCAAGGGGGCTCGGAAATTTCAGAAAACCAGGCACCCGTCAATGACCTCCGAGGACCATCCGAAGCCATAAACAGCATCGCACTTCTGGAGGTCGAGGAAATCCTACAATGAGCATCAGTTCCAGGATCTGGCAGTAAGGGGTCCTGGGGCCCGGAGGGGCCAGCCTGGGCGCCACGTTAGCGCCGCATGCGGCCTGCTGCTTTGGAGGGCGGGCAGAACTTTGTTAAATGTTAGTTGTTTTGTTGTGGTGACCCACGCAGAAAGTCTGAGTTTGGTGTTTACAGGCTGAAGCGGGGGTTCACGGTTCCAGAATTCCACCTCGGTCATTTGCACCGAGGATTTGGGGGGGTTGACCTACATTGATTTTAAGATTTGAGATTCCCTAATACAAAAAATCCCGGGGCTGGCGTTAGAGTCCTTGGTGGTTCGTTGACCAATCCCGACACTTGTTGGGGGACGTGGACGAACACCTTACAATACAAGGGAAGAGGGTGTGGGGGGAGGGGGCAAAGGGGGAGGCTTGGGCTTGGGGGGCGGGGGTGGAATGACCAGCGAAAGAGATAGGGAGGAAGGGGGGGGAAACCAGTTCAAATCACAGATACTTGCTTGGCTGCGGGCTCTGAAACGCAGATGTTACGAGGGGTTCAAGGTGCACAACCTAAAAGACGATAATGATTGAAGGAAGGATAGGCACGCTGAACGTCAAGGGTCTTAACTCCCAAAATAAGAGGTCCCTTACGAGGAATATGTTCCGAAAACTACATCTAACAGTCCTCTTCCTACAAGAAACGCATTACAAACAGGGAAGGGAATCCAGAATTAAGGGGAAGGATATTGGTTCCAACTACTGGGCCTCACATGCGAACTCCAAGAAAGAGGGGGTAGGTATTCTCCTGGGAAGAGCGTTCCACCTCACGGGGGTAGAAACCAAGAGAGGTTTTGGGGGCCGATTCTTAGGCGTCAAGGGGTTCTGCGAGGGACAACGCATCACCCTGGCCACCTTATACGCGCCCAATTCGGGTCAAGTGCAGTTCCTCACTCGGATCTTTAGTGTCATGGATGAATGGACAGAAGGGGCCATGATACTAGGCGGGGATTTCAACCTGATAGTTGACCCCGTCTGGACTGGTGGTCTGCCAAGGGAGGGGGTGCCCAAGGGGATCTCCAAGGATAATCTGGCCCTGCAGGCCCTCCTGAGGGACCATTACTGGGTGGACGTCCGGCGCAAGGCATACGCGGGTCAGGGAGGTTACATCTTTTTCTCTCCCCCACATTGTACCTACACTAGAATTGATCTCATGCTAATCTCCGAAGAGGGGGACGGGGTGGTTCAACGGCCGAGGGTGGAGGCCATAACGTGGTCGGACCACGAATTGCTTGTGGCTGACTGGTCACTGCCTGTCGCCCCAAGATCCACCCGTTGGCGGTGCTACGACACGCTTCTTAGGGATCCCGCGTTTCGGGACTTTATGAAACAAGAAATGTCGGCTTACTTTGAGACGAATGACAATGGTGAGACCGACATGTCCACAGTATGGGAAGCCGGAAAAGCCACTTTTAGGGGTCTCCTCATAGCAGAGGGCTCGAGGCGTAAACGGGAAAGGGGCCTGATTGAGGGCAAGCTCTGGGCGGAGTTGGGGGTCTTGCGGGCCAGACTGGGTGCTCCCGGGATAGACAGAGACGCACTTCTGGAGGAGATGCAGGGCAAAAGACAAGAGCTACACACGGTTCTTATAGGGGAGGTTATTAAGTAAATGCGGTACACCAAGCAAAGATACTATGAACGGGGAGACAGGGTGGGAACTCTTTTGGCACAAAGGTCCCGGGGCTGCAGGGTGGAAAGGGGGGATGCCCAGCTTAGCGTTGGTGAAGGTAGGACTCACAGGGGCCGGGAGGGAATAGCGGACTGCTTTGGTGACTATTACAGCAAAATTTATTCCAGGCAAGCAGGCGAATCACTGGAAGATATCTCCGCCTACTTGGCGGAGCACCCCTTCCCCAAGCTATCCGACGAAGACCTAGGGGCCCTTGAGGGGGAGATTTCAAAGGAAGAGGTGGAGAGCGCCATTAAGAGACTGAAGGCAGGAAAGGCACCGGGGGGCGGCTACACGGCTGATTTCTATAAACAGACCCAATCGATCTTGGTGAAGCCCTTGGCCAAACTGTTCAATCAGATTAGGAGCCGAAACTCAATTCCACCGACGTTTCTGCAAGCCCTCATCACCGTCATACCTAAGTCCAGTAAAGACCAGACAGAATGTGAGTCCTATAGACCCATCTCACTCCTTAACTTAGATGCCAAGATTTTTACCAGAATCTTGGCCTCCAGACTTGAGAACTGCCTTCCACGCCTGATACACCCTGACCAAGCGGGATTCGTCCTCAACAGGCAGGGCTCTGACAACATACGGAAGACACCCCATATACTTGCCACAGTGGGGGTCCGGGACGAGGGGGCTCTTTTACTGGCTCTCGATGCGGAGAAAGCCTTCGACAGGGTCAGCTGGGCTTTCATGGGGGAGGTTTTCGCATCTCTGGGGATGGGTCCTAGGTGGCTGGGGTGGATGGCCGCGCTTTACTCTTCCCCCTCGGCTAGAGTGATGGCAAACGGGACAGAATCGAGAGAGTTCCCCCTCCAACGTGGTACAAGGCAGGGATGTCCCCTGTCCCCGCTAATTTATGCACTAGTAATGGAACCATGGGCAATCTCAGTCCGCAATGACGAGGCTATTAGGGGAGTACAGATGGGAGACATGCAATGCAAAATCTGCCTCTTCGCTGACGACGCCCTACTCTACGTCACCAGACCGTCCCAAACAGTCCCCCGGTTATTACAGGGCCTCTCGCGCTATGGGGAGCTATCGGGTTATAAAGTCAATCTGGATAAGTCAGTGGCATTTATGGGTGGGAACCTGTCAGATCCAGAGATGGCCTTTGTGAAAGGGCTCCCCTTTAGACGGACTGAAGAGGGATTCCGGTACTTGGGAGTGCAGATTGCCCGTGACCTTGAGGAACTGTACACAGCTAACTCCCCTCCCCCCCCTCTGGTCCGCAATCAGAAGAGATGTGGAGAGGTGGGCGGGATCGGGACTCTCCTGGATGGCGCGCCTTAACCTTATAAAAATGGTTCTCCTCCCAAAGAATTTATTTCTCTTCCAAATGCTCCCGGTGATAATCCCCAAGACTTTCTTTATAGAAACGAAGCAAGTCCTGCTCAACTTCCTCTGGTCAGGCAAAAAGCATAGGATTTCATACGAAGTGTTGACTAGGGCTAAGGAAGATGGGGGAGTGGGGTATCCAGACCTGGAAACGTATCACAGAGCTTCTCAGCTGAGGGTTTTGGTCGATCACTTCTCCCCAGATACGAAAAAACAATGGGTTGCCATGGATAACAGGCCCCTTTGCCCCGGTCACAATAGAGGGATGGCTTTGGGTCCCAAGGAAAAAGATCCCCAGAAGCGTCCTGAATCATCCAATCTTGAAGGTGCTGTGGTCCCTGTCGGGAGAGGGAGGTTACTATCGGTTGCTCACGACGTGGCCGTTCCCGTTGAGCTGCATTTGGGCCCCTCCCTTCTTGGCCAAAATAGCAGAACCAGCGGCTTATCAGTCGTGGTTTGAGGCAGGCCTTAGTAGGACCAGCCATCTGTGGGTGAAGGGTTATTTCCTGCCCTTAAGTGATCTCGAGGAGGCTCTGGGAATTGGCACCCTGTCCCCCTTTCGCTACCTCCAGTTTAATGGTGTCCTCACCGAGCCATCCTGGGGCGACACCCTCAGGGGGGATCTCACGGAGTTCGAAAAGCTTCTCCTGTCTGCGAGGAGTTCCAAGGGGATAATATCTCGCCTTTACAAACTCTTCCTGTTCTCTGTCCCCAGGGATCCTCCACCGGCACGCACACAGTGGGGTAGGGACCTAGGAGAGGAGATTGATGATGAACGATGGGCAGAGATATGCAGGCGGGCCAACCGATCCACGGCCTCCCTCCAATATCGCCATCAAGCCCTCAAGATACTACACCGATGGCACTACCCCCCCACAGAGGATTGCTAGGATAAAACCAGGATATGACCCACACTGCTGGAAATGTAGGACTGAGAGGGGGGGACTATATCCACATGTGGTGGGGATGCCCAGTGGTCCAAAACTATTGGGAAAAGGTACTCGCCTGGATCAAAGGGGTGGACAGGGTTGAGCGGGCTCCCTGCCCTTGGCTCTTCCTCTTTGGAATCGACATTGGGGAGGGTCAGGAGGGCACTCAAGACCATATGCTCCAAATCACGTTGGTGGCAGCCAGATACTGCCTTGCACAAAAATGAAAACACCCGGAAATGCCGGGGGAAAAAACGTGGGTGACCAAGGTGCGGGCCATATATGACATGGAGTTTCTCACACACCTACTCGATGAGTCCAAGTCCAACATCGAGGAAATCTGGCTCCCCTTTTTTGACAAATATGACCGACCAACTTAACGCCCCACGCCTGGGCCCGGGGTCTTCCCCCAGGGGCGCTGGACCATTGCACACCGACCTGATTGTGAACTTCTCCCAGTTGGACCCATGACCTCGGCGCGCCAAGTGCACTGTGTAATGATACTACTGTCTCAGGAAAGTCCGTCAAACAAGCAACAAGCAACTAACGAGAACTTGAACTGTAGGGGGGTGGGGGGAGGTGGGGTGTTACGTTTGGTTGTTTGTTAACTCATGCTTACACATGCTATGTAATGTCGTACTACATATACAAAACTTAATAAAAATTGATTTAAAAAAAAAAGTATCTGCCGCGTGTGGTGCCATCTAAGAATCATTCAAACAAGCGGTGGCTCTGCAGCGTTCTTAGGGCTCTCTCCGCTTATGGCCAGGGTATGCGCTGGAGTGCAAGAAATGCAATCATCTTTCTTCCTAGTTCTATAGCGATAAGAAGCAGGCCATTTTCCCCATGGTTTGCATACACTGCAAGTTCACTCCCTGCGATTATTTGATTCTCACATGTTTTGTATACCGGTTCACAAACAGTTATGGTTTCCTGCAGCACATTCTGGAAGCTGAAGTTCCACTCGTCGGAAAGAAGGTTGCCTCTGAAATTGATATAGAGCGTCTCTGGTGGGATCGGTCCTCATCCTCCATATAGGGGGGACACCTTAGGTAGAGGCTTGAGCAGTTCAATCCCTTCTGGCTTGTTTCTCCCACAGGAAAGGATGGCGAGTTCAGATAACTCGTAGCACATCACTCACTGTTTTAAGCAAAGCAGATTCCTTCTGCAAAATTCCTTAAGAGTCCCTCACAATGCCCTAAATCCAAACTCCATCTCTTGACATCGGAATTGTTTGTTTTCTTTTTCCCTTATTGAATTCCTACTACATTTTCCACAACATGATCATGGTGTTTTCAAAGCTTTTATCCTTATAGAAGCTCTACCTAAACTCAAATTTTAAATCTGCTCAAATCGGGCCTAAAAATGTGCACTCATAGCAAGGGATAATTAACTCTTGAAAGTAAGAAATGCTGTGCTGAGTGGATGTGGAGAATTAAGGGGAAAAGTGACTTTACGCCCCACTAGTAGATTAAAACTGGATATCTTTACCTCTTGCTCCAGTTATTCCTCTACTTAAAATAAATTCACCCTTTCCTTTCAATTCTCATGTAAACCTTAAAAACCACTGCCATAGTTTCCCTTCTCATGACCTTCTGTCTTCTGCTCTTCAAACCGGGGAATCACAAAGCAGATGTTATCAGGTGTTGAATCTCATGCATTTTGTCGGTCAGTTGTCACAACCAGGGGTAGGAAGATATGGTTCGAGTTCCCTTGAAAAAGGATAGGCTACTATCTGAAACGTGTTGGGTGTTTGAGAGCATAATAATGGTTCAAGACCATTACCTCATACCCTACTAGTGGAAAGAGAAGAATTAGTGTAAGAATGGAAACACCTGTGTTACACAATGTTTAAAAAAAAGTTTAGAAATTATAAACTTTGGACACCAAATAGTATTGACATTTTATTATGATTTTCTTTGAAAGTTAATTTGGGTTACTCGTTATGGCAACAAGTCTTGCTAAGGTGTTATGGTTGTCGGCTACCCTTGGACCGGGGAAGATACACATGTGCACCAGAAGTATTATTACATTAATTTAAGGATTCTATAATCTTTATGTTTATGTTTATTAAGTTTATATAGCACTTTAATCCAAAGGAACATTGTGCTGTGTACTCGCATCTGGATAAGGTAGTCCTTGGCCTTGTCACACAGTTCATAGCTCTATGCACTAGATTACTTCTCTTTTTTTTTTTTTTTTTACAAATCTAAGCACAATATTTTTACAAAAGTGCTCTACCAATCATAAATAAATATTTATACTATGCTATTATGCTGATTTTTTTTCCCTGATTATTGTCTAGGAGCATTAGCAATTGTTCAAAATTTCAGGCGCCATGGAGTGAATACAATCCCGGCAAGGAGCCATGAACTTCACTGACAATGGGTGTATTTAGATGTACCAAAAAATGGAGAGCATGGAAGACTGTATTTTTTCAGAAAGATTTGAGATGTTATAAATATAGATTGAACATTCTGAACACTAGAGATGTTCAACTATCCAAGACACAAATAATCCAAGACCAATCTGGATGCAGATGCTGTGACCGCCCAGGAGAAACTGAATCCCTTTCATCTTGTAACTGCTTGCCCAGCACTATTTGAGGCGTGTGCCCTTTACTTTCATGCCCATAAAACCGCAGGGATAACAACCCATGACCTCCAATGGTGGCAATGGATATCAACGGGAGAGAGGGTTAGACTCTGTATTGGGGTGTTACAATTCATAGAAGCTGTCTTAAAGCAACCAGAACTTGAATAATTAAGCGATGGGCCAAGACGGTTTCATCCCCAAAGTAAGCGCCTACGGTCACCGAAACGTAAAAGTGATTCATAAGAATTCCTTTAGGAACAAGGGAGAAAATAAAAGGATGATGTTAATTGTTAGGGGAGAAAATGTGAGTTCAATTGAAAATTGTTGATTAATGTAAATGGTTAAATGCCTTATTAAATGTGATAAGTGCAACCAATGAACATTTGAATGAAAGAAAAAAATTATAGCGTGAGATGTAAGCTATCTGGAAATAGCAGAAACAGTATGTTGTCTGAAAGAACCACAGGCCCCCAACCCACCCATTTCCAATGCGATAGTCCAATCAATGCCCAACAGAGCCACCAGCCCTAGATGAAACTCATGGCTTCAATGTTTTAGTCCTCTGTCCCATTACTGTTTCACCCAGTACACATCCATTTTGTGCGTGTTAAACATATCAAAATCTTTTGGCACAAGGATTCTAGATGTTCACCTGGAATGAAAAACGCTTAAAGAAATAAAAGAGCTTAACCTGGCACCATTTGTAGGATTCTTCAGTTTAAAAATGTTCATGTACATTTTACAATATTGTGGTTTTAAACAGTATTTTTTAGTTGGAGAACCATTAAACACTTGGCATACCTGTTTGAATTGATGTGCTTTCTTCCTGTAGGTCGAAACCAAGAGACAATCGTTCTTTGTGGTAAAGCTAGAAAACCACATATAAAATATAATTAGCAGCCGCCAATAAATGTCCACAGTACACACATTTCATCATACGTTTAAAATGTTCCCTCTCCAAATCCACCTGACCTCACAAGACTGGTTGATTCAATGTCTGAAGTGACATGTATGAGAGATAAACTGTTATGTATATATGTAAAGTAAGTAGTCCTTTTATAAGGCACAGATGACCGGTGTAGTGGCTTCCCAGTACCAAAGCTTATCCGCAAGTTGGTGAATTGTTCCACTGCCAAGGGTACCCAGAGGAGGGCCTGACTGGGGAAGGAGGGGATTGTGACGGGGGGTTAGAGGGGTAATGTAGGAGCACATACAGACAAACTGAACATGAGTTATTGATGAGACACAGGCTAGCCAGATAGATGGGGAGTTTATTTAAACCCAGATGTGTGAAGACTCAGAAGTACTGATTGGACCTTAGTGTGGGGAGGAGGAGTAAGGCAATATCACACTGCAAAACGCTGAGCAAGAATATAGCCGATTGGTAGAATATTAGTACAATACCAAGTAGCATTAGTAGGAGTGCAGTTGTGTGATCAGCTTGCGATGTGCTGACTTGTTTGGGACTATGAACTGATGTTGACCCCAAACCCAACAAAGTATGTTGGTCTTATGACAGCCAAGATTTTGTCTTTCAACAATGACACTGTCAAGAGGTGTGTGATGAATCCGATGGCTCATCATGTGGCCAGAAAACCGCAGCGCTACCTGATCCTGACGCTGTCGGTGGCTATATGAGGGAGGATCACATGGGGGGAGGCAGCCCTGGAGAAGGTGTCATGACATCAGGCGAGACTTGTATGCCCCTTTTTCTTTTGAGGATGCCCCTGCCATTCCCCATGCCTTAACGGCATATTGTCATACCTCCCCTCACACACCTAGAAAATGTGCTGGAAACACTTTCACAGCATCTGTATGCAACTCTTTAAAATCTAACTTGCTTTTCAACACCCCTGAAACCACTTTTTCAAACACTGCATGCAAGTCCTCAAGAACTGACTTGCATCTTGAGATCAATGAGAAACCGGTTTCAGACTTTGCATGCATGTTATCAGAAACAGACTACAATTGTCCTAAAAACCAAAGTACTGTGACTAAGAAAATGAGCTGAGTAATGAAGATCGCTGGGATCCAGGAGCACACTCTGCACTCTAGTTGTTGCAAGAACAAATCTGATGCTGGGAGATTTAAACCGTCAGACCAGCTGAAAAGCTGACGCTGGTAGGAAAACACGGCTTCTCTTGGTGCTGACCGAGGGTCCGTGGGGCTGGAGCGTTGTCCGTGGAGCCAACTGGCTTGCTGGGAAGGAAGAAGGGAGCTGACTGCAAGCTGCAGCATGCTGCGAGAATGCCAGAAAATGAACACATGGCTTCTGGGCTTTCGCAGGTACTGGAAGGCCGCCTCCACGCTGCCAAAGCCCAGAAAGACGCAGAACAGCTGAGCCGGAACCGAATGAAGCGGAGAAGCAAAGCAGAGGCAGCAACAGGTAGTGGAATGCCAAAAGACCACCACAGGCTTGCCGCGCGAGAACCAACATACGCCAGCAAGAGCCGGTGAGTCCACACAAGGGAAGAGGGAACATCGGGGCATATTGGCAACCCTGCCAAAACCGAATTAACAGGAATGAAGCATATGAGAGAGAATGAACAAGTGAACATTTCATAAAGAGGCAGAACAGAATAAGTATAAGAGACTGTCACGTTTGCGAGTGTATGCAGAACACCTGTAAAAGATGTCCTGGCAGGATAGTATACCAGGTGGATTGAAGATGCAAGAATATATATGAGAAAAGCCCAGGCAGGAGAGTATACCAGGAGAATGCAAGTTACAAGTGGGTTCATCAAACCCTCCAGTTTATAGCGATTTTGCGATCCCGCAAAATGCCACGAAAAAGGGCTGTTTTTGCAAGAACCATTACAAAAAAAAAGAAGAAAACTCAAGGGCCCAGTTTCTCAAAACATTTTTTTTTACTCAAGAAATTAAATGCGCAACCACATCTCATCACTTGTGCAAAAAAAAGAGCAGCCCAATCCAAAAAAGGACATCTGAATGGCTGCATCTTATATGCGCCCATTCAGATGCCCTTTTTTCACCCCTTTGTGCAAATCCACAGGCATTTCTGCACATTCAAAAGCGCATCCCAAATTGACAAGATGCGCTTTTAAATGTGCAGAAATGTGCAACCCTATGCGCCCACTTTGAATAGGTGCACATGGGTGACAGTGTCTTTACTAACTACTGCAATACTTGGGACAGCTGCTATCGCACTTGCATTTCTGTTTGCAAACAGGATAGAAATGTGAGTTTTTTTGGGGTCGAAATTTTACAGTGGCTGACCCGAAGGGTCCGTCACAGTGAAATGGGCAGGGATATGTAGAACATTGTCATGAGGGCGCTTCCAACACAAAAGTACTTAAGGAGGCTGCCCAGCACATCATTTGCGCTACAGCTCAGCTCCTTGGAAATGCGCAGGTCACCTTTGAGAATAAGGTGACCTGCTCATTTCCAAAATGGGTTATCCAAAAATAGCATATCCTCTGCTCTATTTTTATATATGCCATTTATTGAGGATCTGGGCCAGAATCTACAGTTTTCAAAAGGTTTAAAATGGTCACAATATGAGAGGGAAAGGAGTGAAAGGGGGAGTGATGGGTGAGCTTTGGAGTGGTATGCAAGAAAGCAGAGGGAGAGCAGTGGGTCAGAGGGGGAAGCGGTGGGCAAGAGAACAGAGAGGAAGCAGTGGGGCGATGGGCCAAATATCAGAGAGGGAGCAGAGGTGCAGATAGTAGAGGGAAGTTGGGCTAAAGGGGGCCAGGGTCCAAAAACACAGCGGGGTTGGCTTTAAAGAGGCAGTGCGCTGCAGATTGGGAGAAAGGATGAGGGAAGAGCACGATAGAATTAGAGCATGGATGCAAGATGCAGAAGTAGCATGAAAGAATGAAAGACTATATACTGTGGGAGGGACTGGGGAGCGTAAGGTGTGAGTTGGGTGTATGGTTTGGAGTTTGACAGTGACCGGAGAGTGCAAATTGTGACTTGTCAGTGTGATACAGCATGTGAGTGTGTATGACTGAGTGAAGTTCGGGAATACAAGTTGTGATGGGGAATTGGTGAGACGTGTGAAGTGTGTTGGGTAGAGGTGTTTGGGGATTGGAGAACATAGAAGGGGAATATTTTCGTCATTGCCACGTATAATGATCAATACCGTTAATAATATTAAATAGGCATGCACATTAAACCAAAAAACGTAGTCTACACTGTTCTCCCAAGCCAGACACATCTGGGACTCTTCCTATTTAATTGATACAAAAGCTACAAATAATGGCATGATGGCTCTCTTGTAGCCTTGCAAACTGCCTCTTTCCTGCAATATGCCAATCTTGCACCCTACAGTCAATAAAAAATGTGCTGTCAGCATGCTGCAATAAATAATGTTATGTGCCGCAAAATTTGCCATTTCATGCTGAAATATCCTGGAGCATCTGGTTCTTATAAGAAAAGCCCTGGCAGAAAAGCACACCAGGCATTGTCAAGTTGAACAGAGTCTAATATACATTACCTAAGGAAGTCCTGATAAGGAGACATCAGGACTATCAAAAGGCTGTGGAAACATATTACAGAGGAGAGAAAACCTGGCAGGAGAGTACATCAGGTATCATACAGACTAACAGCCACATTGATTTATATACAAGTTGTGTTGTTGATTAAGAGAAACTTAAGGAACTGATTTTCTTCAATATAAAACAAAGTGAAGAGAAATCCAGGGAAAGGGAACTACCCTCTGGAACAAGGAATGCTTACTTCTGGAACTTTTGTGCTGGAGTTACGTATTTCCTTTTTGAACATGTGTACACTACTAAAAGCCAAAGACATTTTCCCTTTTTACATTACAGTGGATTCTTAGAATGTGAGGGCCAGAATATTACTTTAGACACAGGATGTATTGCTTTGGACATTTTGACATTTACAGACCGTTAGTGTTGTTTGAGGTAAGTAAACCCCTCTTAGAGCAAGGACAGAGAGGCATTTCCCAACCCCCTTTTATTTTGTTAATAAAGGTTTATAGTCAAAATCCTAAGTCTGTGTCTCCTTCCTAGTTCCTCACAAGTGCCAGAGTAGAAAGGCAGGTGTGGGAGCCTGAGGGGCACAGGCAAGGAAATGTGGTGGAGGGGAATGCTAGATCTGCATGCCAAACCTACTTGAACGCCTTTGGAAAATAGTCTGATCCAAGGGAGTGAGCATAAACTTGGTGAATTGGCCTTTATGAACATTCATTGTTTGAATGAAGTTGGCTAATTGGCCAACACATCCGGGCTAAATATTCTATTTGTGTAGAACGGTATCAGGGGTGATTGTTCCCCACTATTCAATTGTAGGCGGCTGGGGAGTGGTGACTTTACAAGCACCAGTAAGTTGTATCAGCTCGGAGGCCAAATGCAAGAAAACGATTATGATGAGTACCAATTATACCCAAAGTGATGACAAAACAGTTAACTTGATTAAATTAGGGTGCCCAATACCTACGATAGTCATTAATCATCTTTTTGCTACTAGCATGTTTACAATGCTAGTCTCGTAAGACTTGGCATCTTCAGTCTATTATCAAAACTAGACTGCTGGTACATGTAAATAAAATTTTAATTATGGTCATGAACTAGTATTCTTATTATTTAGGATTAAAGTGGTATAACGAAAATAGTTTCACAGGGCTTACCCAAAAGGAACCAGTCGGTTCCTTCATCTGGTTCAATGTTTGGTAGAAACCAAAATACATGTGGTTGTATATTATAATTGTTCTTTTATAAAGTGCTTAATACAAGAGGCGAGCTTATAAGCGCGAGACCGGGATTCAAACCTGTGTTGCTATGCGTTGTCCTGCTTCCAAGACAAACAAGTTGCCCCTGAGCTATCCTCCTGGCCATGGCAGACACATCAATCAAAGATCCTAATCAAACTTTAGCGAGGTATGTCACAAAATAATTGCTTGCATCTTTTTGATCCACAAACATTAGGGGCATAGATGTTTTCTATTGTGACTAACAGCAGCAGAAAAGTTTGAAAATACCAATACCAGCACCAGGGCAAACGCTTTGTTGTACTGTAAGAAAGGCATGGTATCAACAGTAAGACAGATATAAGTGACCACAGTGACCACAGTTCAAGGTAGTTTATTGAACTTCAAAAAGGCTATCAGGTAAAATACTGCCCCTATTTTGCAAACTATGCACTCATAATGAATTGAAACAATGTAGATTGACAACTAAGTAACAGGGAACTTGTTTATCCTCTCTCAACCCTCTCTGTAGCATTTATCAGAGACAAAGACATTGCACTGTATTGGCAACAGCTTTCACACAAAGCAATTGTAGGTGGGTAGTGATCCACAGATCAGTTTTCATTTAAATTGACTATTACCTGATAAGAAACGACATAGAGACCTGCTAATTGGAACGTGCCATAAGAGGAATCAAGCTGAGGTGGGCGTGGCAGGTGAGACAGCATGGGGACGAGTGATCAGTAGCAACGCAACCAACAACTGTCTTATATGAGGAGGAATCCGAAAGCAAAGGTAGAGAGGATCAATGAGGAGTACCGCACTCGATAACAGGAAAAGGGATGGTGTACCTTTGACAAGGTGTGGCTGCACTGAATGGGGAGGGGTTTTGGTGAGACCTGATGGACTAAGAGAGGGGTGCTGGACTTGACTCTGCGGAACCTTTCAAGAGCAGCGAATCATAGGAATAACATACAAATAAAAACCTTTTAGTGGACTTGATTGCAATTGGGAGAAGAAAGAAAACCATAGACCCCATTTAAGATGTTAAGGAAGAAGCCTAGAGAACCTAAGGAAGGGGCCCCTACCCCTAAAGTGGCAATGAAACAGCAAGATAGGGCGCTACAAAAGCTTTGGCAGAACGAAGGGGAGATGGTGACGGCTGAAGAACAGACCTCCCAGGAACAGGAGAGCTCTGTAGGGACTCCAATTTGGACAACGGGTCATGCAATAACTAAATAAGTGTTTCAACAATGCTTTAAAGATTTAAGTGATCAAATGACAGAGACCCTACAGTCGCAGTTGAGTCTGATCAGAACGGAGCTGGCTCAATCCCTCCAGGAGGTGAAAGTGGAAATTACCAAATTAGGGAAAGACTTGATACCACCGAAAATGCCATTCAAGAGCTGGCTGAGGACACACACAAGATAGCCTTAACCGAACAACTTGCAACAGCTACACACAATTTAGAGATTCAGATAGATCATCTCGAAAATAGCTTGAGGAGGTCTAACATTAGGGTTAAAGGGCTTCCTGGGGGAGTGGAGGATCGAGGCCTAAAGGACACGATCAACAGGTTTTTGCTGACCTGCTCGAGCTGGAGGCAGGGGGGAGGAGGCAGGGTGGGGGAAAGAGTGCCCTAGATTGTATAAATTGTGGGCTCTTTCCAACGGTATGGACAAAAGGAGCCGATTTTACAGGCGGCTAGAAAGGCAAATCCCATCAAAGTGAACCGTGTTGAAATACAACTATACCAAGATTTAGGACAATCTACTTTGGTGAAGCGGAGATTGATGGGGCCAGTGGTCAAAGCTTTATCACAGGCTCAAATAAGATACAGATGGACATTCTTGTTTGGATTGCTGTTCTCTTGGGAGGGACGTCAGCATCGAATTACCTCCTGCGAAGAAGGACTTAGGATTTTGAAAATCAAGGAAGACGTGGGTAAGAAACAAGATTTGTGGCCGCCAAGAGAGGCAGTAAAGATTAAACAATGGAAATGGAGAAAAGGAAATGGAGAAAAGTAGGAGGGCTGCCGTCGAAGAAGGCGGCTCTGAGTGGACCTAGTAGATAATGGACAACTTAACCCATCTGTGAGGACAACTAGGTACACAGTGCTCTGGGTTCTGAGGGGAGGGGGTATATTCTGAAACAAGCTGGGCAAAGGCTGAGTAATTACCCATAGGTTGGCAGAATGCTGGCGTGGTCGTGCTCTGGTAGTTGTGAGGTGATCCCGGCACTTGGAATTAGGGGAGTGAATGGGTCCTAGTAGACCGGCACACGTTATCTACGGAGTGTAGTGAGCCTCAACCCCCACGGGTTGTTGCATGGGTGGGGGAGAAAAGGGTTGAGTCTGAACGGAGTGTTTTGGGAAGAGAGTAGGGGTTAGATGGGTGGGGCAGCTGATAAAGAATTAACATGCCAAAAGGTTCATGGGGGTAATTGAGGGTTCCAACTCATGCTGCTGAATGTTAGGAATTTGAATTCCCTGGTTAAAAGATGCAAGATAGAAGAACTGTTAAGGCGGGGAAAACCAGACATTGTGGCCCAGCTATAGACCCACATTGATAAGAAAGACAGCCCTAAACTACAGATCAAGGGTTATCCCCATATAGTGCAATCTAACAACAAGGGGAAAATGGGAGGGGTCCTTATAGCTTTTAAGGGATTGGTAAAATTACTAATAACTACGAGAGAAGTGGACAAGGAAGGTAGATTCATTTTTGCTCGCATACCTGGGGAACTCATGGTATAAGATAGCCACCCTATACGCACCTAATATGGCCTAGATGGATTTCTCCAGGGGGGCGTTGAACAAACTTGAAAAATTTGCAACAGGACAAATTATATTACATGGGGATTTTAATGTAGCATGGGACCCGCTTGTAGATAGAGGAGTACCACAGCAAATATTATTCACAGGGTCCCCCTGGCAAAAGCTTTGAGCGAGTATGACCCCATTAACCATGGTAGACTCTTGAAAAGAAATTCTGAAGGGAACGAAAGGTTACACATTTTATTCTTGTGTCCATCGGGTGTTTTCACAGGTAGATTATATATGCGGGTCAGCTACTTTATTGGGGAAAGTACGTATAATGTACCTAGGGCCTATTAATTTATCAGATCACACTCCTATATCAACAGAAATACAGCAAGAACAAGATCGATCCAGCCTTTGGTGCTGGACATTTCCAAATCTGTTATTAAGCGACCTGGTCATAAGTAGCGAGATACAGGGTAAACTAGAGGAGTTTTTTTAAATAAATAAAAAGTCGGAAAAGCAGGCATGGACGGTGTAGGATGCCTTTAAGACGATGAGGGTGAGCTAATTGCAAAGAAGGTCCTACAAGAAAAACAACTCACCTCAATGCAAGGCAAATTAGAATTGCAATTGAAGGAAGTAATGAGTTGATTGGAAATGGATAGAGGGGTGTCTTTGAGAAGGGAATATAGGCACATTAAGCGACAACTGGAATTATTACAGACTAGGTAGGCTGAATAGTCCTTACTATTTTTAAAACAGCGGTACTATATCAATGAAAATAAAGCAGACCGTATGTTAGCGCAACATGTGGGGAAGAAGGAGGCAGCAAGGGCCATCCTTCATAGTAAGCACAGGACCGGAAACCTTTAGCTCATTGTCTGAAGACATAATGCAGGTATTCACAGAGTATTACTCTGCGCTATATACTACTGATTTCCCAGATGAAGAAGCGCAGGAGGCATACCTGAAGCAATGCACCCTAACTAGAACTGACCCAGGGAAAAGGGAGAAGGTGGAAGGGGAAATTACTCCAGAGGAAGTATGTGCAACTATTAGGTCCTTACCAATAAAAAAGGCCCCAGGACCGGACGGTTTTTCGCAACTCTTTTACAAAATGTATATTGACACATTAAGCCCGGTAATGACTATTCCATCTAATTCTTTTATCAATTTGGGATGTATTACTCATACTATGGAAACAGAAAAGTAGTGTTATTTCCCCAAGTCTAATAAAGATAGAACACATTGTGGGTCATATCGACCCATAGCGCTCATCAATACTGATGCGAAAATATTTACCAAAATATTAGCATTAAGAATGGAAAAATAATACCCAAACTCATTCATCCACATCAGTCAGGTTTTGTCAATGGAAGGCAAGCTTTTGATAATATAAGGAGGGTGTGTCATCTGATTGACAAGGTAAACAAATCAGGGCGGGTTGCAGGAAAATTAACGTTAAGAGGAAGAAGCGCTTGACTGGGTGGAGTGGTCCTTTTTGTTTCGCACAATGGAGACTACAGGGTTTGGGCCAAGATGTTTTACGCATAGTCAAGGCAAACTATCAGTCACTGGTATTGCGGTTGGTCTGTCAATGGTTATGTTTCAAAGAGAATTAAGGTATCTCTGGGTACAAAACAAGGATGCCCGTTGTCCCCAGTGCTCTATGTGATATATTTGGAGTCGTTTTTATCAAAGATTCAGGACAAGAAGAACATTAGAGTTATACAATTTGGAGGAGTGGAACATTAAAGTGATGGCGTTTGCCAATGATTTGCTTATTACAGCATCAGAGTTAGCTAGTTCATTGTCAGGGCCGACAATATAAATTAATACATTTGCAGGATTAAAAATGAACACCCATAGATCAGAAATGGTGGTGTTGCAGTGGGGAACTGTCTCAATGAAACAGTCTTTAGATGTGGGTCAGTATCTGAGCACAGACAAAAGTCTACGATATTTGGGAGTGAAGATAACCATTTCATTGGAATCTATGTATCAGACTAATTATCCCCCATTGTTAGACTCAATCAAAAAGTGGCTGGTGGAGCATAACCCCCTTTCTATTTCATGATAGGTAGGATTAATGTAATTAAAATGGTTGTGCTTCCAAGGGTATATTATTTCCAAGCCTTACCATTAGTAGTCCCGTGGTCTAAATAAGATGGTGGGGAGTTTTATATGGAAAGGAAAAAACCAAGAGTGGCGTGGAAAGTATTGACGGCGCTCATAACGAGTGGTGGTATGGGGGCTCCAAATTTCAAAAAGTATCATCAAGCGGCCCAGTTACGGGTAATACAGGAGTGGTTTTGGGGGTAATCGGGTGAAAATATGGCTACTGATGGATAGAGCGTTTGTAAGCCCCCCAAAGAAGCACTGTGGTGTCAGAAGGTGGACAGACCCCTTAACATGTATAAGAGTAGAATCACAGCTCTGATAGGTGATGTATGGGACGATGTGGTACGGTGGGTGGGTATAACTACGTTCCCTTCTCCGTTTACGACCCTATTTCGTAATCCACAGTTTACACCATGAGTAGAGCAGGGCGCCTTTAAGAGATAGGAAGAGGCTGGGTGTCAGAAGATGGGCGATTTGGTAGCGGGCCAGGAGATTAAGACATTCCAACACTGTAAACAGTTATTCGCATTACTCAAAAAGGAACACTTTAGATATTCACAATTGAGACATTGGCTACAGGCTTTGGGAAACAAACGGGCTACAATAAGGGACCTCACCCCTTTTGAAAAGTATCTAATTACAAATTCAGGTGACCGCCATATGGTTTGAGCATTATAGAGGTGGTTTATGGAGCCTCTAACCTAATCGCATTGGGGGTATATGAAATAATGGGAAAAAGTCTTAAGCAACCCTATACCGGACGTGCAAAGTCAGGAAGTGTGGCAGGGGATTCCAAAACTCATGAGAGCGCTTCAGATCCGAGCGATGTGGGTCAAGGTAATGGTGCAGTAGGGGGCGTGGCCTGGCTGGTTGCTAATGCCGGTGTAACCCCGGGTCTCCACCCCCCTGAGGCACGTTAACAGCTTTTTGCAGCCTTCAATAGCCATTAACTGCAGCTGCAAATGGCAGAATATGGTGTGGGAAGGTGCCGTCTACCAATATCCTGCCTTAGTTAGATCTGCAGGGCTTGGCATTGATCTGATTTCCAGTCCGATTCGACTGGGGGCCTGGACCACTGCTGCAATGGAAAATGGCGGCTTCCACAGTGTGTGCAACTGAGAGCAAGGACCTGTAGGTGCTTGATTAGAGACAATTTGGCAGCTTTGCATGGGTCAGCGTGAGCTGAGGCAGTCGACTGCTGATACTCTCCATGGTCTTGCAGTTGGCAGGGGGAGCCTCGGTGGGGAGCGCATCAAATCTTTGATGAGGACAGCTGTTGAGCGGCGTAAAGTTGTGCAGTATTTAGCCGTCTCTGAGCCTTCTCTGAGCCTTCCAGGGCAGCGTTATTCAGTTTTCCTGCCTTGGTGTCTCCCGTGGCGGTGGAGACGCTCGGGTGCAGAGCCCAGACCAGGCATCGGCCTGCAGAGCTGGGAGCAAAGTCCCGGTGAGCAGAGTCGCAGCTTTACAACCGGCGGCAACGAGGAGGCAGTGGAGATCTGCAGCCAACTAATATAGTATTTCAGTATTGCAGGTTAGGCCCCGTGCTGGCAACCGCGGATGGAACCTGGCGCATCCGGGATCCATGTAGAGGGTCTCTAGCCATGGGTGCTCGGAGCCAGCCTGGCTCATACTAGGATCTGTAGATGCCTGACTTGATGAGCCTGTGGTCCGGGGATGGTAGGAGCACTTGAGCTGGCTTAATATTCAGACTTGTGTGGATAGGGATTCCCTGGCCGGAGTTCTTATTGGTGACCCACCTCCCCGGTCTGCTTCAGGGGGCTGGGAGCGTGAAATCCTGGATAAGATATTGAAATAGGTCTAGGGAGATTGGGTTGCTGGTTGGCGGCCTTCCTTTTGTTTGGGCCCTTACCCGGAGATGCTGGATTGGGGACGCCCTTGCCTGTTTTGAGGCTACTGAAAGCCCGTTTGGCCCCCGGCCCAACAGAGGTCTTTTAGGAGTGGGTGAGTGGAGCAGGGTGTGGACTATGAGCGGTTAGGTGGCCCCAATAACATTGCCAGTTAATTGGAGGGGACGCTTGTGCTCAAGCCAATTGGGTAGTGAGCGTTTTGCATCTCACAATGGAAGGGCCTGTCTAAGAGCAGAATGAAGTCAGGGAAGGCCAAGGAGAAATCAGCTACCACCATCAGAGACATGCTTCAACACCCAAAGCCTGCTTCAGATTAATTGACTGTGGTGGTGGAGCAGGCTCAGCTCGCCACTAAGGGTGACATCATGCGCCTGTTCCAATCCCTGCAGAGGGAGATGGCGTCAATGGCAAAGGACTTAAAGAGCTCTTTTCAAGAACTAACTTGCGCAGTGCAACGGAATAATATATATAATATTTGCCTCTTCGACAGTTAAGAAAGCTGGAGTTGCAATCCCGATTGCTAAATCTCTGCATTTTGAGCAAGGGAGGTAGTTGCGATGCCCAGGGTAGGTATATTGGGGTGAATTTGCGCACAGCGGGAAAAGACCTGACTGTGTTGTATGTGTATGTCCAACAACAGGATAGGTTTTATGCCAGCTTGTTTCCACATATTGCGCAATTCCAACAGGGAGAGCTGGTGGTAAGCGGGATGTTAATGCAGTGTTAGATGGCAACTTGGATAGATCTGGCTCTGGGGCCCCATGCAGGCATCTAGGGCGAATCCTCTTAAGCAGGCTGTAGAGGACAAGCACCTGATTGATGCGTGGCGATATCTCCACCCCTACCAGCGGGTTTACTCCAATTTCTCATACGTTCATCGTACTCATTCGAGGATTGATTACTTTCTGGTGTCTCATTCTTTATTAACAGGGATCTCGTCAGCTACTATAGAGGTAGCACTGTTGTCGGACCTCTCTCCCATTACTTTACGCATAGATGGGTATGGCTTGGGGGCCGAAGGTCCATGGGATGGAAGTTGAATGACTCACTGCTAGCGGACCTGGCCATATGCTCTGATATTATGGATAGGATTACGCAGTATTTCCAGGAGAATGTCACAGGCAGGGGAGGTTTCAATCTCTGGGGTATGGGAGGCTCTTAAGCCTACGTTGAGGGGGGAGCTGATTAGTATGTCTTCGGCTTCTTTCGGCTCAACGAATCTGAGCGGAGGAAAGAGTGTTTGAATGGGATTCTTAATATAAGAGGGATGGAGCCAGGAAAACATACAGGAAGCTTCAAGTAGCCAGGGCTGAGTTAAAGGTATTATCGGCAGATGATATCTTGCATAATTTGCTTCCGACTAAACACTTCTATTATAGCACATCTAATAAAGCGTCTCAGATTCTAGTCTATAAGCTCCAAGGGCAGAAGAATAGTACTATCATAGGGGCATTGCGAGATAAGGACGGTGTACTGCATAACACTGAACCCGAGAAAATAGGGATTCTATCCCAATATTATACTGAGCTGTTTGCAGTGGACTCCCTCAGCGGCACACTGCAGGATGCGTTCATTCGCAAAGCTCGGCATTACAGGTTTAGAGGTTTGTAATTCTTGGCTCACCTGTTTTGTCTTTGCACTTTTCTTCTTGATGGTTGGTTTCTCCTTTTTCTTTGAAGTCTGGGACGAGTCTCCCCTGACGCCACCCTGGTGGATCAGAAGACCAGGCAGACTAGCACCAGGTGAAACCGCCCAGAGCCAGACAAAACCCCACAAGGGAAAAACCTGAGGCGTTCTTCAATGTTCTTTCTTGTTGAGGTCAAAATCAGGGAGGGAGAAGTCCAGGAAATTAATCTGCCGATGGCGGCCAGGAAGGAGCAGAACGGAATATGCAGACAGAAGTAATCTGCTGTAGCAGAACAGGAAGAAGGTAACAGCAACGCGGCCAGGAGGGCGGCAGAGCAAGGAAGCACATAGAAGACAAGCGGCAATGCGGCCAGGAGAGCAGCGGAGCCAGAAAGCACAAAGAAGGTAAGCAGCAACGTAGCCAGGAGCGCAACAGGGCCAGGAAGCAACGGGGGGTAAGCGGCACGGCAAGAAGCGGTGCAGCCAGGAAGGAATGGAGAAGGGAATAGAGAAACAGGAAGCCCTGAGCACAGCTGAAGGATAACAACTGAGCATTGAGACGCGCTGACACATGGTTGATCTGCGCTTATATGATGATGCCTTGGGAACATACAAAAAGCATAGACCGCTATCATCAAGCCTTGTAATATCGGCAGCCATGTTGGGAGTAAAGATGGACGCCGCAAGGCGACGCCGGGCTTTCCAGGCAGTCCAAAAGGGGCAAAGACGATGAAACATGACGGTATGCCCCCTCCGAAACCCCATCCCACCGGGTTTGCCCGGATGGAGCTGGTGAAACCGATGGACCAAGCGTGGGGCTTGCACATTGGGTTCCGGTTCCCATGACCGTTCACTGGGGGGATAGCCTTTCCATTCCACGAGATACTGAAGCCGTCCCCGTCTGTATCGGGAATCACATATTCGAGACTTCATACTCTGATCGTTGGTGATGAGAGGAGGAGGGCGATCCTCTATTCTGGTGGAAGGATGATAGGGTTTCAGCAGTGAAGAGTGGAAGACGGGGTGGATTCTACTCCATGACACAGGAAGACTTAGTCGAAAGGCCACCCGATTGACAATCTTGGTTATAGAAAATGGTCCATAGAAACATGGCAACAGCTTATTGGCTTTCAGATGTCTGGGCAGATGTCGGGATGATAGCCAGACCTCGTCCCCGACATTTGGTATCTGCAAATCTTTTGATGTCCATCCTGGCCTTCTGCAAATGGTCCTTGACGTTCTTATGTACGTTCACCAGGTCAATTATTCAGGCATCGACTGAAGGGACAGGACTGGGGTAAGGTAGAAGCGTGGGAAGAACTGATGGATGAAATCCTTGGTTGCAGAAGAAAGGACTGGTTTTCATGGTAGAGTGTTCTGAATTGTTATAAGCAAACTCCGCCACTGGAAGCAGAACTGACCAGTCATCCTGTACCTGGGATGAAAAACACCAGAGGTATTGTTCAAGGGTTTGGTTCACCCTTTCGGTTATCTCGTTGGTTTGTAGGTGAGAGCCGGAAGATAGGGCTCATTCTATGCCCAACAGGTAACACAAGTGTTTCCAAAACCGCGAGGTGTACTGGTAACCTCGATCGAATATGATCTTGGAAGGAAGGCCATGAAGTCTGAAGATTTCAGTTACAAAAATGGGGTGCCATCTCGCTGGCAGAAGGGAGCTTAGTCAGCGGAGTGAAATGTGCCATATGGGAAAATAAAATTGATCGTCACCATTATGGTTGTGTGTCCTTTGGAAGGAGGAAGGTCCACAATGAAATCTGTGGCTATAGTTTCACAGGGACGTGATGGAAGATCCGGTTGGAGCAAGAATCCTGCTGGTTTCTTATTGTCGTATTTGTTTTGAATGGAGATAGCACATGTCTGTATGTAAGCCTGAACATCCAAGTGCATCTTTGGTCACCAGAACTGCCTTTTAAGGTTCAGCAAGGTGGCTCTGATCCCACGATGCCCGGGGAAGAAGGAGTCCTGACAGAGGCGTAGCACTCTATCTCTTAAGTTCTGAGTGGGTACCTTAAATAGGTAGCAGTCCTTGGTAGTCAGAGCCCATGGATTAGTACTGGAAAAGTCTCTACAGAAGCGGATGCTTGAATTTCTGACTGGATCTTGTCCAAAAGAACCTCGGCCTGGGCGACAAACACCTTGTCTGGAAACATCCTGGGAAGAGGCAGCGGTTCGTCGGCGATGTAATCCTGGCGTCTGGACAGAGCATAGCCAAGAGTGTTTGATGAACCCAGTATGTATGAAATTTGGAACTGAAATTGGGCAAAAAAGTACACCCAGCGTGCCTGTCGGCTGTTTCTGCATTCCAATGACTGGAGCACTTGTAGGTTCCTATGATCAGTTCTTATTTGTACTGGAAAACTGGCACCTAGAAGGAGGTGACGGCAATCAGTAAAGGCTTGACGTATAGTTAGTAGCTCTTTTTCTAGGACTGAATAATGGAGTTCACTGGTGCTTAATGTCCTGGAAAGGTATGCAATAGGGTGTTCGAGGTTGTCTTCTTGTTTCTGTTTCAGGACTGCTCCTATGGCATATTCCGAGGTGTCAGTCTCTGCCAGAAAACGCTTGGAAACATCAGGTTGGCTTTATATGGGTTCTTCAGTGAACTTTTCCTTGAATAACTTGAAGACAGACTCCTGTGCTGATGACCAATGAAAAGAAAGGTGTGTCTTTCTTCAGGAGAGTTATTATCGGCCGAACGAGTGAGGAAAAGTTGAGGATACATTTCCTGTAAAAATGTGCTAGGTCCAGGAAGGATTCAATCTGTTTTACTGAGGAAGGCGGAGGCCATGAGGTGATGGCAGTGACTTTAGAGGGATCCATGGCCACACCTTGAGGGCTTAGAACGAAACCCAAGTATTGCACTGTGGTGACATGGAAGGTACATTTTTCGGGCTTGGCTAACAAATGATGTTCTCGAAGACGTAGTAAGACTTGAGTGACGTGCAATGCTGGATCCTTCGAATATACCAATATATCGTCTAAATAGACATTAACAAAAAGGGCTAACATATCTGAAAATACCCTATCCATGTAACGCTGGAACACAGCGGGAGCATTAGAGAGACTGAAGGTCATGACTAAATACTCATAATGGCCAAAAGGTGTTCGTAAAGCAGTCTTCCATTCATCACCTTTCCTTATCCGTATAAGATGGTAAGCCCCTCTCAAATCCAATTTGGTGAATAGCACGGCTCCCTGTAAAGCTTCCAGGATATCGGCTATGAGGGGAAAAGGATATCGGTCCTACACGGGTGCATTGATTTAGGCCTCTGTAATCCAGGCATGGACGGAGTTCCTTGGTCTCTTTTTTAGGCACAAAAAATAATGAAGCCCCTGCCGGGGACTTGGAAGGACGAATAGTTCTATTTGCCAAGTTGATGTCGAAATACTCCCGGAGGGCTCTTTTCTCAGGTTCAGACACGACAAACATCCAGCCGAAGGGTATAACGGTGTTCTTGTCCGTTTCAATAGCACAATCTTTGGGCCTATGAGGAGGCAAGATCTGTACAATGGCTGTGGAAAAGCCATCAGAAAGTTGATAAGCCTCAGGCACCTGGTTGACGTTAGAGACGGCGACATGTTGTTTTTCATGCGGTTCATTGTCCGTGGGCACTTCAAGCCGAGTTTTCCCAGATAGGCCGTGCGAAAGACAAAACTCAGAACCAAGGAACAAGGATCCTGTTGCCCAGTTGATGTATGGATTATGGCGTCCTAACCATGCATACCCAAAACCACTGGGTAGTGGACAGCCTTTATGATGTCAAAAACATAACAGTTCCTGGTGGTTGTTGATGGAAAGCAGAAGTCCAACGGTTTGCTGAGTGATGGGCCCAGAGGAAAGCGTGCGTCCGTCAATCCCTTCCACAGCCTGTATCATATCCTTGGGCTCTCTGGGTATCTGGTGTCGTTGAGCCCATTCATCATCCAAGAAGATGACCATGGCACCGCAGTCTACCAAGGCCAGGACAGGGTGAAGTACTCCGGTGGAAGAAGCCAGGGTCACTTGGAGGATCACCAGGGGAGACCTTTGCGCCAGACCTAAAGAAGCAGAATAAGAGGAGTCTCTCCGTGACTGGGGTACACTGGCCAGGGTTTCTGCAGGGGGCTGCAAACTCTTCTTTTTTCTGCCTTCCTTTCCTGTAATCGGATGTCGATTTGTAGGGACAAATCTAAAAGAGCCTGGAAGGAACCAGGGCGCGCCACTCTGGCTAATTCATCCTTAACTTCTTTGTGGAGTCCCTTGCGAAACAAGGTGAAGAATGCTTCGGGCGACCAATCAGCCTCCTTGGCTAACTGTTTGAAACAGGTAACATGTGAGCATGTCTTGGTTGCCTTGCTGGAATTCAAGTAACTTCTCCTGGGCTGAAAACACCTGATCAGGACCATCAAACATGGTCTTGAATGCCATAAGAAACCCATCATAGTTGTCCAACGTGGAGTCCCTGCAGCTACCAAGGGTGTAGCCCAAGCAAGAGCATTGGCGACAAGATGTGACACTATTAACCCTACCTTAGCCCTTTGGGTAGAAAAGTAGTAGGGCTTGAATGCAAAGTGCACCATACAGGAGTCCAGGAAGGAACGCAATGTCTTGGGGGCTCCATCGTACTTTTCCACAATGCCTCTCACGGAGGTGCTCTCCTGAAATGCAGAGTCCCGGGAGAGGACAAGCTGCCTCAAGGCTGTGTTCTCCGCCTTGAGGTTTTGTACCTCTGGGGATAATTTTTGCATTCCACGCAGACGATCCTGGAGTGAGGGTTCCATTTCCTCTGTTGTTGTAATCCTTTGGCATCTCAAACTGACAGGTTTAGATGTTTGTAATTCTTGGCTCACCTGTTTTGTCTTTGCACTTTTCTTCTTAACGGTTGGTTTCTCCTTTTTCTTTGAAGTCCGGGTTTTGTGAAGAAAGGGACGAGTCTCCCCCGACGCCACCCGGCTGGATCAGAAGACCAGGCAGACTAGCACCGGGGGGAAACAGCCAGAGCCATGGAAAAACCTGCAAAGGAAAAACCTGCAAGGGAAAAACCTCAAGCGTTCTTGAATGTTCTTTCTTTTTGCGGTCAAATACAGGGAGGGAGAAGTCCAGGAAATGAATCCGCCCAATGGCGGCCAGGAAGGAGCAGAACGGAATATGCAGACTGAAGTAATCCTTGGTAGCAGAACAGGAAGAAGGTAACAGCAACGTAGCCAGGAGAGCAACAGAGCCAGGAAGCAACATGAGGTAAGCGGCACAGCAAGGAGCATTGCAGCCAGGAAGGAACGGAGAAGGGAATAGAGAAAAAGGAAGCGCTAGGCACGGCTGAAGGCTAGCAACCGAGCGTTGAGATGCACCGACACATGGTTGATCAGCGCTTATATGATGATGCCTTGGGAACATCCGAAAATCCTAGACCACTACCATCAAGCCTCGTAATAGCGGGCCATGTTGGGAGTAAAGATGGACGCTGCAAGGCGGCGCTGGGCTTTCCAGGCAGTCCAAAAGGGGCGAAGACGATGAAACAGGACACGGCTTCCCCATATTTCGGAGGATCAGAGGCTATCTCTATACACACCAATAACAGCGGAAGAAGTTGCTTAGACTATTCGTTCCCTTACGGGCAGTAAAGCAATAGGGCCAGATGGCTTTACGGCTACTTTATGTAAATAATTCTCGGCGGCTCTCTCTCCTCACATGGGCGATTTATTTAATTCTTCTGGCCAGATTGGATCTATTACACCTACTATGGGGGAATCAATGCTTACCTTGCTCAATGAACCGGATAAGGACGCCACCCTATTTACTCCTCCTTTCGACCGATCACGGTTCTTAATTATGATTCTCAGATTTATTCTGAAATTTTAGCTATGTGCCTAGCAGCAGTTCTGCCGGGGTTGGTAACGGCGGATCAGACGGGTTTTGTACAGGGGTGTCCGGCGCATGAGAACATTTGACGAACGCTAGATGTCTCAGCCTGGGTGCAGCGCAATAAACGTGCCATGGCTCTGCTTTCGATTGATGCTGAGAAAGCATTTGATCGCGTTGATTGGACTTATCTGGCCACGGTCTTGAAGGGGTTTGGACTAGGCTCGCGGTTTCTCAGATTGGTACTTGGCAATTTTGTGTTACCGTTAACAAGGATTAAGGTGAATGGGATTCTTTCAGAACCGATGCAATAGTACAGGGGAATCCGCCAGAGGTGCCCGCTATCACCACTACTGTTAGCCCTGTCTATGTAACCTCTGGCCTGCGTGGTGCATTTACTTGAAGATATCCGGGGGTTAGATATAGCGTGTTATCAACAGAAACTAGCGTTGTACACGGATGACCTATTTTAGATGCGTAATTCCAAGGTTACGCTGCCACACGTTGTTTCGCTGTTGTAATGTTTTCGTGTGGTTTCGGGCTTTAAAATTAATTTTACGAAATCAACAGTACTTAATGTCTCGTAATCAGCGGAGGTGGTGGAGCGTTTGAAAGTGGCGTTCCCTTTCTTATGGGCGTTGCGGCTCTTAAAATATCTGGCCGTGTTCTTAATGGCATGATACACAGATCTTTACACGGCCAACAAATTTTGGGCTGCTCTTTGCTAGAGCTAAGCAGGACCTGGGGCTGTGGGGCGAGTCAGAAATTTCTTGGCTGGGAAGGATAAAAGCTGTTAAAATTACCTTGTTGCTGCGCTTACTTTATGTGTTTCAGGCTCTACCGATTTCGATCCCGAGAGCGGCACTGCAGGAATTGCAGTCGCAGGTGTTCAGGTTTACATGGTCCCAGAAGAGCCCTAGAGTAGCTAGGCATACAATGATGGCAGCCAAAGGCACAGGGGGCCTCGCAGTGCCAGATATTGAAAACTACCTGTATGCGTCACAACTGACACTTGTTCCAGAGAGCCAGGCGGCGACACATGCGCAGAATGTTAAAACATTGGGTAAATGTTGAGCAGGACATCTTAGGACCTCATTGCACAGGACGTGTTGGCACTATCCGAGAACTCGAAAACGAGGTGAACAGGCAAACCCAACCTCTAGGGCCACATTGGAATATTGGGATAAAGCAGCATGTTGATGCGCCACAACTACATTTCCCTCGCCTCCGACAGGTCTCTGGGATAATACTGAGTTCCCCCCAGGGATGGGTAGGGGGGCGGTCTGATCACTGGAAGAAGGGGGGCTTATACACATTGGGCCAGATGTATAGGGATAATCGTCCCCTCATGTTTGAGGAGTGCGAGCAGGCCTATATGGTTGGGGAGACAGATATGTTTGGGTCCTTGCAGCTTCAGCATTGAGCGACTCGCCCACAAGTGGCATACCATGGAAAACGAGAGCCAACTCGCTTCGAGGATGTTTTTACGGGGGACCACCGGGGGCAAGACTTACAGCTCTCGACAGGGTGTTGAATGGGTCTAGGTTTAAGTCACCACATACTTGTGTGGCCAGATGGGAAGAAGATATAGGCAGGCCTATAGACGATCTTACCTGGTCTAACATTTGGACAAGAGCTAATAGGACCTTTCAGGTCATCCAACATAGGGAAAACAGCATTAAACTACTGTACCGTTGGTATCTTACTCCTATGCGGTTACATAAGATGACCCCTACACTTTCCCCTTGGTGCAGGAGATGTGGCGCGCCTTCAGGATCCTTTTTCATATACAGTGGGAGTGTCCCCAAATTCGGTCATTTTGGCAGGCGGTGGTTGCTCAAATTAGAGTAATATGCGGGTTTGGGCTAGAAATGGACCCCTTGGTTTTGCTTCTGGGAATGAGGATGCTCAGGGTCATTATAAGCTGAATGTCAGAAGCTCTAGATTGATCAACGTTTTCCTAGTAGCAGCACACCTAGTAATTGCAAAACATTGGAAATCTCAAACTATGCCTGGTATGAAGAAATGGTGGTCGTTAGTATGGGATGTGGCTGCTATGTCCAATATAGATGGGGCACTGCGGTGGAGAACAGCGCAATTTCTAGCGGATTGGACCCCACTGATAACATTTGTGAATGAGCACGATAACCCCAACATTCATCATAAGCCGCAAGAGATGCCCTCCTTTTCACCGCTTTAATATATGAATGGAGACTATGTAATTGTGCCCTTGTATGCTCTCGGAACTGTATGTTGCACCTTACTTTGTACTCACTGTGGCTGATCTTGGATGTATTTTATTTTGGCCTTCATTTGAGTTTTGTAGATATGATTTTGTTATTATTTGGAAAAAAAGTGATGTTTATGGAATTGCACTATATCAGTGGATCGATAGAGACTGATGCGGATTCATTAATAATAGAAAAGTCATGGAGCTTTAACTTTGATATCTACATGATGTATAGTTATTGTATTTGGTACATTGTTGAATATGAGTTAATAAACTGTAAATGGTAAAAAAAAAAAATGGTAATGGTGCAATGGCACCGGAGACCTAAGAAGCTACACAGATTTAACCCAAAAATGTCTGGGAAATGTTGGAGGAGATGTGAAGATATCGGGACATGGGGGCACATATGATGGGATTGTACAATTTTGAAACCTTTTTGGAGTAGTGTCAATGTGGCAATGAAAGTTATATTTGAGCCTCAAATACGAAGAGACTTTGGTGAGGCATTGTTGGGTTTGGGAGATATTGGACATGTTGTCGAAGCCTCCGAGAAAGGCATATAGGATTCTCAGTATGTAAGCATTGTCCCTTATTGCCCAGAGATGGGAACAGACGTTGGTCCCCACAGAATATGAATGGCTCTGAAAGATTTGACACTATGTTTAATTAGAATGGGTAATGTGAGAAACCTGAAGTTGTCTCACCCGCTGATCACCAGAGATCGGGCGTCCAGGTGGCAACGACACAGCCATCGCTATTGGATCCAGTTCCTCTGGGTTGACCAGTGGGGGAGGATCACCTGGGCGAGGGGTCTTTGGGGAGTGCAAGTGGGCCGCCAAGGGTTGAGACGCGGTATCCCCTTCCCTGTAACGCCTTTTCCCCATCCTACCCTGTAGGATATTTAGAAGCTCTACCCCCCCCCTTTTTCCACACAAACTTTCTTACACTGTAACAGACAGCAAACTAAGACCTGAGCCGTTTACCTGACATGCCCCAACATATGGGTTAGGCAGAGTCGGGCAATTGACAATAACCATGCACACCTGACGGCCCTTTATCTTCCCCACAGGGATAAAAGGCAGAGCACGAAAGCACACTTCGAGCAAGGCTGAACGTACGAGGAGACAGCTACACCAAACCGGCAGTTCAAACTGAGGAGAAAGGCGGCGAGCCCTGGAAGGACGATGAAAGGGCATTACATCATAAGATCGGGAGTTTTTGTAATTTAGCAGTAAGGATTGGCAATCGTTTTTATTTTAGTATAGACCCTTGTTATTTGACAAGACACCACTAGGACTGCCTTATTATTATTTGATGGCCGTAGCTTGCTACCATCTTACATTTATGTTAAGATTAGGAGTTTATCTCACCAATTATAAAGTTCAATAAACACCCTTGAACTGTGATCATTTGGGTTAGTCTTCACTGTTGCCACCATGAGTTCCTTACAGTGACTTTTGTGGTTCAAGAAGAACAGAGGAAGTTTAAGGAAGATTGGGACTTGGTATTGGGCTTCCTCCACAAAGACTATCGAGTGAACTGGTGTCCACTAAGAATACATTTATTAGACTTGTTTTAATGTTTGGACTCGGTATATTATGGAGCAGTGAATGGTCAAAATTAGAGGATGTGCAACTATCTGGAGGGAGGGGGAAGTGTGGGGTGGGGGGGGTCGGGTTTGTTTATGTTATGATAAAAACAAATGCTAATAAAAACAATAAAAAAAATGTTATGGCAAATAAATTTGCTCTAGAACAGAACTTTGCTAGCTGCAGGAGAAATGGTGATTTTATACATTAGATACAATTGGAAATCCTTCACCTAACTTTCAAAAGCATCACTAGAAATGCATTAAAACGTGAGGACGGGGATTCCAAGATGGCCGCCGGGGTGCTGAGTCGCGTCTAAACCGCGCTCTCCCCAGGCTGCCAAAATAAGCACCTCAAAGCAGCGGAACGTGGAAATCCACCGAGCGGATCACCTCCCCCTCACCCCCTGAAGCCTCCGACTCGAAAACTGGGCCGAAACGGAGCAGGGGAAGCCGGGGAACCGACGGCGACGGCGATCGCCCATCCCCCATCGGGAAACCACGCCAGCCGAGCCGGCATCACCATCGGCGATGAGCCGAGGCCTCGCCACACACGCAAGCGAGGAGAAGGAGGAGGAGGCGCTGCGGCAGGGACGGGCACCCTCCCCCAGGCGGGCCGCTGGGGCCCTCTTCCACCGGGGACAGAAACAGAACGAGGCGGCGGCAGAGGACCGTGGAGCGGGCGCATCGGCCCCTCCCCCAATCCCGGGAGAGCCACCAGGTACCGGGCACGCAAACGGCATATGTGGAGGCAACCACATCCAGCGGGGGAAGTGCGCACTCGGCACAGAGGAGGCCGGAGAAAGGAATACAGGCGGGGAATCTCCCCGAAGGCGAACGCAGCGCCCGAGGGAATGAGGCCCGGGAACTCCTCGGTGCCAGCCGGAGACCAGTAGCCTCGCAAAGCAGGGGGCGCCGAGCCGGTAACCCGCAGAAGAGCATAAGGGAACATTATCTCCCCATAGAAGACACCCGGCACCGGACACTCGGAGCGCGGGGCCCCTAACAATACGCGAGGCGACACAAGGGATACGGCGCCAAAGAGTGTGGAGCAGCAGACACATACGCAGCCACCGGGGACAACACGCACACAGCGCTGAAAGAAAGTGGAGGCCCACCCCAGAGGCCTGAGAGGTGTGCGCCGGCCTTGGGGAGCGAGGTCTCCCTCTGAACCCCACAGCACACAAACGGAACAGCAACCGACTCACAAGAAGGGGCGCAGAATCGGCAGCCCGCGGAGGGGCCTGGAGGAACGAACCCGGCGGCAGTAAGAAAGGTGCTAAAGCGGATAAGGCCCAGAGACTGGGGGGACACAACAACAGGGAGGAGAGAGACCCCACCAAATCTGTGAGACCTGCACGGAGCCCCTTGGCTGGCGCGACGGGAATGAAGGGAGTAACACACATAGGGGTAAGGCCTCTCCAAGCAGGCCCCACCAGACGCTAATTCCTCCGGCGGGAGAGATCGAGAATCACCAGCAGCACAGCAGAGTGAAGGCCTCAGAGGGAACATATTACAGATCGCAGGGGCAATTCAGGAGCCCAAGCCTGCCCAGGCAAGCTAACGGAACATGTCAAGGGCAAAAAACAAGAACATTGCCCCCCAACAGACCCCACAGTCCGCAAGGCAAGAGGCTAACATATTACAATTATGGTCAACAGACTCTACGCCACAAGCTAAAGGGAAGCCGCAGGACAATCAACAAGGCGAAGCCATGTCGCAGACGAACCCACACCACCCACCATCAAAGGATGACATGCAAGCATGGTTCCAGGATCTGCAAGAAAAATTCATGTCGACAGTTCAGGAACAATTCACGATGATGAAAAACGACATGAAACCGGCGGTTCAGGACCTCAGGGTGGATGTGGCGAAATTGGAGGAGAGAACAGACATATTGGAGAGAACGGTCCAGGGAGTGGAAGAGGAAACACAGCAGGCAAGCGAAACTCAGGAACACCTGGTGAGACTTACCCATAACCTGGAGATACAATGCGAGGACTTGGAGAACCACTCCAGGCGATCCAACATCCGCATCAAAAATATGGCAGAATCAGTGCTGGACAAAGATCTAAAGACTGCGGTGGCGGAGGTGTTTAGAGACATTCTGGATGCCCCGGATACAGATATAGTTCGAGTGGACAGGGTCCACAGGGTAGGACCAAAAAGATCCGGAGCACCAGGGGAAAGACCACGAGACGTCTTGGTGGCACTATCCTCATACCCACAAAAAGAGCAGATACTGAGGAAGGCCAGAGAAATGGATCACATCAGGATGAATGGACAAGAAATTCTACTATACCAGGACCTGGCCCAGATTACACTGCAAAAAAGAAGAGCGATGGCCCCACTCGTCAAGGCTGTGGTGGCAAAGGAAATCCGGTACAAGTGGACCTTCCCATTTGGGCTGATCTTCACTTGGGAGGGGAAACAGCGAAGAGTAACCTCCTGGGAAGAGGGCCTCAACATAATGGGTCTCCAGGACGAGGGGGAGGAAGCGGAACAAGCGAGGTCCAGCGGGGAGCAAAGGAGAAGACCTAAAGGATGGGAAACGATCAAACAAAAAAGGCCAAACACGGGAAGAGAAGGCCTTAGGAAAATGTTGTGATCGGACTCAGAGAAGAGGAATGCCGAGGACCTTCATGAGGCACCCACGGAAGACAACAACGAGGGGGAAGGTGAGAATAAGGACCGCTCCATAAGAGGCAGAGTCGGCGGCCGGGACGGGCCACCATGCTTGGAATCCAGTAAGAACAATCAGTAATGTGGGGTTTAGGATCCCCCACCAAAATTTCCCCCGAGAGGTTGAAGGGCAGGGAGCACTGGGCGCAACGCCCTCGCTACACTGGGGACCCTCGCCCTGCTCGGGGGCATATTGTTTGGTTTATGGTTAATTGTTGGGGGGGGGGGGGGAGTTCAGGGGAAAGGGACAAGGAGAAGGGGGACACAAAATCAGCATAGTGGCAAAGATAGGGACGACAAGCACAATGAACATTTGCCTTACAGAATGGGGAAAATCTGCATAGTAACTTATAACATAAGGGGGATTTACCACCCCACGAAAAGGGTAAAGTTGGAGAAAATCCTCAAAAGGGAAGGGGCGGACCTCCTGCTCCTACAGGAAATAAGAACAAAGGACAAACAGAAAATCCATATAAGGGGATATAAAATTTGGGCCCAGGCCAACACGACTGAAAAAAGATCGGGGGTCCTTATTGCAGGGAGGGATGGAAGGGACGCTAAACTGGAGGACACCATGGTAGATAAGGAGGTAAGGTTTGTGTTTGCTAACGTGGTATTGGAGGGGCAGCGGCTCACTATCGCGTCAGTATACGCGCCCAATGTGGGACAAGATGGTTTTTTGAGAGACACTCTGGGAAAACTTGAATCCTTCGCAAGGGGGGAGGTGATACTGGGGGGCGACCTGAATATGGCATGGGACTCACAACTGGACAGGAGCATGGGGTGTGCACACGGCCACGGGGCACCGTCGAAACGCCTCAAGCAACAGATGGACCAACTTGCCCTGAATGATGTGTGGAGGGAATTGAAGGGGGAGCAAAGCGGGTTTACATTCTTTTCACATGTACATAACACTATGTCAAGAATTGACTATTTTTGGGTTCAGTTGGGCTTATGGGCAAGATCCAGGGGCTGGAAAAGGGGGCAATTGCACTTTCAGACCATGCACCCCTGCGGCTTTAGGTGAAACTCCCAGGGAAACCTCAAGGGCTGTGGAAATGGAGGTTACCGGAGGACTTTATCCGGGATCCGGTTACGGGGGAATCCATAAGGGAAATGATTGAAGAATATTTCACTCAGAATGACACGGGGGAGGTCTCTATGAGTACGGTCTGGGAGGCGTTTAAAGCGGTGATCCGCGGGAAGATAATGGCACTGAAAATCACAAAGGAGAAGCAGAGGGCTATGTGGGAAAAGGAACTGGAAAGATCAATAACAGAACTACAAGGGAAAATTGTGGCACAGTCCTCTAGAGACCTGAAGAAGACGCTTAGACATACCCAAGGTCAACTTGAGACGCTACGCACAAAAGGTGCGGAAAGGAGCCTACTTTACCTAAGACAAAGGTACTACATAAAAGCAAACAAAGCAGATAGGTTGGTAGCGAGACAACTCCGCGCAAAACAGAAAGACACCACGATCAAATGCATCACATCCACGACAGGGGAACTTCACACGTGCACACAAGACATAGGGGAAGTGTTCAGAGAATACTATCAGGATCTCTATTCCACTGACCACCCACAGGACACATATCTGAAATCCCTCACCTTCCCACAAATCTCAGAAGCAGACAGGCAGACCTTGGAGGACCCAATTAAAGAAGAGGAAGTCAAAAAAGCAATAAATAACCTCCCAATGAATAAAGCCCCAGGCCCGGATGGCTTCACGGCCCCCTTTTATAAAAAATATGCGAATCTCCTGATTCCAGTCCTGACCAAGCTCCTAAACTCATTTAAAGATAGTGGCAAAGTGACCCCCACAATGAACGAGGCAACGGTCCTAGTATTTCACAAACCAGGGAAGGACCCTATATATCCGGCTTCATATAGACCTATCTCCCTAATAAACATCGATGCAAAAATCTACACGAAAGTTTTAGCCACCAGGCTCTCCCCTCTACTCCCGAAGCTAATACATCTGGACCAGTCGGGCTTTATCCCAGGAAGACAAACTCACGACAATCTGAGTAGGATAATTCATTTGGTTGAAAAAATTGGTATAAAGCAGACCCCGGCTATCCTACTCGCAGTAGATGCGGAAAAAGCCTTTGATCGGGTGGAGTGGTCCATGCTCTTTAAGACACTCCACTCCATGGGATTTGGGGAGAACTTCATTGCAAGAATAAGAGCGAACTATATCGCTCCAACTTGCAGAGTGGCCGTTAATGGGGAGGTAACGGAAACGGTACACATAGCCCGTGGAACAAAGCAGGGATGCCCGCTCTCCCCGCTGTCTTTTTAGAACCCCTACTTATGAAATTAAGAGAAGCTACACATATTAAAGGGATAGACATGGCAGGCATACAACACAAGGTAACCGCATATGCAGATGATATGCTGCTTGCACTAGAAGAACCGGGCCGAACATTGGCGGCAGCTGTGGGGGAGCTCGAAGGCTTAAAAATTTATAGAAATAAATCGGAAATTCTAATTTTGGCGGGAGACAGGGGGAGATTGTCAGAGAAGCTAAGGCACTAAATCTCAAGATAGCAGAGGATGGCATCAAATATCTGGGAATTACACTCACACACAGGGTGGAACAGCTCTATGGTAAAAACTTCCCGCAGCTCCTCATGAGCATTCGTAGGGATATGAAGAGATGGAACCCTTTGCTGATATCGTGGTGGGGCAGGATCCAGGCGGTAAAGATGACCATCCTACCAAAACTTATCCATTATTTCCAGGCCCTCCCAGTAGGGGTACCCAGAGTATTCTTTAAAACACTGTCCCGGGTAATCTCAGCCTTTGTGTGGAAGGGGAAAACGCCAAGAATGGCTAGAGCGGTCATGTCCACACCAACCAGGGAGGGGGGGGCCTGGCGCTCCCTCACTTCCAGAAATACTATCAAGCGGCACAGTTAAAAGGTACTACGGGAGTGGCTAGGCAATGATCCACAACCGATTTGGGCAGCACAGGACAGAGCAGTGGCAAGAACCCCATTAGTGGAACTACTCTGGAAACAGAAACAGCACAGACACCCCAACATAGGGATAAGCGAAATAATGAAAACAATGGAGGCGTGGGACACGCAAACTCGAAGGGGCATAATGACCACCACGCTAGGCCCATTCACCCCCATTTGTAGAAACCCGCAGTTTCCTCCGGGGATGGAGCAGGGGGCATACGATTGTTGGGAGGCGGAAGGAATAACGAAAATTGGGGAAATGTTCATAAACAATTAAATGAGGTCATACGAATCCTGCCTCCCACTCGCAGCACGCTCCACTCGGGAGAAATACAGACACGAACAACTCAAACATTGGCTCTGAGATCCCCAGATATAACGAAGGCAGCAACGAGAACTCTCACCCTATTTGAGAAATACGTTACGACGAGCGCAGGGGCAAAGAAATGGGTTTCTACTTTATATTCCTTTATGAATACACAGGATGAAGAAATTAAGTGGTCATATATGATTAAATGGAACAACACTCTGGGGTGGGAACCAACAAGGAAACAATGGGAGGACCTCTGGACTCTAATTCCAAAAATGACCAGATCTGCTCAAACAAGAGAAATGTGGATAAAAATAGTAATACAGTGGCACTACACCCCAGAGAGACTCCACACAATGTTCCCGAAAACATCAAGCTTATGCTGGAGGGAATGTGGAGAGGTGGGAACCTGGAAACACATCTGGTGGACTTGCAAAGTAATAAGGCCTTTCTGGGAAGAAGTTAAGGGAGAAATGGGCAAAATATTTCCAGATGTGGGACAATTAGGAGAGGGTGTCTGGTTGTGTGGAATAAGAGACTACATGGCAAGAAGATATAATAAATCACAATGGAGAAGTCTCATGGGTCTCCTTATAGCGGCATGGACAACAATTGCCCATAGTTAAAAAAAAAAGACACCCCGCTGATTTTTGCATGGCTCCAAAGAGTCTGGGCCCAGATGGCGATGGAAAAAATCACACACACAATCCAGGGAACGAGAGACAGGTTTGCAAAGGAATGGGGCGGAGTCCTGGAGTATCTCTAATAAGACTATATGGAACAGTGGTGCCCACACAACATCAAGATCTCAGATATCTTTAATGCATAATGTAATCCCTGCACTATAGCACACGTGTCCCCAGGGAGGGAGGGGGGGGGAGTTGAGGGGGGGGTGTTGAAGTTATGTTACTTAATTGTTGTTTATCCAAAATAATAAAGACAATTTAAAAAAAAAAAAAACATGTGAGGACAGAAATTGATTTGATTTCAAAATGGACTCCCAAACAAAGCACCTTTCACAGCAGGTGAGAGATGAAATGGTCATCCGCTAGTTATGCTCATCAGACTTGGGGAGCTCCTGCCATACATCAACCCAGTTGTTAAAGAGCTTGGGCATAACATTGGCAGGCATGCCTGGACAGAAGGGAGTGCTCATATATTGTTGCTCAAAAGAGTAAACTGTTCAAGGACATGTGGAGGGAGCTAAACCCCAGTCTACCTAGCATGGCTAAATCCTATCCGGATGTAAAAGGATGAAAAATGCACTGGATATACGATATTGCAGTTCTCTAAGCGGAGGAGAGAAGGTAGCTAACTTCTCCAAAGGTGTAAGTCACCTCAAAATAGGACATGTGTACAGTGTCACATAAATCACTTGGAGCCCAGGACGATTCAAGGTTTTTTTTCCTGGCTTGCTTTTCCTTGCAGGCTGGCTCACATTTCTTGGATAGATCACTTTTCCTGGTGGCCGGCTGGCTGGCCCGGGCTGATCGGCCCTGGTTGGTCGGCTGGATGGATGGCTTTTCTTGTCTGGCTGGATGGCTTTTCCTGTCTGGCTGGCTCCCTGTTTCTCGTCTCCAGTGGGATTTACTCCCTAACCCAGGCATCCATAATTGCTGGTCAGTGCTACCGTAAAGTAAGTCCTACATGCAGGATTTCTGGCTATGCCTAAAGCTGGTTGTCTGCTGACTGTCAAATGTCCGGGACTTCCTAACTTTCCCTACTGTAGACATATGCTCCAATAGTGACTGGGAGGGTACCTTCTACTTACTCAGTTGTGTTCATACTAATTCAGTCACGTCTACTTTTAGTACCACAAACTTTTACTTGCCCCATCCACCAATTTATGTGCCTACAATGATTCAATCCTATTCCTCACTTCCACCCTATGATATTACCACTCCTCCACCTACTACTATTCTCCTAAAACACCACCATTCTCCTCCTCCCAAGCTACAAGCACCCTCCTTCCACTCTACAGCAACCACTCCACATTCACTGCTTATACTAACGTACTCTACTCAAATGCCAGACAACACGCACACTCAAACCGCAGAACCACTGTCACTCCTAAGACAATACCTCACCTTCTCCACGTGCGCCTGCTCCATCCTTCCTCCTGCAGGTCTCTTGGTCCACCTCCTCTCCTGACCTCACCAGAACAACCCACACTTCCTGCTTCCTGTGTCCTGCTTATTTTCTTCACTCCTCTGGTTATTAGTCATCTTTTTGTGGCCAATCTATGCCTGCCTCTTCTCCCCCAGGGTGGGAGGGTGTGGGTGGGTGTGTATAGGAATGCTTCAAAAAGTGGTCTAAGCTCTGCCCCTTTTTCTGTGATTGCCTCAAAGCGGCATAAATGGCAGCCATTTACGGAATGCGTTCCAGCTTGTGTTCCCAGGCGGATAGTTAGTTTGGGTATGTTTCTCAAGACAGGAAAGGGTTTCCTGGCCTTTTCCTGATCCACGATGTGCGAGGGGGCAATCCTGCTCATGCATAGTCTCACTGCTTTGCATCTGCATTGCTGAAAGGCTCGCTACACAGTCGCATAGCCACGAAGCGTCTTTCTTTTGTGTACTAGTGTTTCCAGCGTACGCCTGGGTTTCGGTCTTCCTCGGTTGTGGATCAGTAGGATTATTTTCCGGCTGAGAAAAACACTGGCGAGTATCCACTTTATGAGGCAGGGATGGGGATAAGGGTCTGCAAGCAAGTTTTAGGGTCTGGGACTCTTTCGATTGGACTTTCTAACAACCCCTATGAACAAGGCCAATTAATTGGCCTTGGCCTTGTCGCAAGTTATAGAATAATTTGTAGTACCAGGAAACTCTTCACACTTCTATAGCTCCACTGATAAATAGTTAGAATCACAATGTAAGGATTGATTACCTTAAGCCTGATTTGGCATAGAGCTAGGGAATATAATTCCCTACAGAATTACTTCATGCCTTAAGCATGGCTAGGAAACTAGTACTACAAGTACTGCAAATAGCCTGTATTTTGCAAAATATATACATAAACTATGAAAAACAGGTATCCGTAAGTAAGCAGCCACATTTCTGATATTCCTTTGAAAACGTACATATTTACTATGTATTATATGCACACTCTTAGTGAACCATATTTGCTCATTTCCCATTGGAATAATTGTTAACACTTTTAGCCCATGCTCATTATTTCACGAAAAGAGCATGGCCAGGATTACAAAATCAGACAATTTTTCAAGCCTGGAAGGAAGTTGGCTAATCCACACTCTGTCTGTAACCACAGAAACCGAATGGATTATGACTAATCCCATCTTGGTTGACAAAGGTTCTTCATAATAATTTAGAGAGGTCACCACAAGACAGCCAATGTGTGGGGAAGAGAATTAAGGAAAGATTGTGGATAGGTATGGGGACATTAGGAAAACAGGATAGAGGGCTGGGTACCACATGTGGATAGGAAATGGTAAAGATGGAACAGTTGTGCACACCCTAAGTTCTGTGAATGGGTGCACCTTGTATCTTGAAACCACACACCTACGCCTCTACCACTCTCATTTGTGGTCAACGTAACATCTGACTGTAGTCTCTTGCGTAAGCGTACTGCCATAACAAACAAGAGTGCCTCAGCATATTAGGAGGGTGTAGAGATAGGAGAGAGACACAGGAGTGGTAAGTATGTTGGCATAAACTTTTATTTTAAAGAAAATATGGGAAACACCTGCCTAGCCCTATTACTAAGAAGGGTTTCCCCGCCTCAAACCAAATATAAGGGCTCTGTCAGGATGTCTGTAAAAAGTATATAGTCCACCATTCTGTGTACAAAACCCAATTCCGTCCCTTACCTTATCCACTAAACTAGAAAGGATGTGGGTCTTCTTGGTCCAGAAGAGTGAATTACGGTTCCAATCAGGGTTCCAATTTGGGGATAAACAAAGTTCCAACAAGTACCGAAACAAAGGTACAAATGGTGCAAAACAACAAAGTCCCACAGTAGCAAAGTTCTCTGGCACAAAAGAAAAGCGAAGTTCCAACTCAAAAACTTTAATGCCAATGGTTCCCTTCTCTTGGTCTCACTCAGGCTTCTCACTGTGGTTACACTTCTTTTGCCTGGATTTCTCTATGCTCCTTACAATGTAAAGAAAGTACCTTACTTCTCTTGACCTGTCTCATTCAGTTCTCACAATACAAGAGAGGGTTTTTCTCTTCCCATGGCCTCTTCCTCACACCACCAGATAGGATGTTTCACTTCCCCTGGTCTCTTCTTCTCTCGTCTTGTTTCACCTTGCTTTCAAAACTTTGGGATACGTGTCTCAAACCCGAGGTTTTTTCGCGACAGAATGGTAGACCTGGTTCACAAGTCTGCCAAGTAATGCAACAGGTAAGATCACATATGAAGGTAATCATCATTGGGGCTGGGTCCCAGCCGTCTTCCTTGTTTTCTTTCTTGGGGGATCGGGAAGGGTACTTTACTTCTCCAGGCTTCCCTTCTTTCCCCGTTTAGCTGGGTCAGGGTATCCCACTATTCCCTCCTGCCCCTGCCAACTGTCCCGCTCACACCTTTACCTTTGGGGGTGTCTCCCGGTAGACTTTGGTCAGTCTTGGGGTCTTTCTGCTTTGGTTTTAGACTTCTGCAGTCTTCCCCCTTCTCTGGTGTGCTGCGGCAGCTTTGCAGCATGTGGTTCCTCTGGTTCCCCATGGGAGGGTTAGGTCCTCTGTCAGGTACCTTGACAAGAAGTTCTCCCAAGCTCCCCAGTCTCTTCAGTGCTTCTCTAGGAGGCAACGTTTCCCCCTCCTTCTGACAGAGCCTCTGGTCCACAGCTTCTTTTTCTGCTGCTTCACACTTCCAGAGTCTGTCATCCCTTTTATACTGACTCTGAATAGGATTTGGGAAAACACTAGACTGCTGAATGTGGTTCTTGCAGGTAATCCTCATTCCTCCTCCTCCACACTTCTTCCTCATCACAGTACTGATCTTTTCACTCCCTTGTGAGTAATTGGGGTATCTTCATCGTCACAGTACTGGGAAAGAGATCTTCACTTAGGTAACTTCTATTCTTCCTCGTCCCAGCACTTTCTTGGGGAGTAATAGGGTGACCACAACTTATGAGTCTGTTAGGGAAGGGGTTGTTCTTAAGGTCGCTAGCCCCATAAAAAAGTCTCCTCCTAAGGGAAAAAGTGATGACATCCTCGGATTTGTCACAATATGCATAATTGTTTAACCAAACATGACAGTCGTAACATGTGTTAACTTTCTCAGCTAAACATTGCTCCTTGTATAATGTGAGAAACCTGAAGGTGTCTCAACCGCTAGTCCTCGGGGATCTGTCATCCAGGTGGCCAGGACACGGCCATCGCTGTTGGATCCAGTTCCTGGCGGTGGACAAGTGCAGAAGGATCTCCTAGATGAGGAGTCTTTGCGGAGTGGAAGTGGGACAACGAAAAAGTGAGACGCAGTATCCCCTTCCTTAGAACACCTTTTCCCCAACCTACCAGGTAAGATACCTAGAAGCTCACTCCCCTTCTCCCTCTCCAACACGAACACTTTCTCACAGACAGTTCATTGTGAGCGACAACGGAATAACACCAGATCCGTATACCGGACATGTCCCAATACAAGGCTCAGGCAGAACCAGGCAATTACTGATAATTACACACACCCAATTTCCATCCTACTTCCCCACACGGATAAAAATTGGAGCACAAAATCACACTCTGAGCAAGGCAAAACGCATGAGGAAGCAGTAATTCCGAAATGGCAGTTTAAACCGAGGAGAAAGGCGGAGAGACCAGAGAGAAAGACAAGGAGATAATTAGCCTTGCCCTTTTCAGAGAAGGACCTGGACTTTCAAGTAAACTCGAAGGTCTCTGTTTAGTATCCAACTGAGCGTGTGAGAATTATTGAACTATACAAATCGAAGTGGTCCTGCAGCGGGTTAAATTGAATCCCATGCACATTCGAAAGTCTTCGATTGCCTGTGAACTGAAATTGGTCTTAGCCCGGCTGATGCGGACTAATTGTATAAAAGGGAATCGGAGCCCGAAGAGGGGGATCCGGGGTGAACCACAAATCACCTGAGAAGATATTGATGTGGAAAGTGTGAACCCGACTGAGGGATGCCTGTGAACTAAAATTGGTCTGAACCCGAATGAGGGAAGCTAATTGTACGAAAAAAAAGGATCTGAGCCCGGCTGAGGGGGATCCAAGGTGAAGAATAAATCGCCAGAATTGAATATTTGTAAAGGAACTTTTTTCGTTGTTTCTGGTACATCAGGCCCTCTGAATCAAGAGACTTTGAACATAAAGAGACTTGGGCACAGAAGGCCCCGAGTTTGGTAAAAGAAACTGTGACCTCTTGACGAAGAAGCCCAAGAGTGTGCTGTGCTCGAGAGACGTGCCTTGTCCCGTGCTAAAACGTGGGGATGGGAGGCCAACGGCCTGACGATCTTGACTTATCATTTTGTGACCACGTCTTTCTTTGGGTGACTTTCTTTGGGTGAACCTTATCCCACACTATTCGTAGCATAGCAGTCAGGATTGGCAATAGTTTTGTGTTTTTTTTTTTTTAGTATAGACCCTTTTTATTTGACTAGACTCCGCTAGGACTGTATTATTATTATTTGATGGTCGTAGCTTGCTCCCATCTTAGATTCAAGTTTTTTTGCACTCGTGATAAAGTTCAATAAACACCCTTGAACTGTGATCACTTGTGCCCGTCTTACTTTGATACCCTGCCTTCCTTACAATAAGCAGACAACATGAAACACAACACAAACAAGATTGTAGCAGTATGTGCTGAATCCCTCAGCTAGTCATTGCATAATTGGACCGTATGACGTGGACAGTATGGCGGCAGCAGAGAGAGGACATCAGGAAAGCAAACGCAGAAACTTGATGCAGCATAACATATGAACATTTAACGAAGCAAAGCTTGTCTGGTCCTGAGCTTAGTATAGGCCGTTGACTGGCGCCTCTGACCACCTGTTCCTTCACAGGTTGCTGTAAGGATCTTTCTAAAATAAAAAGAAATCCACTCTACAATTGTTCAGCTTCCACATCATCATCATCACATATTTCATGCCACATGCACATTTTACTTATGTTTGGATTTGGAAATCACTACACGAGTTGGTTGTTGCAGGCCAAACTCGTTTAACTCCATTATGGGAGCCATGCGCCGCGTGGCCGGCAGCACGCAGTAGACTGCATCTTCGAAGAGTTAGAAAGCAGTCAGAGCTCCTTGCAAAGTGAGGTATTGGTCAGCCTCTCATGGACCTTGCTGGACCAATTTTGCTGCTGTGAAGTGATGACACGGATCAGGGAAGTGAGGAGGAAGAAAACCTTTGCCTGTTGAAGAGCCATTATGAGAGACCCCTTCAGGAACGAATCTGCTACCTGTCCCTAGACGCGAGCATTAATAACCAGCGCCTGTCAGGGGTTAAGACTTTCTGACGGTGCATGGGCTGCCAGGAACTCTGGGTATTGTAGTCTGCGGCCTCATAGCCCCACATCTACAGGGCATTTTAGCCCTTACATTGTGGCTGCGCCCACACAAACTTCATACACTACAATATGGTCAAAGTATACAGTTAAGACAGTATTTATACTGTGAAAGTCTTGTCATGCTAACAATAACCTTCATTTACTTTGTACTGGCTTACTGTCCATTTTCTCCTTTTCCTGCCAATGGACAGTGATTTGTTATAAATCAACAAAACCAAGACAGCAGTGCTAATGCACTCTAGGAATGTTAGCAAAATGTGTTCACTAGAAAAGAAAACATTGCTGGGTCTTCTCAAAACACTCAGCTGGAAATACATCTGCCAGCATTTTCTGCTGGTAATTGTAACTTTTGAAAACATAGAAGCAAGCACACAGTGAAATTTTTACTTTGGATTTAAAGTGTGCTTGCAGGATTATCCTTTTACAAGTAATATTTTCAAAAGTATTAGTAATGTCTTTCACAAACAGAAAGCATTAGAATGATATGAAATCCAGGTTCCACTAATAAATTATTGATTTGATTTTATTCTTATAAAGCGCTACTAGCCCAGAGGCCTCAGAGCACTACATAAAACAAGAACTTACAAGGCAGCATAAATAAAATAAATAACAAAATAGATAACTAGTAACAACCCAAAAATGAGAACAGAGGGATGCATAAGTACATGAGCATTATGGAGACATTGAATAACCTAGCGCCAGTCTTAAAGAAGGGAGAGTAGAGGGAAAGCAGTAAAAACAAAATACAGAAAGTTACTACTATAAAAGTCCAGCAGCATCAAACAATAAGCTCAAGAATCGTGGAACCCATAGGCAAATATTTAACACGTTTCAAGTACATGGGCAAAGTGCCAGTTCCACATCCCACCAAAATACATTCACTATTCACTTGAGAACACCATTTGGCCAAGTCAATTCTGCGCAAGAGTTTCAAGTCAGAAGAAAGCACAACGCCAGGCCCTGTTCTTGCACATAGCCAGGTAAGGACTTTATTGTGGAGTGCGTCTCTGTGTTCGGCCTTAGCTAGCTTAGGGACATTAGAAATGACAAAGTTACGATTCCTCTCTGTACATTTGTTATCTATTGTAAACGAAAGTTTGCTAAATAATGTTTTTTAGCCACAATGTCTTCGCATTGCTGGGTAACATTGGCAGCGAGACATCTATTTTTCATGATGTTTTGTACAGCACCAAATGCTGTTTGGTCACCTCCCAATGCTAATCATACGGTTTCAAGATTTGGGCCAGTCAAGTATTCGGAAGTAGGCCTCGAACAGTTAGTGGTAAGTGGCTGGGAACTTGTATGCACCGTTAATTTAAAAAACCTCCCAAAACAGAATACTAATAGTTAATCTATGCCTGAGTGCAATACCTCCCAGGCCTCAACTTTTTTCCAGCTAAATTATGACAAAATGTGTTACTTGGTGTTGTCTTTTACATACAATTGATACAATAGTGTCAGGATGGGTGGTTGCAGTTTTCTTAACTGCAGCAATTAGCAACTTGTGATCTTGGACACACATAATATATACTGGGCACTTATGTTAATGTTAAAGGACATTTGTACCGCACACTATCACCACAGAAGTGGTCCCCTGGCGCTCTGGCGGCTCTGAAAGAGGAAGGGAGGGGGAGTTAGTGGGAGGAAGCTGGAAAAGTGCAAGAGAGCAGTGATGTGCTGTTGGCGGCCTCAGACTGGTGGGTCTGTTGGCTGGGCCTGGGGTGTTTGCAGCATTGGTAGTCGTTGTGTACTGTTGTGCAAGTCTATGTGTGTTTTTTGTTTTGTTGCAATGTTGTGAAGTTTGTGCGGTTTGTTGTGCTGTAGGCTTGTGGTTGTGTTTGGTTTGGAGTTTCAGAGGTGTATGCAGAGGGGGAAATTGTTAGTGGAATTCGTTAGTTAGCATCTCTATCCTGAATTGAGGCGCTCGGCTTCAGTAATCTCCCCAGATGGGGTGTGGGAGTGCCCCTGCGCCTCTGTCCTGATCTGGGCCCGTCCGGCATTCAAGGTCCCTTTCACATCTGGCCCCCACCTCTACCAGCCTCCCTCACAACCCCACCTGACCTCCCTTCCTACTCATATGGCCAGTGCCCCAGCCAATGTCCACAACTCAGCTAGTTTGGTGATTGCCCATATCCCGATAATTCCAAAACACTGTGGTACCTGGTAGCAACTAAGGGGCGAGTGAAGATGTTGGGTGGGATTGGCTGGGGTTGTTGATTCCGTCAACTTGGGTGTCACCTGTGTTCCACTCTACCCGGCGTCACCCATCCAGGTGCCGTGGGAGCTTCCCTGTCGGTTCTCGGAGCGGTCAGTGTCCACTCCAGTTTAGTCATCCTTTTTCCTTTCTGTTGTTTCGGTTTTCAGTTTGAGTCTGTGGTGTTGAAGAGCCAGGTTTTTAGTAATTTCCTGAATTTAGGGTGATCTTTGGTGTTTCTTATTTCTTATGGGATGTTGTTCCAGGTTTTTGCGACTAAGTGGTAGAAGGAGGTGCCTCCAAGTTGTTTCTTAAGGTATGGTTTTAGTTCTAGGTGGATTTCGTTGCTTGACCTGAGGAGTCTTGTTGGCTTGTAGATTATTTTCTTTTGTAGGAATTCTGCTCCTTGTCCACTGATTGGCCTGTGCGTTATGCACATTGTTTTGAAGGTGATGCAATGTTTAACTGGGAGCCAGTGTAGTGTTTTTAGGGCAGGAGTGATGTGGTCTCTTCTGGATAGTTTGACGAGTAGTCTGGCTACTGCGTTTTGGATCCGTTGAAGTTTCCTCAGGAGGTATTCTGGTATTCCGAGGTAGAGGCTGTTTGCATAGTCGATTCTTGACATGATGAGGGCGATGATAGTGTTTTGTGCGTGAAAGAGAGCAAAGGTAGGATTCTTCTTGCCGTGTGGAGGAGGAAGAATCATTTCTTGACTGTTGTATTTCTTTGTGGTTCTAAGGTTAGGATGTTGTTCATCAGGACTACCAGATTTTTTACTACCTTAGATGGTGCTGGTGCGGTTCCCATTTCCGTTGGCCACGAAATGGCGGTTTCGTTCTCTTGGTCTTTGGATATGATCATGATTTCGGTCTTTCCTGGGTTGATTTTCAGGTTGTTGGCATTCATCCAGTTGAAGACTTCTTTTAGATAGTCGATTAGGCTTGAGTGATCGGCTTCGGTGTCTTTGATTTTGTAGATGATTTGAGTATCATCTGCATAGTTGTAGCATGTAATGTTGTATTTTTTGAAGATTCTAATAACTGGAGCCTGGTAGATGTTGAAGTACAGTGGTGACAGTGAGAATCCTTGTGGCACTCCGCAGTCGTTAACCTGTGGAGTTGAATTGGAGGGTTTAATCCATACGGTTTCTGTTCTGTCTGCTAGGAATGATTTAGTCCAGAGTGGTGCTGTGTCTGTTATGCCTATGTCTTCTAGTCTTTTGGTTAGGGTGTCATGGCTAATTGTGTCGAAGGCTGCAGAGAGAACGAGCAAAATAAGGGCTGAGGTTGTGTTTGAGTCTGCGTTTCTTTTTAGGTCGTCCCAGATGGATAGTAGTGCTGTTTCCGTTCCTCTTGTGGGTCTGAAACCGACTTGAGCTTGGTCTAGCAGGTGGTGTTTTTCTATGAGTTCTTGGGTTAGTTTATATATGTAGGTTTCCAGGAGTTTTTCCGGGTATGGAATGTTTGAGATCGGCCTGTAGTTGGAGAGAAGTGGTTTGATATATGCTGATTTGAAGGTCCTTGGTACAGTTCCTGTTGCTAGTGATAGATTTAGAAGGTTTCTGTAATATTCTGCTGGCGTTCCTTGTGCAAGGATTGATTTGTAGATGTCCGGGGGGCACGGATCCACGGGTGATCCAGCTTTTTTGCTGTGTTTTACCAGCATTGCGAATGCCTCTGCTGATATTTCAGGAACGTTTTTTAGTTTGTGCTGTGGTTCTGTGTTAGGTTCGTTTGGTTGTATGTTGTGGTTGGTTGGTCTCTTTTTTATGGTTTGTCGGATGTCATTGATTTTTTTTTTGAAGTGGACTGCCAGGTCGTTGCATAGTTTCTCTGAGGGTGTTGGGGTGTTATCGCAGACTTGTGGGTTTCTCATCTCTTTAATGATGTTAAACATTTATTTTTGTGTGCTGGTGGCATTGGTGATTCTGTCATCGTAATGCCTTCTCTTCGCCTTTTGAATTTCCTTCTTGTATGCGCGGATTTGTTTCTGGAACAGTGTTTTTTTGTCTCGGTTGTATTCTTGCCTCCATTCCAGTTCCATCTTTTTGTTTTCCTTTTTCATGGTGCTTAATAGTGGTGTAAACATTTTGCCATTGCTCTTTTTGTGGATGGGTTGAATGGTATTTTCTGGGGGCGATCTTGTCAATTGTATCTGCAATCCATTTGTGTAGTAGCTCCGCTTTCCCGTCTAGGTCAGCGAGCCCTAGTTCAGTAGTTGAGTGTTTGGTTAACTCCAGTTGTTCTAATAGGTTGCTTTCTTTGACATGTTTCCAGTTTCTTTTTGTGGTGGTTGTGAGTTTAGGAGGTTGGATGCAGACTTGAGTAGGCAGAGTGATCATGAATGGGATGATGAGGTGGTCGCTCCATAATATTTGTATCGGTGGTGCCGAGGTGATGAGTTTTTCCTTTGCGTCGAGGGTGTGTCCTGCTGAGTGTGTTGCCCCTTTGACTAGTTGTCATAGTTTCATGGTAGTGAGTTGTTCAAACAGTGAGTTTTGGGAGTTGGCGTGACTGTCTTCAAACCAGATGTTGAAGTCCCCCAGGATGATTAGGGGTTCGTGGTTGATGGCTAAGTTGGTGATGGCTTCTATGAAATTGTCGACAAAGGTTGCCTCATATGTCGGTGGTCTGTACACCAGGATGAATGTGATGTTGGTTTTCGGGCTCGTTGTTAGGTGTATTACCATGGTTTCGCAGTTGAGGATGTTGAGCGGTTTGTCTGTTTTTATTTTCATTTGTCCTTTGAGTGCTATTGCGATCACTCCTCCTTTTTCTTTTTCCTGTTTATTTGAAGACATTTGAAGATTGTTGGAAGGCAGCTTTGGAGTGTGATTTTGTAGTTGTCATCCAGCCATGTTTCTGTGATGAATAGGATGTCAATGCCGTTGTCATCGAGTAGGTCGAAGATCTCTGTTGAGTGTATTGACATGGATCTTGCGTTTATTAGATTGCAGTGGAGTTGGTGGTGTTAATTGGTTTGGACTTTCTTGTTGAGGTTGTCTTCTGATCTGTTCATAAGAAGGAAAGCAAGGCAATCAGCAGGAGTCGCTAAGGTGCAGACTTGTGGTGCTTTCCTTCAGAAAGATGCCACCTGAATACAAAACCGGGTGGTGATTCGCAATGCAATGTAAAGAACCATTGATGGATGGCCTGAGTTCTTAAGAACCTGGAACCATTGCCCAGACAGCTGCTGATGGAAAGGGGGTTCATTGAGAAGAGCAGCCTCCTATGGGTAATGCTACCATATGTACACAAAACAAATAATATACAGCCATTGATCAAACAAACTAATAATGAAACTGGGACTATGTATGCATGGTTGGAAATATATGGGACTACACTGTATGATCAATGACAGTTGTTTTATAGATGTATTGTAACTCTTAATATACTCTTTAGAAAAGGTGCTTCACAGACGGGGCTCAGCAACTCCCATGATTCCCCTTCCCTGGCAAAGCTGGGCAGGGTTTATGCGAGTTGGAGTCCAAAACATCTGGAGGCCTGCATAATGAATAGCCATGTTCTACTATATAGTTTGAAAAAATAACATTTGTGATGAGCCTAGAACTGTACATCCCATCTGACTGAGTTGTTCACCGAGTTGATTTAGGTTTTCACCAGGATCTAACACTGGTTCACAGTTGACCGGGTCACCAGGCAAGCATTCTGACCTTGCATCCACCAACGGTACATGGTATGGTGCGCCTATTCAGTGGTCTGCAACCTTTGACTCTCCCGATGTTTCGGACTACATTTCCCATCAGCCCCAGCTAACAGTCAATAGGGAGAGGTCATGGGATTTATAGTCCAAAACATCTGGAGATCCGAAGGTTGCAGACCCTTAGCCTATTTGTTTGAAAATGGTGACCCCATGTGTGTTCTGGCCCATGCATGCAGGGGCCTTGTCCCCTGCTGTTTCAAAACAAGTGGCAAACTAATAGGTTACTGTCCGACACAACTGTATCAATCATCATGTATCTGAGGTCAATTGGGGCAAACACAGGGAAGCAATGTGTTGGCGAGATGCCTGTTTTGGCCAAAAAAGGGGATACGTACAAATGTTCATCTCCAAAACAGTTCAGTACAGGCTTCTGCAAAGGATCAAAAGAATCAGGAATTGTACGGTCCATGAATGCAATGTTAGCAGGGTGACTTTAAAAAGCCATTCTCTCAATGTAACAAGCTCACCTGAATTTCTGTAATTACTTTTCTTATTATGCTAAGCACTACAACCCTTGGAGGGTATAGGAAGTAAACTCAAGCTAAAAGCAGTTTCAGATTGTGCAAACAACAACTGAACAGGGTATCCTTAAAGTTAGCACGCTGGTCTGTTTCTGGTAATAAATTCAACATAATTGGGGAAATGAAATTCCTAAAATCCTGATTTAGAGTATATCAAAACAAGCGGAATTCACACATTGAAGTAATTGTGGGGTTTGAAAAATGCCCTACAAAGTGTGAGGACCAGGCTTACCAGAGCTGCACAGGAACCCATAACACATGGAACTGAACGTCGGGGACTGATGGAGGCCCCACTAAGTTATACACCTCAAAAGTCCCAACAGGCTGGGTTCTGAATTATGTAATGTGGGAATGTAGTGCTTCAGCTAGTGGATAATGTCCACTCCTTTCTCCCACCAAACACTAAGGGGCTCACAGCAAGGGTCATGCATCTGCCAGCTAAACTAAACTTTATAGCCTCAGCAAGGAAGAGAGATAAAAGTTAGTGTATATTCCAACTGCATAACAAATTGACACCCGGAATTAGAAGAGCGAGAGGCAGGGCAGCATGAAACTTGCTTGCCAGCCGCGTAACATGGGGCCTTGAGAGAAAAGAGCTGCCTTTCAAGGGAGAGGACAGCGCAGAGCGAAGAGGATGAAAAGTGAAGGGAGAAGCTCCACTGTAGTGGAGGCAGAGGAGAGGCCGAGGTGATCTGTGGAGTTCCAGTGAGCACAAGGCTTTCCTGGAGTGAAGTTGGCAACAAGATATGGCATTAGGAGACAAGGTTATCAAACTGCAACGGCTAACAACTTTACATTGGATGCCCTTATAGGCATTTGCTGGGGCACAGATACTCAACAACCAGTGACTTAACACAGCAGCAAATTGCAATCCTTGCAGAGCTGGGATTGGCTGGGGCCACTGACCTAAGAGTGTAGAAGCCATACGCAAAAATAACAAAACACAACTAACATTAACAAGAGCCCGGTAGGGCAATAACATTTACTAAATAAATCCCCAGGGGCCCAATAAAACTCTGAAGGGACTTCTAGTAGCTTTATTTATTGAACATCAAGTGCGACAGGCTGCGTGTTCGTCTGTGCACTGATGCTTTCTCATGCAGAACATCTCTGAGGAAACTCCCTCTGGAACAAAACAGAGAACCAAGTAGTAAAATCCATGAGTGGACACTTAAATAGCACTTGCATTTGGTCATCAACATAAAACCAATCACAGGGGTGAACTCCTCATTTAATGGCACATCTCTTTAAATTTGTCAGGCCTATTTTGGGGTTCTTGCTCTCTGGATTTTGAGAAGTGAGACTTACAAATGGGCATAGTTTTTCCATCAGGTCTGTGTGTCAGATTCAGAAATGATTTTCCTGGGGGGCGCTGTTGCGCGCCGAACAAGATGGCCGCCTGAAACGTGAGCTCCGTGGCAGGCAGATCACTCGATCCTGATCTTGTGCCTCTACGATCTACAACTTGTACCAGGCTGCTGCGATTCGCGAGCTGCTGGAGCAGGGACCATCTGGTCCAAATCCCGAATGAAAACGGCGCCGGGAACCCTGTGATCGGGAACTGCCGCGACCACCCCCCCTCGTCCGCGCATCTGCGCGCTGAAATCCGGCACTCGAGGAGATTCAGACAGTCCAGGCCCCAGGAACCAAGACACCTCGCCACCCCTGCGGAGTCCCTTGGAGCGGTAGAACACCTCTGCGGCGACGACCGGGAGCGAACCATGCGGTTGCTTAGGCCGTACAACACTGGCGCAGAGCACCGCAGATATTAGAACTGTAACCGCTGTGACCCTTGTGTGCTGAACCGGCATCGGCCTTCATCCTGCTGTCCCCCCCGCTCGGTCCCCCTCCCCCCCGTCAGCGAGACTTCAGCGCCCGGGGTAGAGCTGTGGCACACCAACGGACACCGGGTGCCGCGCACCCCTGGCGGCGTGGACTAGGTTGCCGGACCCTTGGCGGCCACAAGGTACGTGGGGGATGGGGATCCTCTAACACCCCCACTGAGGGCTGCTAACCCCTGGCCGTCTCGAAGCGGAGATAAGGACAATTTGCTGCGCTGCTTCGTGGGGGTCACCAACTGCCCGCACCCAATAGAGGACGCCCTGAGACTAGCTTGCTCCCGCCGAGTGACTTGCTGTGGCCTGGCTCCTGCCCCGGCACAGCTCATCCACCACGCAGGCTGCCCCCTGCAATCCCCTACGGAGTGATCGCACCGACATCCTCCTGCATCCTCTCAGCGCGGCGCAGACCGCACTAGATTCTTGTCTGCACCGGGAGGGGCCCGGGCCCCTGGTGGCCTGGCCGCGGCCTGCTGGTTACCCTGGGTGGTGCCCCTTACACTGGCTGAGATCCCCTATAGTCCACATCATCCGGCCCACTGCCCCGTGCCGGTTACTCTACGACACTCGAAGCTCTGCCCTGGCCCCGCTCCTCCTCCTTTCAGGGCGCCTGACTTCGGGCTCCCCAGTGCTGCTTGGTTTGTATCCTGCCAACCTTTGCCATTGAGGCCGTCTGCCTGGATACCCTGGGGGCTGTGCCTCGTTGGTCCTGTCCGTGGCGGCGAGGGGTACCATCGGCTCTCCCTCATCTCTCCTGCGTCGCATCACTGTCACAATGACTAAAGGAACTGGGAAAAAACACAGCTCCATGAACATGTTCACGAAGACTCCGGTCAGTTCTGCTGAGGAGATCTCCGAGCAGACCCCTGCCACGACTTCATCCCTTGCTACCTCAGAATCTCAGAACATGATGGACTTTATCCGTGAGGGTTTTACCACGCTCCACTCGAAGTTAGACGACATGAATGGCACTATCTCCTCTATCAAGTCTCAAATTGAGAGGACTGACAGTCGAGTGTTGGAGGTTGAAACCAGGGTGAGCTCTGCTGAAGACGGTCTGGGGGCCCTGCGTTTGGAGGTTACGGCTCTGTCCAACCGCGTCCTAGAGGTGGAGAAGAAAAATGAGGACTTGGAATCTCGCTCGAGGCGTAACAACCTCCGTATCATCGGGGTCCCAGAGAGTGGCATCGGAGAGCCGATGGAAGACTTTGTGGAACACACATTACTGTTGCTTCTAGATTCACCGAAGCTCTCGCCGCAGTTTACTATAGAGCGGGCACACCGGGCCCTGACGCCTAAACCCAAGCTGGGTGCACCTCCATGACCCATTATAGCTCGTGTCCTGAACTTTCGAGACCGTGATGCCCTCCTCAGAGCCGCAAGACTCAAAGGTGAACTTCTGCTGAACGGAGCAAGGATACACCTATACCCTGACTTCTTGATGGCTGTTCAGCGGGAGCGCAAGACTTTCTTGGCTGTAAAAAGAAGGCTTAGAGATCAGGGAGTCAAATACTCCATGTTATACCCCGCTAAGCTGCGAGTCGAGTACAACAATCAGGTATCATTCTTCACGATTCCCGATGAGGCCTCCAGGTTTATCGACAAACATTTCCCAGGCTGACCTTCCTCCCCAGCTATTCCTCTACAGCTACTCAGTTTACCCGTTGGGGAGGCGCCGACACCGGCTTTCCCCCTGACGCCAAGAATATACCACACCTGTACTCCTCAACAAATGTTAGTTGGATTACTCTGCATGACTGTGCCAAATTAAACTGTGCCAAAAATCTTTGTCAAGTTACGTTCGAAGCTGCATTGTAGGCACCATGTTCTCGCTGGATCTGCCACAGGCCCGGAGCGGCGTCATCAGTCCGGCCCACAGGCCCCCAGGCGTTGATGCCACTGGTTTGGATTTGGTTAAGGGGTTTTGGGGTTGTCATTCCTCTAGTTGGGGGAGGGATGGGAGTTGGGGCGGGTTGTGATGGGTGTTTAGTTATAAAAAAGTTTGGCGCTGGCAGCGATGGTGGACCGCAGGGTAATGCAGTGTTAATGGGGCTACAGGGCTGCTACATCGGCCCACTTAACATTATCATCCTGGCGATATGAACGCTACCGCTCCTTTGACGGAGAACAATCTAACTTTCATGAGCTGGAATGTGAGGGGGCTGGGCAATTTTAAAAAAATTAGACAGATACAGCTGCAAGCGGAAAGGCATGGATCCAAGATCCTTTTCTTACAGGAGACGCATGCGCGTTCTAACATTTTATGAGATTTGCCAGAACCTGGGGCCCCCAGAGATACTTCACCAACTTCTCTACTCAAAGTCGTGGGGTTATGACTATTATTCATAAGAGTCTTAAATTTACACTTATTTCTTCACAAATAGACCACCAGGGTAGATATGTTCTACTCCATGCTACACTCCAGAATAGGGAGGTGATCTTACTGAACATCTATGGCCCCAACATAGATGACCCGGAGTTTTTCACACACCTCGCATCCCTTCTGGATGGTTTCCCTTTGGTTCCTATCCTCTAGGGTGGGGACTTCAACACCATTTTTGATATAGACCTTGACAGATCTGGGTCCAGGCCCCGCCAACTCACCAGGGCAGCCTATGCTACACTGTCGTCCCTTACCCGCCTCGCGGTTGTGGACGCATGAAGACTACTCTACCCTGATTCCCGTGTCTATTCCTTTTACTCTTCAGTCCATGATTCCTATTCCCGAATTGATAGGTGGGTAATCTCTGATGTACTGATTAAAAATGTGGTACAATTAACAATCCTCCCTAGGATCCTATCTGACCACTCCCCGGTGACCATCACCATGGGCTGGGGGCTGGACTGCCACCGTACCAGACGCTGGAGGATGAAACCTCATTCTCTCATTGACCCTCTGTTCAGATTGGAGCTTGAGGTAGCCATTCAGGAGTTTTTTAAAAAAAAATAAGGACTCTGTGTCCTCGCAGGCTACACTGTGGGAGGCCTTCAAGGCATATATTAGGGGCATAGCACTGTCCAAAGAGAGTGGCATACTTAAAACAATTCGAAGGGATATCGCTGTTAGCGAAACCAAGCTATCGACCCTGGAGGCCCAGTGTTCGCTGTCTTCAACCCCTGCGACCCTTGCAGCTATAGGAGTGGAACTGGACGTTTTTCGTTCTTTGGCGGAACGAGAACAAAAATTCCTAGATAGTCCCGGCCTGGCGAGGAGATACGGAGAGGGCGAGCGCCCCGGCCGCTTCCTTGCTAGACTCATTCGTCATAAACTGGGTGCTCCACATACACCTGGAATTGTTAGACCGGATGGCTCCTTAGCTATCACATCACAGGCCATCAATTCGGAGTTCTTCGCTTTTTACAAAGCCCTATACTCCAATTCGGACGAGGTCAAGGAGGTGGAGGTGGACTCCTATCTTGCTGCTCTCCCCCTAATGGTCCTCTCTCCTGAGACCGCTGGTTCCCTCGATTCTCCACTCACCCCGGAGGAGTTTTCAGAGGCTATAGACTCTCTCTCCTCGGGAAAGGCTCCCGGCTCCGATGGCATCCCGGTTGAATTCTATAAATGCTATAAGACTCTCCTACTCCCTCATTTAATAGCTCTCTGGGAGGAATCGGTGGAGGCAGGCATACTCCCCCTATCACTCCGCGAAGCCACAATTACGGTATTGCTCAAGCCTGGTAAACCTGCCACCCAGTGCGGTTCATATCGCCCACTTTCCCTCATAAACTGTGATACCAAAATATTTGCCAAAATGTTAGCGTCCAGACTTGCCCCCTGTATGCCATCTATTATACACCCGGACCAGGTGGGATTCATTCCAGGTCGTTCCACCGCTCTGAACGTGAGACGGCTCTTTAATATAATTAGCAAGATTAGCCCCAATGTGCAGGCGGTTGCTGCAACCCCTCGACATGCAGAAAGCGTTCGATTCAGTCTCTTGGAGATACCTCTGGCGGGTGCTCGAACAATGCAAATTCGGGCCGGTTTTTCGCTCCTGGGTCAAGGTATTCTACACAGGCCCTGTAGCTAGTGTCCGCACGGAGGACAGATGCTCCCCATTCTTTAATATTGCTAGGGGAACGAGACAGGGCTGTCCGTTCTCTCCCCTGATTTTCGCGATAGAACCTTTTGCCGACATGCTTCGACAACTCCACTCACAGAGGGCTTCGCTCGGCGGGTCAAGCCGATATTATATCCCTTTATGCTGATGATGCAATCCTTCTCGTGCGGTCCCCCTCCACTAATTTACCCCCAATATTGAAAGAGGTTATCCACTTCGGGCACATCTCAGGCCTCAAGGTGACCTGCCCAAAATCTATGCTTTTTCCGCTCACGGAATGCACCCTTCCCACCAACCCCCCGACACTATGGGGTTCACGTGGGCGCAATCGAAGTTCACTTATCTGGGGATTGAAATAACACGCCAGTTTGAGTCGACCCTCGAGGAGAACTATCAAAACTACCTTGCGCACCTGGCAGCTAAGACTCTGGTATGGAGCAAATTGCCGATCTCCCTGGCAGGTAGAATAGGGATATTGAAAATGATAGTATTGCCCCAATTACTATACAGGTTCACCAACGTCCCCCTGTGGCCGGGCGAGGGTTTCTTCCAAGCATTGACACGCAGTATCAACTCTTTTTTGTGGCATTCGGGTGCGGTCAGGCTCAAGCTTGGTACCTTATCTACCCCGATGGCCGACGGCGGCTTTGGGGCTCCCGATTTCCTTAAATACTGGTTGGTTTCTCAGATCCAATACACATCCTACTGGTTTAACACAGCAGACCCTCCTCCACATGTTAGACTCGAAAAACTGGCGGTCAGCGACCGAGACATCCGCTCCCTGGTGATACAACCCATTGCTTCGGCACAGGATACACTGAATCCGGTGGCTTGCACTTCCCTGGCGCTAACGAAAACGTGGAAATTGCTGGATACTCCTCGTCCATTTCATGGCAATCTCCCACTGTGGAACTTTCTCCCCGGGATCCCACGAGTACCGCCATCGACTGCGCCCAGATGGGCTGAGGCGGAATACGAGTTGCTCCGTGACGTATTTGAGCAGGGTAGCTTTGTTGAGTGGCACGACCTGCCGGTGGCCTTGAGGGGTGGCCCGAGTGCATGGCTTCAGTATTCATCTCTACGTAAAACCCTCAAACGAAACTACCCCATGTTTCCAGCAATGCCACCGGACGATCCCACTATTGAAGAACTGACTTCCCCCACACCTACCAGAGGGAAAATATCTAGGCTATACACAATGATACAATCCAGATCCACTCCAAAACTCACCGGCCTAAGGCGGGCGTGGGAGGAAGACCTCGGGGTGGAGGTGACGGACGAACGCTGGGCTCATATGTGTGCCCGTATACACCAGGTGTCTTTCAATTCCCGCTTCAAATTGATTCAACTAAAGGTGTTACATAGATTTCATTATACCCCGAGCAGGTTGCATCGTATGCTTAGTGATCACTCCCCAAGATTCCTCAGGTGTGGACAGGATTGCGCCGACTATATGCACATGATCTGGGCCTGTCCCCGCCTCTCCCAATTTTGGGGGATGGTGTTCACAACCGTATCTGCTATACTTGATCAACCTATCAACCCCTCCCCAATGAAGTGCCTATTCCATGACTTTCCCGGGCTACCCCGAAATTCCAACAAACTGGCCGGCCTTTGCATGCTCCTTGCGGTACGAGCCATTCTGCTCTGTTGGCCTCGCCCCGCACCTCCCACGCATGCGCAATGGCTTAGGGCTCTCACATGGGCCTCAGACACTGAGGAAACGTGGTCCTGCCTACAACCAGCCCACTCGAGGCCTAGGGATGTTTGGCTCAAGTTCCGTTCCTATATGTCAGATTTAAATGCGACACCGGATACAACTTCCCCAACTAATACACCCACTCATGCAGGTTGTCTATCCTGAGCTAAGGGTTCCCTTACACTGCGTTCGCACTGTATGCGTTCTTGATGGAAAATGTTCATACTAGATGCACTGACTGTATGCCTGTACTGTTTTAACTGTACCTACCTTGTGCTTGCCTTCTGTCTTGTTAGCCTGTGTTTTGCTGCCAAGCTGTTTAATAAAAAAAGGTTTAAAAAAAGAAAAAGAAATGATTTTCCTTTTGTCTTGAATAAACTCACAAGCACTGGGATGGGCCAGTTACTGAGTCTGATGGGCTCGACTCGCCATCCGGATTCTTTTGGTGACCTCACTATTAGTTAGTAGCTAAACTGGTGCAATTCTATGTTTGACCAAAGATGCATTGGTAGGATATGATATGGCATTTGTAACGCACCTATACACAGGTGTTTCAAGGCGCGACGAGGCAGGGAGGGGGGAACAAAGGGAAGACAGACAACGATCCTACTAGGCCAGGTGTCATTCAGATCGCACAAGTGCATGGGTGAAGGGAAGGGAAAAATGCAAGGGGAAAGGGGGTGGGGTAGAGCAACAAATAAATACTAGGGCCAGCTGGTGGCAAGTGCAGGGTAAGTGCAGACAAGTGCTGGGAAGGGGGGGCTGAAGGGATACATAGACAGTCCCGCAGTGCAGGGGTTGCCAGGGAGGCAGTGCAAGTGGAGAGTGGCTGGGCCAAGGACCGAGATCGGTGAGAGTGGCCCAGTTGCAGATTCAGTGCAGTTTCAGTCAAGAATTTAGCAGGGGAAGAGGGGGAGAGAAAGCAGAAGCAAAGGGGAAGGTTTTGAGGTGCTTCTGGAACTGGAGATGGTTCTCCTCAAGTTTCAGGGAGGCAGGAAGGCTGTTCCAGAGGGAGGCCCCTGCCGCGGAGAGAGATCTACCCACAACTCGTTGCTTGGAGAAGCGGCTGACCATGAGGGAGTTGGTGGCGCATGAGCGAAGAGCTCGATATTTAGGAAGAGAGAGATGAAGGTATTTAGGCCACAGGCCCCAGAAGGCCTTGTGGACAATGCAGAGGGTTTTAAACTTAATCCTCGCAGCCACTGGGAGCCACTGTAGAGATTTCAGTCCTGGTGAGTTACGGTCCCTGGGCTTGAGGCCAAGGACAAGTCTCGCAGTCCTGTTCTGGATAAGTTGCAGAGAGCGGAGAGTAGAGGCAGGCAGATTAAGATAGAGGCTGTTACAGTAGTCCAGCTTTGAAAGCACCAGGGCTCGGGAGACAGTGAGCTTCTGGGGGAAGGAGAGGAAAGGAAGAATACTTCTGAGGAGGTGCAACTGGTAGTGTGGAGTCGAAGATGACCATGAGGTTTTTTGACTTGCAGGTAGGATCAGGAAGAGGGCCAAGAGAGGCCGGCCAGAGAGCTGCAGGGAAGGAGGGAGTGGGTGTGCTGATGAGTAGAATCTCAGTCTTACTGGCATTAAGGCAGAGGTGCTTGGCGGCACACCATCCCTGGATAGCAGAAAGACAGTCAGAGATGAGGGAAGGAGAGGAGGAGGCCGAAGGTAGCCCGAAAATGAGCTGGGTATCATCCGCATAGCACTGAAAGTTGGGGCAGAGAGCGGCGATGCGGTGGGCAAGGAGTGCCAGATACTGGTTGAACAGCCAGGGAGAGAGGTTAGATCCCTGGGGGACACCACAGGTAGAGAAAAAGATGTCAGAGAGGAAGGACCCCAGTTGGACCTGGGAGGGTCGATTGGAGAGAAAAGAGGTCAGCCACGCCAGAGCCTGACCAGTGATACCCAGGTTATCACGGAGACGGTTGAGCAGGATGGCATGGTTGACAGTATCAAAGGCAGAAGAGAGATCGAGCAAAATGAGAACACACAGAGTGTTGGAGTCAAGGTTCGAGAGCAGGTCCTCACGGATGTTCAGGAGAGCCGTTTCCGTGCTTCTGGCAGCTCTGAAGCCAGACTGATGGTCATGAAGACTACCAACAGATTCAGCATGGAGATTAAGCTGGGAGATGGCCAGTTTCTCCAGGAGCTTGCCCAGGAAGGGAGTGATGGAGATTGGGCGATAGTTAGCCGGGCAGGAGGGGTCGGGGGAGGGTTTCTTAAGAAGAGGGTGCACAAGGGAGTGCTTAAGGGGGGATGGAAAGACTCCAGAGGCGAAGGAGTGGTTGCAAAAGTCAGCCAGGGCAGGAGCCAGGGAGTCGATGTGGTCCTTGATAGTTTTGGAGGAACAGGGGTGAACCTGTTTTGACGAGACTTTCATAGATCGGACTTGTCTGGAAACCTTGTCAGCGGAGAAAAGGGGAAAGGCAGAGAAGGAGGGAGGAGGGGTGGCTTCCGAAGGGCCAGAGGAAGAGCAGGGAATAGAGGGAGGGTGTTATGGGAGGAGAGTGAGGACAGGATGTCCTGAGTTTTAGAGATGAAGTGAAAGGCCAGTGCCGTGCAGAGGGCCTGGGAGGGGACAGGAGAGGTAGAGATCGCAGCAGGGTTGGCAAGCTCCTTGCAGATTTTAAAGAGTTCGGCCGAATTGTTAGATGCCGCAGAGATGCAGGCTTAGATAAGGTCTTTCTTCTTGGTGAGAACGGACAGCCTGTATTGCCTTTGGAACAGGCGCCAGGCCAGTTTGTCAGAGGATGAACATGAAGCACGCCATTTTCTCTCTGCCACCATACACTTGTGTTTTAGGGTGACGAGATTCCATTGAGAAAAGTAGTGAAGACCTCAAGGATGTTCTCAATTGTTGGTTCCAGGCTCTTGTCTATTGTCAGGCACCCAAGCTTTTGCATCATTTCCAAACAGGTCAGTTTCTAGGCAATATGGTGCCCAGGGCAAACAGCTAAAGTGCACCTCCACAACCTATGCACAGCTCCCACAAATGCTGGGCCCAACAACCTGGGGTTGGCAAAAGCAATTGGGCAGGATGGCTCCCCACTCAGTTAAAGACCAATCACCAAACACTGCAGTATATATCACTCCTTTTCAGGGCAACTCCTGGAAAAGCTGGCCATTTGCCAGCTTAATCTGCATACTGAATCTGTTGGTTATCTCCACGACCACCAGTCTGGCTTCAGAGTTGCCAGAAGCATGGAAACTGCTCTCCTGAACACCCGTGAAGACTTACTCTCTAATCCGGATTCTAATCTTCCTTATGTCCTCATTCTCCTCGATCTATCTTCTTCTTTTTACTCGGTCAACCATGCCATCCTGCTCAATCGCCTCCGTGACAACTTAGGTATCACTGTTCAGGCCCTGCCCTGGTTGACCTCCTTTCTCGCTGACCGACACTCCCAGGTCCAACTGGGGTCTTTCCTCTCTTATATCTCTCTACTTGGGATGTTCCCCAGGGGTCTAAACAGTCTCCCTGGCTATTCAACCACTACTTGGCACCTCTGGCCCACCGCATTGCTACCTTCTGTTCTAACTTTCAGTGTAATGCGGATGACACCCAGCGCTCCTTCAGGCTCACCTCAGCCACCTCTGCTCCTTCTCACATACCAGACTGTCTGGCCGCAATTCAGGAATGGTGTGCTGCCAATGATCTCTGCCCTAAGGCCGCCCACCCTGGACCCTCTTCCTGTTCCTTCCTGTGAGGCTAAGAACCTTGGTGTCATCTTTTACTATACCCTGGCCTTCTCTCCTCACATCTCCGATGTCTCTAAGAAGTCACACTTTCAGCTGCACCTCCTCAGAGTTATTCTGCCTTTTCTCACTTTCCCCCAGAAGCTCACTGTCTCTCGAACCCTGCTCCCTACCAGGCTGGACTATTGCAACAGCCTCTTTCTAAATCTACCTGTCTCTACTCTTCAACCTTTTTGACTCATTCACAACAGGACTGTGAGACTTGTCCTTGGCCTCAAGCCCAGGGATTGTATCTCTCCAGCTCTGAAATCTCTGCACTGGCTCCCTGTGGCTGTAAGGATCAAATGCAAAACCCTTTGCATCGTCCACAAGGCTTTCTGGGGCCTGGGACCGCACTACCGCCAACTTTCTCTTCCTAAACATCTTACTTCTCGAGCTTTCCGCTCATCCACCTCCAATTCTCGGAGGGTCAGACACTTTGCCAAGGAGAGAATGGGGGGCAGATTGCTTTCCTCGGTTGAAGCCTCCCTCTGGAATAACCTCCCTGCCTCTCTCAAACTTGAGCAGAACCAACTCCGGTTCCGGAAGCAACTCAAGACCTTCCTTTTCGCTTCCGCTTTCTCTCTTCCTCTCCCCTGCTAAGGTCCCCGATAGTTCCGCACACTGGCCACCTGGCCACCCCTGAATCCGGGCCCAGGCTCCTGCATGTCCAGTTGTGCTTGCACTGGCTCCGGGATCCCTTAGCACTTAAGGGTCTGTATTTGTAACCATACAGTCCCTTCTCTTTGCACTTAAGAGCCACCCTCTGGCAGCACCTATTGAGTCACCTGCACTTCTCCTCACCCCCCAGAGCACTTCTCCCCTCCCCTCTTCCTTGCACTATCTGAATGACACAAGGCCTAGTAAGATCGTTGTTTGTCATCCTGTTTCCCCCTCCTTGTCTTGTCGCGCCTAGAAACACGTGTGTACAGGCGCGTTATAAATGACTTATCATATCATATATTATTCACATCACCTTATACATCCCAATCTTTTTGAGCCACCCTAGCAGATTAAATCAGATTAAGCGCAGAGAGCCCACTGAAATCTATGAATGGCATTGGGCATGCTGTGTTCATGAACTGGCTCCATGGTGGGTGGCACGCACCAAAGCCGAGTGAGTAGCGAGGTATGCCTCACCATTTTGTTAGGAAAGGATGACACCCTGCATGTGATAATGCCGTGAGACCAGGAACACATTATGTATAAAAAAATAGTGCAGGCCTAGAAACTGTGTATGAACACGTTTTTTCTGTAGCGTGCAGGATGGTATATTGTGGGCTGGAAAATGGCCTGACATTTTTATGGTGTTAGCCTGCCACATGGTGATTGGAATAAGTTTTCAGGGACTGTTGGGAACCAACCCAAATACCAATAACAATAATTGGCCACCACCACCAAGTAGGTAACTACAACTTGTCCAGGCAGAGAACCAGCTTGGTATGGAGTACGAGGCACCCATGATCCAGGGAGAGATGAGAGCATACCTTCCTTCATCTTGTTCCCCTTTTCTGTGTGTGCAAGACAACCTTTTCTGATCCCTACTGCATGTTCCTACTTTGGCCAGCATTCTCCCTCTCTTACATAATTTCTTTTTTTTTAATTCCCTTCTGATTTCTTTTTGTTTAATCCCCTGCTTTATTTTGATCTTTTACCCTTAGGGTATTGGGCTACAGGGGTTTTTCCTCATGGGCAAGAGGGAGATACCACGCCTCATCCAATGAAGCCATGACATCTCAACGGAGGCTATCTCCTCCCATGTAGTCCTCTCGCATATAGCTGTCCCCAGGGTCAGGATCAGGTAGTGGCTGCCGTCCCCTGGCCACATGGGAGGAGGCTACTGCCAGGGGTAATCCGTGATGGGCCCATTGGAATCATTACAGCTGGCAGCACCCTGCAAAAGGTAGGGCCACTTAGGATGTTAAAGAGGAGCTAAGTGCTTGTGGGAGGGGCCACCATGCATGTAAAAGCAGGTTTGTCTTTTGTCCGTGGTCAGAGTGCGGCTGACAGACGTTTATCTGATGAAACATCCCTCACTATCAGAGTCTGATGAAGTGTGGGGGACCGATACACAACTGCCCCTGCAGCGCCCCTCCCCCCACTCTGAGCCCCGGCCCGCTGCCTGCTTTGGCCGTCCCTAGAAACAGGTCTGTTTCCAAGCCATTGAAAAAGCCCATAGCATAGATATACATCTTGGGATTCTTTGTCAAATAAGCCAGTGCTCCACTCAAAATGTGCTGTTTCTGCTGGTCCTTTCTCAATGATGCAATGATTGAAGGAGCAGGACATTTAGGTGTGAGCCATTCTGTGCTAGACATTTTGACGCGGCTCATTTGACACACATCCCTTATCGGTGGACCCTGTTGGCCGCAGCTAACACGGCGCAGGAACCTAATGGCACCAGTATGTTTTGCTGCATACAGGGAAGCAGCGGTCAATGAAGATAAAAGGAGTGGGATCCCAACCGAGCAGATAAAACTACATGCTCCCTGTGCAGAGCAAACCCGGACAACATTGAGAGCAGGGGTGCAGCACAGTGCATGGTTATTACGCGGCTATTGAATTATCGGGATAGAGATCACATATTATGCCTCTCAAGAGAAAGGGGCTAGCTCCAATTCGAATCCAGGGCAATTCACATCTATCAGGACTTTTCTGCTGGGGTCCAGGCTGCTAGAAGATCATATGACCCGGTTAAGCGGCTGCTACGAGAACGCAGATTCAATATGCCATCCTTTTGCCGTCCAAGCTTCGTATCCTACATGGTGGCAGGGTGTATTCCTTTGAGACTCCAGGGGACGCTATGCAGTATATTGAGGCATCTATCCCCCCCTTCCAGACGACCAGTCTTGATCATTAGGTCAATTTGTCTAGTGAGTCTTCACAGGGGATGTCTATTAGGGGTGCTGACCTTTGGGCGTGATGTGTTTGCAGTCGTTTTTGTTATGTTGTTTTAGGGGTTTTGCATGTGTTGGGGCAGTGAGGACTGCAGACCTGGCGCATGCATTGTTTGAGGGCTTGTAAAGGTATACTACTTACAAACCGGGTAGTCCTCATATTATGTGTAGAGTTGCTACTCGCACTGTTTTCCTTGAATGTCCAAATGGGATGGTTTTGGGGTGACACTATCGGGTTGGGGGTGACTGTAAGGGTGGGGGTGTGGGGTATTACATTTAAATGTTTGACAGACGCAAGGGCTATTGTAATGTAGCAGTGTGGTGTACTGTGGGAGGTGAGGCAGGCATGAAAAAATGTGCAGGGGGTAAATAACCTGATCAAGGCGAGGAAGATACTTTCCTACATTGCCAAACATTGACCTAAGGTTCTTATATTGCAGGAGATGCATGCATTAGGGAACACTCACAAGGCGTTTGCCCCGAGATGGGGGTCGCCAAAGGTATTATACTAATTATTCCTCCAAGGCTAGGGGGGGGTCCTCGCCCTTATCCACTGCTTGATTCCGTTTTGTTTCAAGTTGCAGTAGAATTGACCCCATGGGCTGTTATGTGATGGTGTGGGGGAAGCTTTATGGTAATGATGTGGGGTTAATCAACACTGTTGCCTACATCCTAAAGTGCGAGAGTGTACTTACTATTCCAAGATGCATGACATGATGTCTAGAATAGATTGTTGGTTTATATCGTCTGAGCTGATCCCTAATGTACGATGTTGTGAAATCTTGCCACGCACGCTCTCTGATCACTCCTCAGTTCTTCGGTTTTTAATTCTGCAATGGTAGCCACAGCTCCATCCCATGTGGAGGATGTCGCTGTCCATGTTGCTAGATCCTGGTCTGGCAGCCACCATTCAGGATAAATTAGATGCCTTTTTGTAGAATAAACATGGGTTCTGTGTTCTTGTATTCCAAATTGTGGGAAGCATTTAAAGTATGGATACGGGGTGAATTGTTGTCGGCTACAGCAGGGACTCTTAAATCTGTTAGGGCTGAGATGAGCGAGGTTGAACGCCAGCTAAGGCAGCTGGAAAACAAGTACGGGTTGATGAAGGATAGGGTGTTACTGGGTGTAATTAAGGGGAACATGTTGAACTTTTAAGAATTGTCAGACAGGGAAGTTAGGTACATGGCCAAACCTATGAGGACACAAGCATATGGAGAGGCGGAGAGACCTGGAAGATCGCTGGCCCATGCGGTTAAGGAGGAGAGTGATGCACAGTCTATTATTGGCATTTGTGGTCCACCCGGGGGAGGTGGTTGTCACCGACAATGGTATAAATAAAGGTGTTTAAACACTTATGCTGCTTTGTACGCCAATGCAGATGCATGTTCTGAGTCAGCCTTGGAGAAATATTTACCTATCATCGCTCTCCCGGAGCACCCCTAGGAGGCCAGGCTTGCCACAGATAATCCGGTGACTGTTGAGAAGGTGAGGCTATATCAGCACTGGCATCGGGTAAGGCTCCTGGGGTGGACAGGTTTGGGGTTGAGTTATACAAAGAATTTAAGCTGACATTGACACCTAGATTGCTTCAGGTGTGGGAGGAGTCGCTGGAGTTGGGGGGAGTTGCCGGCCTCCCTCCGGGCGGCCATCATTTATGTTCTGTTAAAGCCCAATAAGCTTCCCACTGATGTTGCTTCATATATACCATTGTCCTTAATTAATGTGGACGCAAAGATTTTTGCTAAGATACTTTCCTCTCGGCTGCTCCCATACATGGCCCAGCTGGTGCACCCTGATGAGTCCAGGTTCATTCCCAGTAGGCCCATGGTGCTGAACCTCAGACGGCAGTGTGTATTAGAGCACTTCACAGGCTTATGGGTATCTGCAAATCAGGCCCTCCACAAGTCATCTTGTTGTATGCGGCAGATACTCTCCTTTATGTCCCGACCCAGAGGTCAACTTGGGACCATGATGGACACAATCTACAAGGTCACCATGTATTCTGGGTATCGAATCAACAGATCCAAGTCAAAGCTCTTCCCACTCACAGATGTTACGACTGCTCCACCAGACAGTGGGTTTCTTCAGGTGGGCCCCTTCACGCTTTCAATATTTAGGTATAGTTGTCTCCAGGTCATAACAAATCCCTGTACTCTAATCATCATGTAAGATATCTGCAGGTACTCTGGGCTAAATTAAAAAGGTATGGCCCAGACTTCCGCTTTCATTGTATTGTCAGCTTTCTCTGCTCAAGATGACTGTGCTTCCCAAAATACTGTACTATTTTTGTAATGCTCCCATATGGCCGGGGACAGAGTTATTCACAAGACTGCGGTCAATTGCACTAGAGTTTATTGGGGTCGGGGGGTTGGGAGGACAGGCAGCTAAGATCAGCTGGAAACAACTGGGAGGTACCAGATTTTAAACTTTATCATTTAGTGGCGCAGACACAATTTGCAGGGTATTGGTACTCCTCTGGAGGTAGGATGGTGCATCTATCCCTGGAGGAATATAGGGCGGCGCCTACTAACATCCAAACTTTAATTTTTAGTGATCGGTATGTTGATTCCTGTTCATTTGCCCCAGTGTGCACCACGGTGAACGCATGGGCTAGAATATTTTGCAGACTGTCACTCACCATTCCTTACAGTAGGCAGGTTCCGCTATGGAACTACCTGGGTCTTCCTCCAACATATGATGTAGAAATACTTAAGGCGTGGGGTGTGGAAGAACAATTGACAGTTGGGGACCTGTTTTGCAATGGTAGATTTGTGTCAGTAGATGACTTTTGGTCCAAATTGGGCGACGGCTTTTTAAAACTATTGCAATATTACCAGATCAAGGCGGCAGTCCGGTGGTTGTAGCTGTCTTTCACGATGGAGCCCGAAACACACAACTGTATTAAAGCAATCACTGCTGGGGGAGAGAACAGGCATATGGTTTCCAAACTCTACAACCTGCTGCAGCCTGGGCAGAGATGTAGGAACAGGGCATGCTAGAAAGGGAGGGGGACTTGGGTACCAAGCTCAAGGATATGCAGTGGAGGCGGTGTGTCTTTTAAAACTAAAGAAGTATCCATGAATGCTGGATACCGGTCGATTCAGTTCAAAATACTTATTCAACTGCACTACTCACCTGCTAAAATAGCTATGTTCTCCCATGATGTGTGGGGGTGTGTGCAAAGTGTGGGTTTTCTCAGGCTAATTCATACCACATTTTTGGGACTGTGCGCCTGTCAGTTTGTACAGGAAGAGGGTGGCTGAAATCCTGAGGGACACTGTAGGGGTTCCTCCCGTTATGTCCCGACTGAAATATTTGCTGGGGGATATAGGCAAAGAGTCCACAGTTACGAGAAGGTTCTATAACCTGGCTTGCATCGTTTCTAAAAAATGCATTCTCTGGTATTGGAAATCGGCTTCAGCCCCAAAAAGTGAGGAATGGCTTAAGAACTTTGTTTATACCAGCGAGAGGGAGGAGGCCATTATTGCTATGGTGAACCCGGCCTGCCGACATAAGGACCTTTGGCCTCCATTACGCATATACCTGGCTTGTGATGAGAGTCAGGATATTGAGCAGTAGGGGTGGTATGGGCTGATTACGATGTCTTAGATTCATCCTGTGGGGCGTTATTATGCAACTTGATGTTGATATGGTTCAATGTACTGCTCACACTTGTGTCATGTTGTTACTTGTATGAACTTTCACTTGTCAATGCATTGCTGTCTGTCTGTTGTGTTGCAGTAAATAAAGTTTAAAAAATAAAAATAAACAAAGATGTGTACTGGAGTCTGTAGAATCCTGCCTCTGACTTCTTGGGGCAAAACCACATCATTTAAAGCACAAAGACTCAAATAACTTGGGTTACAGGATCCCGTAGCCCAAGGTCATTGGATACAAAACACTGGGTAACATGCATCTAAATGGTCCACAATCAAAACAATACTCTGAATAATAAAAGTTGTTGCAAACCACTGGAACGTCACTGCAGTATAATGTGGAGAACCAGAAGAAGGAGTTGGACTAAAACGTGACATCTTTAAGGGTGTTTATTTAAAAAATAATAAAAGCCCCCTATTCCAAACCTAACAAACTAAAACTAATGGTGCTCGTCCAATGTCCAAAAGAAATAATACTTAGTCCAAACCCTACTTACTATATGGCCCCAACTCTTGGAAAAACGCTGCAAAAATATAGACCAGAGCAATAGGTTTTGCTCGGCCAATCAATTGGATCTCTTTCCAGAGAAGTTTTAAAAGTTCTTCAATTTCTCACAATGCGGTCTTCCAGCCTCTCTGCAGGCTTTGAACGGCCAGACTTAAATATTCATACACTTCCGCCACTTTCTCTTCTTTACATGGAAAAAGGGGTCTCATTAATAGAATGTCACCATTTCTGACTTGGCATTTGATAAGGTTCCTTTTTTGGGTTGGATCAGGTGAACCCTCCAGATCTTTGCTGTTCCCAGTCTTGCTTGATATTTCCAGGGCTCACCAAAGCCCTTTTGTCCTCAAATAGGCCTACTTTAATGGAGCCTGTGTTGAGCGTCTGCCCATTCTGGATTTCCTGGCTCCCGTAACATTTTTGGCTTCCCAAGCCTTGTACAATGATGCCTCCTTGCAGGAATCCCCAAATACTTTTTGCCCTCCGGTCAGCTTAATTTAGTGGGGTCTTTTTTGGGCATATGACGGTATGAAGCATTTAGGTTTCCTTGCTCTGGTAACCCTTGCTTCCCCAGCCTTGGATCCTACTATTTGCCCTTCTCAGCAGCGTTACCCCTTCAGAAGCATTTTCTTCTCTGGCTCTGTCCTCCTCGGCAGCTGATGTGCTTCTATTTCGTAGTACGGGTTACAATCTCTCTGCTGCTGTCTGGTTTCAGCCTCTGTTAAATGACCCCATGTCCACCATGACTTTTGTGCGGTCGTGCCAGCAGGCGAGACAGTCTCTTTACAGTCTCTTTCTCTGAACTTAAGCTTCATTGCCATCCAGGACGACAGCCTTCCGCCATTCTTGCTGCTCAAGCTACCGCCGGCTCTGCACTCTAGCGATGTTCTGCCCCGCCAGGACCTGCTGCCGTGAGAGGCTTACCTCTGCATAGGATTCTCTTTCCTTATTTCCAAGTTTGTTATTGTTTTATGTACTTCATCACAAACAAGGGGTGTGTCGTTCCTCTCGGACTGTGGAGCTCAGGCGAGATCCAGCATTACCTGAAGCCAAGAGATTGAAGAAATATCACTACAAGGAGATTCTAAAACAGAGTTTAAAATGGTTTTTTCGATTCCAATGTAGGCAGACAATGTGTTCTGCACAGGGAATTCCTCACAGGAATAGGAATCATAGCCCCAAGCGGGGATTCAGTCCCAGTGATGTCCCACTTTCCGAGACCCCTAGAGAGGGTCTTGCTTAGCGGACTCACCTGCCTAGCCTCAAAGGGTTTGGCTCCCCTCTGGGGGCAAGGGACAAATTGTTCATATTCGTCACAGTAAGTACCCACTGCTCCCTGGCAGAGGTCCACTGCCACCAATGTTCAGGTTCAAGCCCACATGGTAAAGTGGGCACAGGTCCTAGATGATGCAAGTATTTTGGCAAAAATCCAAGATCCTTAATTTGTCAGATCGTGGCTCGAGTAGTAAAATGATTTCCGCAGGTTGGCCATGTGGAGACTGAAGGGGAACTTAACATTCAACATCCCACAAATCAGCCTTGGTGAATCCTATGGTGGAAACCAGCTGTAGATTTCAGGGCCTACACCCGGTCACGAAGGAGATACCTACCACAATTGGATCCCTTACTAGTGTCAGCGAGCTGAACACGTCAAGGCCTTGATGCATTTGTGTGTATCTATTCAATAAGGGTCTCTTAGGTGCTGATCAGCTTAGAACAAAAGTGCCTAAACGCATGACGCCACCCGGCAAGGTTGGAAGAATGTTCAGTGTTTACAAGCTCAGTCAAGCGTTGACTAGGCGACCAGGGGTTTCTGCAACATCTCCCAAAGTCTAGGTGTTTTACTCCAGGTCAAGGTAAGTCTTAACCCAGGCAAGATCAGAGCTGAGCACAGCCCTCTTCTGGGCTTACAAGGCACTCCTCCACCTCACTGAAGGGCATCCCTCTTCTGGGCTCAATAGGATTCCCTCCCACTTATTGGAGTGCACCCCTTTTCTGAGACACTCATTCTGTAATAACGACCACCACACCAGATAAGAGTAAGTGCGCTCTGTGTTTATTTTTTAAGGGCACGTTTATACAGAATAGCCACACAAGGAATGTACATGTTTAGATATAATATTTAACGGTCACTGCCAGTGCTGCCCATCACATGACAACATTTTCAAAGGAGATAAGCTGAAGGGCATAATATACGTGTCACGTAAACTCTCATTTATTAGACAAAATCTAGCCTTGGGCTGAACTTTGCTTAGGAAACAAGAGCCACACTATCTTGTGACATTTTTATCCAAAAGGAAGATGTCCTGCCTTAGGCTAAACTGTGCTTTGGGGAGACTCCCTGCTTGTGGGATATATTGACCCACTCAACAGTATTTGCCCACATCACCAAGCTGCATTTGCGCAGAAACAGCAAAATGGCTGGCTGGCTCCTTTGAGTGCCATGGCCTCAAAACTGCATTTTGCAGCAATGAAAAGATGGCTGCACCTTCTTGCCAAGCATACATTGGGCAGAATGGAACAAGGGGACACACTAAAAGAGCGTGCCAGAGTGTTCTGACACATACAAAAGGAAGAAAGTGAAAAGGCAGCACTGCTTTGCTGAAAACCCCAAAATCCCCATTGAAATAGAAGCTTTTTCACCTTTAAAAAAAATGCTGCTTTGACGCTAATCCCCTCTGTTCTTTCTTAAGAAACTGATCAATAAGGCCCTGCCATGCTCAGGATATCTCATTGTGCTTCAGCAAAACCAGGGATGATTTCTGGATGACAGGCCCTGTCAAATTAACTTTGAAAAAAATCAACAAGGAGCTTCACTTTTCCCACACCGGAAAACACGTTAATTTCTTTACAAATGTATCAAAGCCCAGTAGTTCAAAAGAGACTCCAGCTATCTGAGCCATGTCAGTTTCAATGCACCTGTGCTTCAGACAAAACCCCTGCACTCAGGAAAATAACCATGGCTGCAAGGCAATATTGGGAAGTCAGATGGCAAAATCGAATTTGAAAGGAAATGCTAGCAGTTATCACCACATGTGTAAAAATGGGCTTTGCAAAACTAAAGGAGAAAAATGCCTGTTTAAAAAGTAAACTGTTGAATGAAAGCCTGCCATTACCTAGCAATATGAAGGGGTTTGTGGCTGCTGAAAATACATACATGGGCTATTTTATTCCACAGGCTTGTTTTAATTCAGGACCAAATATCAGAAAATAAAGGTTTTAAACTGCCTTGGCTGGATTTGCAAGCTGTCAAAAACAGGTTATTCCGGTTGGCAGAGTTAAAGCTTCTCCCTAGGAAGGGAGCCACACCATAAACTCTCTGCAGAGACTAACACCCCACTGATAATTACAGGGTGGGAAAGAATCTAGTCTAGGCTGAGCCCACTGACAATGAAATTTCCAGGACAAGGACATGTGAGAAGAAAGTCGCACATCATTGTGATTTCTACAGAAGGCTTCAGAAGAGATCTCCATGACGGCCCTGCCCTTTAGGGGGGTAGCTTGCAAGCTATGACCAAATATCATCGACAAAGGATTGACATTTGCTTCCAGAGACCATTTCATAAATAAACTTTAAGGACTTTTATCTCTGCAGCAAGACTTTGTAAAAATGTAACAATTTTGCAGTTTAAAAGTGATTTTATGGGCTTTCTTTTAAAACATGGTAGAATTCACTGACACTTTGGGGACAGAAATGGCAAAGTATTGCAGATTACAAGAAAAGCATCCATGTTGCAAATGCGAAGTTTTGTACATACATCCCTTATGATCATCCACACCCATGTCTAAAGTTATAGAGTTCTGAGTAATATAAATCCCATTGAAAAGCACAGAAAACTGATAGAAGGGCGAAACAAGGTCTCACAAACTGGAGGATTGGACTGCTACGTGCTGCATCAAATATGTAACCTGCTTATGTAAGTGTTTAGATGTGCATCAAATATGTAACCTGCTTATGTAAGTGTTTAGATGTTTCCACTGTATGATGATGCCATTTAGGACAAAAATGGATTTTAAGTAAAGTAATTGTGGGAGGTTTTGGACATTGTAAAACTCACCTCATAAATCTGACATAATTTTCTGGAAATCCAACCAGCTGAGAGCAAGGCAGAGACTATCACCCTTGTCCAATCCCATTGTTAGAGACGTGTTTAGTTAAGCCTGTCCTACTCATATACTTTGATGATGTCACTATGGATTATAAATCAGTTTCCCTAACAAGACTCTAGACAGACACTCTTCCTGACGTTCATGCGCTGCATTCCTTTTCCATCCATCCAGATTCCAGATCCCAACTACAAGGCCAATACATTGCTGACCATGCTCCAGGGCCCACTGCAAAACCCAAGCAGTGCTGATCATATTCCCACACAGGGTTGAAATCGTGAATCAACCCTGGATCTTACTGTGTCCCTCTTTGGTGGGCTAGCCTGAATACAAGGGCATGAGAGGCAAGGTAAGAAATATAGGAGAACAACAATAAAGACAGGGAAGGAACTGGAGGTAAGAGGGTGTCAGAAGAAGAGCAACAGAAAACTAAAGAGTGTCTATAAACCACTGAGGCGCACCGCCTGCTTTACTAACCCAGTTTTATACAGCTGGCTTGTCTCCCGTTCACCCGGGAGCCCGGGTGCAATCTTGAAGGGGGCAGGCAAGCCATGAGGGAAACATTGCTGAAGCGCTCAGGCGTCATCTTGGAATGGCCCCGAAGAGAGCATTGAGGGAAGGCAGGTGACTCGAACACCACCGGCACAAGGACCAGTGCCAAGGTAAGTGCTGAGCACGCTTTGTGACAGCGTCCCCTTCTTAGGCACAATTATTAAAGCGGCAATGCACAAAGAATCTGCCAACATAAATGATGATTAGCAGGCTAGATTTCAGGCAATTAACACACAGAGCCAGTTGTAATAGCCATAGAGGATTACATCAGGAGGCTGGTTGATGGCAGTGATGTCAGGGTTTGGTCTTTTAAGATCTTTCGGCTGTCTTAGACACAGTCAATCCAGCCATCCTTCTTGGCAGCATTCGCCTATTAGGAGTGTCCTGCTGTGTGAGGTCCTGGCTCCGAAGCTCTCTATTTTGAATATGTCAGCGTGAGGTTCTTTGCAAAATGAAGCTGCTGTCGAGCGATCAAAATTATTGCAGATATTGTCCATCATTACAACAAAGGGAAACACTACAACACCTGGTGGTGGAATGCAATGCCTTAAATGAAGTGCAAGCGAGATGTTTTAATAACGTGTTCTTGCTTCACACAGAGTTGGAGAGTGATCAAATTTGGCAAATGTTGTTTGCTAATGTGCGTATAAGGGTCCAGATTGCCCTAGTTCAATGTTTACGAATAATATTACCATGTGTAAGGGAAACGTAAATATGAGTAAGTTATTTTGATTTTTAATCGTGTACTGTATCTATTGTGTTGAGTAACATAGGAATTTTAATTGTATGTATTTTGTATAACATATGAATTGTATTGGTATATATTTTGTATATTCATTTGAAAAGTTGCATGCAACTAAATCAAATAAAAAAAAGAAAAAAAAAGAAAAAGAAGAATATGTCAGTGTACGGCCATAGAGACAAACAGGAGTCCTCGTTAGGTTTTTCAGAACCGCTACTGGTGCAGGGTTCTGAAAAGCCACCCTTAGTTGACCCGCAAAGGTTTACCACAAAGGTCTCTTACTTGGAAACAAGGCTGAGAAGTAGGGCTAAGATAAAGAGATCAGGGGTTTTGTGTAAGGTACCGTTAACGAGGGTGATGTAGTACCAACCACCAACACCTCTGTTTTTTCTCCATTGAGCCTTGTGACATTCAGATCGATGTTATGGGTATGCGGCTAGGCACGCCATCATGAAGATGGCTGCCCAAGTGTCTCCGGCGTTTGGAGGGTGGAGAAGGAGGCTGTAGCTCTTCCCTGGCACCCTAAATGAAGTAAGGAGGGCAGGAGGTTGATCCGGTGCCACATGACAATGTTGTCTTCAAATTTGGTCCTCTGAGGTCACCTCCGTTCTGAGGATTGACCCCGATGGTGTGTGGTTGCCCAGGGGGAAAAGATGGCGGCCCGGGCTAGGAGAAAGGTGCATCAGCTGTGCAGCTCCGATGGGTGCACTGTGTCAGAGCAGCCTCATATGAGGCTTTTGACGGGATGAGAGCCGCCAATCCGTCTGTGGTGCTACCTCCAGTGAGTGCTGCGGGGTGGTTGTGCTGTGGTCTGACCAGTGTCAGCAGCAGAGGTGCCCCTGACCCATAACGGCAGTGATCGCGCCCTGGAGCCCACAAACGCCCAGAAGCCCCTCCCTACCGGCATCGCGGTACCTGGCGTAGGTGAGCGCAGCTCCCTCTGCCCGTCTCTGGCCATAATAGCTGCGCCTGTCGATGCCTTTGCTGTGGGGATGCCCGCAGGCCCTGTGGGCTAGCAGTGGCTCCTTCTCGAGCCAGTTTGGGAGCACTACTCACTGGCGTCCTGCTCATATGGATCTCCATTGGCAAGGCGATGGGATGGGGGAGAAGTCTAGGCATCACAGAGGGGCAACCTGAAGGAGAGTGATGGATGGAGGCTCAGGAAGGCAGAGGCAGTGAATGAATTGGAAAGTCGCCCAATGCTGAGTGCAGAGCCTGGGGCTCACTGGTCCTTCTGAAGCGTATTCTAAGGTACTGGCATTTTAAGATCACCCTGCAGGAGACACAGTGGATTTAAAGTGAAATTTTGGTGTTCATCGTGCTGTATTGGGTCCCTTAAGCCCACCCCGAGTTGGATGGTGAACATCACCTGGCACTTTGACATCCCCAATGCCTGCTTGGTTACCCTGGCATATTTTGCCCTAAGCCCCTACTGTGGGCAGCTTGCTCTGGTAAAGGGTTGAAGGGGCTGGCTCCAACTTTGCTGTTGTCCTGGGCTGCTGCGGATCCCGACCCTACTGGCAAAATCCTGGAAGGCTTAGTCATACATTCCGCCCTTCTTGAGGATTTGCCATTGATGCCAACACCTTCGCTCTGGGAGTAGCGCTGGCCAGCTTTGCACCGGTTGAGCGAGGGTCTTGACGCCACCCTGTTAGTAGACCACTTGTCCTCTGGTATGGTGAGCTTTCAGCACAGGCGAGCTGGTTTGACTACTGCCTTTTAACTTTATCATGGCTAAACCTCCAAAAACGGTTCAATGTAATAATGTCCCCTCAAAAATATTGCTATGCAAAAAAAACTTAAAATGAAAAGAAATCGCAGAAAAATGGCTGGTTTTTGTGGGGACATTATTACATGGAACATGCGGGGGGACACCCCTGCAGCCCCCAAACCCTTTTTTTTTTCATAGGGAGCGTGGGACACCCCCGTAACCCCCGCTGCCCCTGTCCCTATATACATGGTCACCTATATAATGTTGCCACAACCCTTTTCCCGGTGACATTATATACGGCGACCATATATATATATATATACATATATATATACATATATATATATATATATATATATAGGGATATGAATACCCGATACCCTGAAAACGGGCAAGAAGGGGGATATTTCTACAATGCTGCAGCCTACAGCCAGGCACAAGTGCACTGAGGTGGTACCGGCCCAGGTGCATGGAGCTGGCCCCTTCCCAGTTTTGTTAACACAGATGTCTACAAAGTCTGACCTGCAGGACCTGTTGGCTGAGATCTGGAAGGAAATTAACAAAAGTACAGAGGAACTCTCCAACAAGATTCTGGCACTTGACAAAAGAGTTTCTGTGACGGAGCACAGGGTATCGTAGGTGGAGGATACTCTCGGCGAGCAGTCCTATGAGGTGGGCCAGTGCTCCAGTCAGCTGGAGGCTTTGGAGGCCGGCTGTGAGGTCCTGGAAGATAAACAGGAGGATGGGGAAAACCGTTGCTGCAGAAATAATATTGCATCCAGGGCATCTCTCCAGCTTTGTGGCTGACCTCTTTCGTTTCATTCTTGAACTGCCTGAGGATCAGGAGATTGAACTTGACAGGACTGCTCGGGCCAGGTCTCGTAACACCCTATCCCTGGACAGGCCTGACGATGTGTTGTCCCGGGTTCATTTCTTTAAACTGAAGGAAGGCATAATGGCTGCAGCTAGACTCTTGTCTTCCATCACTTTTCGCAACATGTCATCCTTGTACCAGGATTTGACGTCAACGACCTTGGTGAAGTGAAAGGCACTGCACCCACTGACTGAGTGGTTACGTGCAAAGGAAGTGTCCTACAGGTTGGGCTTTCCTACTGCTCTCAGTTTTAATCAGGGGAGGCGCTGGGCAGTACGATCACTAAAAAAAGCCGAGAGCCTGCTGAATCCGGAGGGTGCAGGCGGAGGCGAGTGAAGGGGCCAAACGGAAAAACTTGAATATTCTGGTTTTTTTTAGCAGTTCTTTGTTTGGCGTGCAGGGTTCCCTGGTGTTGAAGCTAGTGGGGAACCTTTGGGGATTGAGATGAGTTGATGTGGCTCTTTTCCGCCCTCCCAAGTCGGGTACCCAACGAAATTTCCACAAGTTACCAGATGTCTGGAGGCCGCTAATGTTTGAGCATGTTTGGTGGGCGGGGTGGTTGGTTTCTAAATGTTTGCTGTGGGTCAGGCAGGTATGTTGTGCAATTAATGTGTGGGCAGTTCGGGTGGTGGCGATGGGAGCTGGGCGTCTTGATTTGCAGGGAAATGTTGGCTGATGTAGGGGTGAATGCTGAAGGGGAGGACCTCATGGTTTTGGGAACGTACAGGGCTTGAATTCCCCTGTGAAAAGGAAATCAGTTTTGCGCAAACTAATAGACATGTCTCTCTCCATTGTGTTCCTGCAGGAGACCCACCTGCTTGTGCAGGACGAGAAGCAAATGAAGAATAGGGCATTCCCAAGCCAGTTTTTCACCTCTGCAGGCAAGAAAAAACAGGGTGTGGCCATCCTGGTGGGGGAGCAAATCCAGATCTCGAACGTCAAATTCCTTTGCGACCCGCAGGTTTGCTATGTATGTGTCAAAGGCCTATTGTGGGACTGTATGTTCATGATGGTGTCCCAATCTGTCCCGAATGTTGGCCAAGGTGTATTTTTGGAAATCTTCCTACTTTAGGTGCTCCCTTTCACCGACGGTCAAGTTCTACCAGGAGGGGACTTTAATCTAGTACCGACCCTGTGGTTGACAAATCTCTCCCCCGACCAAGTTACACTTCAAACATACTACGGCTTTTGGCCTCTTCCTCCATGAATTGGGGTTATTTGACACATGGCTGCTGGCACATGGGGAGGAGAGGGACTTCTTTTATTCACATGTTCACTGGGGTTTCTCTGGATTGGACCTCGTCCTTATTCCTAGTGCGATCTACCCCTGTGTTTGGGGGGGTGTAGATGGGTACACGCACGTTGTCTGATTATGCCCCTTTGTCGGTGGCAATACTGGATAGGCCCGAGAGGCCTGGGCGCCCAAGGAAGTTATATGACTCGGTACTTATAGACCCCGTCTTGAGTGGCGAGCTGGGGTAGCTCATCTCCAATTACTTTAGGGAAAACAAGGATTCTGGACCCCCAAAAGGACAGAGTGTGGGACACTATGAAGGTGGTTGTCATGGAGGAGCTCATTAGCAAAACAGCGGCCTACAACAAAGCAAGGCAACTGGTTAGGGTGATGTTAGAAAAGGAGGTTGCCCGGGCTGAGAAGGATCATAAGAGGATGGGCTCTCGCAGGGCATTACTTGAACTCCAGGTTGCACAGAAACAACTGGACGCGCATCTGGATGACAGAACAGCTCAGGCAATATTAAAAACCAAACAGTTCTACTATGCCAATGGAAACTGAGCCAATCGCCTTCTGGTGGCATAACTGCACAAGCTCCAGAACCGGAACTCAGTGTTAGCCCTGCCTGACGAACAAGGGGTGGTGCAGCGGGGAGAGGTCGATAAAACGTGGATTCTTGAGGCTCATTTCGGTTCTCTGTTTAGGGCTGAATTCCCACCAACGGAGGCCCAGGCACAATACCTGGTAGACGCGCATCTGCCCAGCCTCTCCTGCGAGGATCAGTAGTCTCTTGAGGTGGGGAAGTAGAATGGGCAATTAAGACTCTGAAGCATAAGACCACCCGAGTCCCAATGGTTTCACCACTCCCTTTTACAAAAAGTTTTGTGACCTCCTGGTTCCCCACCTGGTAGATCTTGTCAACTCCTTTGTGACTTCAGAGTGGGTAGCCCAGTCTATGGGGTGCTCTATGACCGTTCTGATCCCCACTCTGGGTAAGGATCCGCTACTTTCTGACTCGTATCACCCTATGACCCTCACTAATATGGACTCAAAGCTCTACTCAAAGATCCTGGCCCATCGTAAAATGGAGGTTATTCCCGAGCTCAGACAGTGACCAGACAGGGTTTATCGTTGGTTGGAACACGCAGGATAATGTGAGTCGGGTCCTGGGCCTACTGGAATTGGGGAGTCACTTGGGTATAGATTTTGGCATTATCACACTAGCCGCTCATACGTTTTCGATAGGATGGACTGGGGATACCTTCTGGGGGTTCTAGAACGCTTCGGGTTTGGCTTGGGGTTCATTAGTTGGGTCATGGCAATCTACCAACACCAATCCACACGCCTTAGGGTTAATGGGGGACTGTCCCCCAACTGTCGATCCCCAGGGGCACGAGACAGGGCTGCCCACTATCCTTGTTGAATTTTGCCATATGTATGGAACCATTTGCTAGCTGAATTAGAGCTAATGGGGCTATAGAGGGAGTCTGAGTTGGGGAGGCAGCCTATAAGGTGTCTCTCTATGCAGATGATGTCCTTCACCCTGATTAATACCTGCTCCTCCCTGGAGGCAGTTCTACATGAGATAGATGACTTGGCCATGCGTCTGGTTTCCAAGTAAACTACAATATATCGCATGGGCTGGATGTGTTGCTGAGGCACCAGGAGAGAGTGCCATCAGGGCCCTACCCCCAATACAGTGGGCCCGGGAGTCCATTCCCTACTTGGGTGTTAGTATTCCTAGCAGAGTCACTGAGGTGTTTCGGGCTAATTTTCCACCGCTGTTACAGGAGCTGGCCAAGGACTTGGGCAGGTGGGGACGTCAGGAGATATCCTGGTTTGGTCGCAATGCTACGGTCAAAATGAATCCGATTCCGTGCCTGCTTTACCTATATTCGGCGCTGCCGGTGAGGATCCCCGATTCGGATCTACGTACACTCCAGGGGAAGCTTTTTAAATTTATCTGGGGGAATAAGCGCTTTACAATATCCAGGAGAGTACTGGTAAGGCCAATGAGTGTGGGGGGCCTCGGAGTCCCTGATATTTTCCGCTACAACTTAGCAGCGCAGCTTTCTCATGCTCTTACCTGGAGTGTGCCCGACTTGTGACCAAAGTGGAAACTGATTGAACAGGCCTACTCTGTGGTAAATTAGTGTCAACTGCCTTATGGACAGGAGCTCCCGGGCGCAGGAGAGGGGATTCTCCCTTTTGGCAACAACCAAATGCACCCTGTATTACATGAGAAGAGCCCTTCGCAGATGGGGTATGTCCATGGGGTTGGTGCCCCTTACACTTATATGGGACAAAACCCTGCTTTCTGCCTGGCCGTGAGGCTTCTGGGAGGTGGGTAGCGGGTGGTTTTATGAATCTACAACAGCTCTATAAAGATGGTAGTCCAATGACTTTTGAGGAAATTAAACGCTCCTTTGACTTGCGGGAAACTATGCTCAATTGTGGGACTGGGCTGCTCAACCACTCACAAAGAAGTGAGCTACTAGACCGCTGTCTGCTCTCGAGTTAACACTGCAAGAGGGGCTGGCGAGGGGACATCTCGAGGTTATATAAACTTCTAGACACGGGGGACCCTATTGTGCACCTGCCTTATATAGCTAACTGGGAAGCTGACTTGGGAGGGCCCATTGAGGACGAGGAATGATTGAGGATATGGGGTAGGATGCTTAAATCCTCCAGTGCGTCACAGATAGGGAATGTTCCTACAAATTCTGTAATAGGTGGTATCTCACGCCAGAAAGGTTGCATCACATGGTCAAGGATTATTCCGCTAACTGCTGGCAGGGCTATGATGCATTGGGGTCTCTTTTTCATATGGTGTGGTTGTGTCCCAGGGTGTGCCTCTTTTGGAAGGAGGTGCTCTCGAAAATAAAGGGCGTTACAGGATTGTCTCTACCTGTGGAGCCACGGGTGGTGATTTTGGGGGACACAGGGGCTGGTCTGTTCCATCTCACGGGCCCAATGGCCACCTTAATTGGGCCTTTTCTTCTGGCAGTGAAATTGACTACTGCCCGGACCTGGAACTCCGCTGTAGGCCTGGTGGCTCAAATGTGGTGAGTCAAGATGTGCGACATGTTGGTTGCTGATAAAATTTTGGCATAATGTGAAGGATGATATGCTAATTAGGTCTCGGTCTGGACCCCGTTCATTGACTTTACGGAGAACTATCCTGTGATTGTTGCCAGGCACCTCTTATTGCGACACTTTTCCTCCCTATGACACTGAACTGCACCCGGAATGGTGGCTTGTCCGACACTGTATATGGGGGGGGGGGTGGGCGGAATGGGGCTCCATCTTGCAATGTATCTCATTTGCTCAATATGTTTCCTTATTGCCTAAGCTGAACTTGTCTTACAGCTCGTCTTTGTACCCACAACATGTTCAACTAAATAAAGGGTTTTTTTTTTTACTTGAATTTTTAATTAAAAATACATTTTTAATTTTTACAAGGGTTTTCCCAACTTAGAGAATCCCAAAACGAAAAACGAGTGCTTCCGAGTCCGGATTCCTTTCCTCACAGTCTCTTTTCTTGTTTGGTTTTTAAGCAATGCAGATGCCTCCCTCTTTGCCTTTGAGCTTTAGTCTCCTGATTTCAGTGACTCTCTCGCTGAACCTAGCTGGTTTATCAATCTAAAGGCTGCTTCTATTAGTTTCACCAATGTCAAGGACCAACGTGTTGTCTCTCCTGAGATTAGCCTGTTCCACCAAACCTCTTCCTCTACTGTTGTTACTCCTTGGAGTCGAGGTTGAAGGTATGTGGCTCTGCTTTGTTTGGTCATCGGGCATTGGAGCGTCAGATGTTTCAAGGTTTCCACTTTGTCCATGTTCTTGCATAAGCGGCAGATGTTGTCCGTTGCCGGACTGCGGATGGCTAAGATTTCGTGCGTCATTAGTAGATTGAGTCTAGCCTTCAAGATCATACATCGCATGACTTTGTTTGGGAATTTCAGGCAATAGTTTTGCGGTTTTTTGACTTTGTTAAATGTTGGCGGGAGGTGGGCCAGTAGTTTATTAGTACTGGCTTTTTCAATTGTCGAGATCCTGTCCCTCCATTCCATTTTCCGTTTCACCCGGTCCGGATTGGATATCAGATGATCTTCTGTACAGGCTATTTCTGTCAAGATGAGTTGGAGTCTTGTAGCCCACATCTTGAAAGCCTTACATGAGCCACTCTTTAGTTCTTCTGCGATAATGTTGTAAATTGGTAGGGTGCCCGACATCAAGATTTTTCTCCATAATCTCATTTTGCTTTGTTCTACCAGCGAGGCTAGCGAGACAAGGCCTAGTTCCCGCCTGATCGCGGGCATGGAACTTGACTTCGGTAAACCCAAAACAGACTTCCAGACGTGGCCTTCCAGCTTCTGCCACACGCTTCTGGGGATGTTTAATGAAGCTTCCATGCCGTAAATGATCGATGGGACCACCTTCCCTTTATAAAAGTTGATGGCCGGTAGCATAGAGAATTTTCCAAATTTTCTGTCCACCGCTCTCGTCTGTGCTGTTAACATTCTCACCTTGCTCCATAGGTGTTCTTGCATTGCATTGCTCTTGCAAAGGTTTTTGGAAAAACTGAAAAAAGTAGTGCCTAAACATTCCACATCACCAACACAATATATCAGAAATAAATGTTAGCACATTATTTTCCCTATACTTTCATTGAACACCCCAATCAGCACAAAACCACATCACAAATAATGCCAAAACATATTACATATCAGCAAATGGCCACTTAGTTTGTGCAATGCCCGTTATCAAATATGGTCCGTTTCTACAATGCCCCAATAAAGGTGCATTTCCAATTTACACATGCCTCCAATTGGCAATGCACTCACACCAATTGGGCACATGATGTATTATTGACCTTGATGTCAGCTGCATAGACCCGTTGTAGACTTAGGTCGCTTCATGACCTATCTAGCTGTAGCTGCTTCATTTTATATTCATGGTACACAGGTCATTACACTGCACTGTACATCTGAAGGGTGGGCTTTGCATCTTATTTTCAAGTATCATTTATCTTACCACACAGGGCTCTTATATACTATTCGACCGTATTCCACTCCCACGTTATCAGGACATTACAATCCTTCTATGGCTCATCCACCTAAAAAACCATGGTGAATGATAACTAGCCCATATTATTTGGATTTTAATATTAATTTGTCTCTAGCGAATCATTTCTCTTCTTCTCTGCCTATACCCTCATACCATGTATTCTGCATGCATGTGCCTATGCACGTCCAACTGTTGGTGCCAACACTTCTGTTAACTGGCTTAGCAAACACAATTCTTGCCCTGAACATAGGGACTGTTTCTTACAAAGTAATCTGTGAAAATACTCTACACCATTAGGGACAGTTTTAGCACCTCTCAAGTACATCACACAACCATATATCAACTACATTTAATTCCAAGCACCAGCTGGTCTAGATAGTACCCTCACAGTAAACCTAAGCGTGTATTAGAGAAATGTTCTCACATGCAGAACTAAACAAAATTAAAAACAATGCATCCATACTACCACAATCACTATCCGTTACCCTCCGCAATTGTTGTGGCCACTGTCTAATCTTCCTTTTCCTTCACCTCACCACCCAACCCTCTTCTTTCCTATCCACGGACGAAAGTCTGGCGACCCCCTGTTGGGCTCACAGAACACTAAGTCTCGTACAAAATCAGGTGCCATAAAACCACTACTGGGGTGATGGACTCAATATACATACTGGACAAATATAACATAACATTAACAATGTTGCCTGTCAAGACCCAAAGCGGTCATTACGGATCATTGCTCTGATATCTGCAATGTTTTGCCCACTGCAAGGTGCATGTATCTGTTTGCAAATGTTAGCAAGTGCCACACTTAGAATTATGAACATTAGCCTGTGTCGCATCTAGACAGGATTGTGAATAATAGCAAGTGCCACACTTAGAATTGTGACCATTAGCCTGCATTGCATGTAGACAGGATCATGAATGTTAGCAAGTCCCATACTTAGAACTGTAAATGTTAGCACATGCTACACTTAGATAGAATTGTGACCATTAGCCTGTGTCGCATCTGAATAGGATTGTGAATGTTGGCAAGTGTCGCACTTGGATAGAATTGTGAATGTTAGCAAGTGCCAGACTTAGAACTGTGAATGTTAGCACATGCTACACTTAGCTAGAATTGTGAACATTAGCCTGGGTCACATCTAGTCAGGAATGTGAATGTCGGCCAGTGCCACATCTAGACTGCATTGGGAATATTACCAATACCACATTTAGATAGAATTATGAATGCAAGCTTACTTCGCATCTAGACAGGATTTTTAAAGGTGTCCCAGTGCCACATTTGGATGCAATTGTGAATATTGTTGTGCGTCATATATAGACAGGATTGTGAATATTGGCCAGTGCCGGATCTAGATTGCAATGCAGAGATATTCACACGCTACATCTAGAAAGAACGTCGAAATTCAGCACACATCACTTCTAGATAGCCAGGCCAAAACCAAGCCATTAACAATTTCACCCCTCTACATACACCTCTATAACCAAACACAACCATAACCCTAAAGCAGAGCAAATGACTCAAACTTCACTACACCGCAACAACAAAACAAGCCACACATAGCCTCGAACAACAGCACACAACGGCTACCGACCAGAAAGCACCCTTAAGCTCAGCGAACGGCGTTAACCGAACTGAAGCTGCCAAGAGCACATCACTGCTCTCTTGCACTTATCCCACTCGTTCCCACTAACTGACCCCTTACCCCCTTTCCTTTTCAGATCCGCCAGAGGACCACTCTGGTGGTAGTGCGCGGTACAAATATCCTTTAACATTAACATATGTTGCTGTGCAGACAGGTGATATGCAATGGTCGGGTGGGGTAAGAAGGGTTGAGATAGACAGCTAAAAAGGCGCACAGAGAAGGTCATTAAGAGTGAAACTAATAAAAGGGTGCGAGTAGCCCTGCCAGGGCCCCAGCATTTTTGGACAACGCCGAGGCTGAGCATCCGCCCAATTAAACCTAGACTGGTGAGTACCTGCACTTCTATTTTCCATTTGAAGCACTGTATATATACAGCAGCTGGAACGGTAGTAGTGGAGTGGACCCAGTCCGTTTAAGTTCCTGAAATGTGCTTTTGTTGTGGATATGCAGGGGGTAGAGTATTAGGGTTTTGATTTATCTATGCCTTTGGAACCATCGTGCTTTTAAGTTTGCAGTTTCGCTTCATTAACACGTAATCAGGAACTTGAAAACATTTAGTTTACCTGTGGTGGGTACTTTGCTTCTCCTGGGCCCTTGGTCCTCCTGTTGGCTGTGAGAACGATGCTGTTGCTTTGTTTGTTTCTCATTCACCCCAGACTGTTTCTGTTTAGTGTCGGTGCTAATGCCCAACTTGGCTCTCTTACTAACGGGCTCCCCCCTAGAACCTGCACTCATGCTGAACGTGCATCAGTGGTTAGAGAAGTATAGTGATTTTGACGAGGAGAAGTCAGAAGCCACAGTCTACCTGTCATCGTGCATGGTATTCCTTGCGTATAGTCTGCTCCAAAAGTATTGCCCTGCAAACCCTATTATGCACGCCAAATGAAGCCCCGTGCGCAATCGACCTTACTGAACACTGTTTCTGCAGGACGTACTTAATAAGACCTGCATGCAAGACTTACAGTGCACTGCAATGTACCAATGTACACTATTACAAATTATCGTCTTTACTCAGTCACTCCCTAAAGAGAAGCGGGACTAGTTCCTATTAGAAGAAAGTACCTAGCAACGAGTTCTCGTCACGTGACTTAAATGTACGTACGTCCCAGACAACGTACACCTTACATCTTCTGCTCTATCTGTATCAGTGCAAGTTAATGCATTTACACTTTACCTGACCATTAATGAGCGGGAAGGAGGGCAGGAGCCAGAGTAAAACATCTGCTATTAGAGCTATGCTGTCCAGCTTTTCAAAATAAAAAACTCGAATCCACCAGAAAACACAAAAGTAGCACTATGTTGTTGTGTAATAATTAGACATTCTTCATGAGTGCTGCTACTTTCTTAGCTGCATCAACAGTAACTATTTACGTTAGCCAGTTGCCACACTGCATAGCTCCCAACTCACACGCTTTTGGCGGGTGTCACCCGCCTTGTAAACAGTGGACTCACCCGCCAAACCTCATGCACGCCCATTCATTTCAATGGGCCTCTCACCTGCCAAAAGTAAAGGGTTTTTTCACCCGCTTTTGCGACATAAATGGTTGAGAGCTATGCACACTGCCATACATGTCTTGGTGTCTTTAGGCAGTAACCAGAGTACCTGTACTCTGGAGAGGTCCTAGCTCCACTCTCATACTTGCCAACATTCTGTGACCAAAAATCTGTAGGATTCTTGAAGGTTCAAAAATAGTAATTACTTAATAATGACATCAAAGGAAATTACATCACATGACCTCTAACCTCATAACATCACAGGAAATAACATAACCTGACATATGGTCCAGAAATAATGACCGTAAATGAGTGTCATGCGTGGTCTCTCCTAAGCTTCTAAGCATCATTAGAAGTCAGATTGCTAAATGAACAGCAGAGGCTAGTGACATTTTATTTAGAGCAAGTAAATGTTTCCCACAAATACACAAGGGTTTGTGCATAGCGAGGTAGGCTGTACCAAGGATTTGGGAGTTTAGGGAGTTGGTGGGAGTGCATATTCTGTAATTCTTGAAAGGTTTTTAAATAATGGGTGAAAATGGTGCATTTTACAGCACACAGTCTTCAAAGAATGATAAGAAGCCACACAGTTTTAGGTCAGTTGTATAGGTTAACACATGAAAAAATCAAATAGATATAAGTCACCAGGAGTGCACAGAAGCATTTTCACGATTGTTTTCCCGCAATATAGTCTAGCACAAGAACCATGTTTATGTGGTTGTGCTCATACACCCCCATTATGGCTGCATCACTATATGCCGTCACCACCTCTGACACTAAGACTACCTGCTGTGCACAGGGCAGAGAGTGTCTGTTTCAAGGTCTCTGTCATAAATCAAAATAATGACATGATGGGCCATTAACACGCCCCTTGGAGATGCTGCAGCTCTCTGGGCCTCGGACAGAGGCAGCCAGGCCTGTAAATCTGTAGTTATTAGATGAAAATCGGTAGGCGGTAGAACTGCTTAAAAAGCGGTATCTTACCGCCTAAATCCGTAGGGTTGGCACGTATGCACTCTCATGAGGAGCGCCAGGAGCTGCCGCCTCTTATGGCTGTACTGAAGGCTGTCGCTGCTTTGCGATCTTTATTGAAGGACATCTCGTGAGAACTCGCCGCTACCGAGTCTCATGAGTACGCTCTACATACCTCCCTTTTTTGAACACACAAAACTTACTCCATTACATAGTCATTATGCTTCACCTGCATAGCTCTCAACTCACACGCTTTTGGCGGGTGCCACCCGCCTTTTAAAGGGTTGACTCACCCGCCAAGCCTGCTGCACGCCCATGCATTCCAATGGGCGTCTCACCCGCCAAAAACAAAATCGAGTGGTTTCACCCGCCTTTGCAACACAAATGGTTGAGAGCTATGTTCACCTGTCTTCTCCGATCTCTCCGGAGCCCGGTATCCTTGTCTCCATCGTATGCTGACATGCGGGGTTCTTCGTGGCTTAGGTCAAGCTGCTCTTTGTGATGTCTTGAACTGAAGGCGCGCATGCGCGAGCCTCGCTGTGGCCCACGCATGCGCGGTATGAATAAAGACGGTCTGTGGGGCAGTTGCCGCCAGGTCCCTGTACGGCACAGACGTGTTCCTCATTATGTCAGTCAGTGTGTGTGTGTGTGTATATGCAAGTACGGGGCGGCCCGAGGCACGGGTGTGCCCATCATATTGGCGACGAGGACGGGTGTGGCAAGGGAGACAGTTTGACACGCGCGGGCGTGTCCACGGCTGATTTCTTCCCCAACACACCACGGACCCGACACGAGTGATGGCGGCCATTTACAATCTCACGCGTGAGGTAGTAGCGGCCCGCAAGGGTGCTCGTGTGCTGCCCACGTGCTGAAGGAGATACATATCTTCAATTTTTGGAACCCCTCTGGTTCTCCAACCCGGAGGACCGCGGAGAAGACCGGTGAGGAGGGGCTCTTCACGTTGGAGCGTTGAAGAGGCCTTTGAGGCCACATCTTGGTGCCTATGGCAGGTGATAAGGCTGATGCACACCAGGGCAGTGCAGTACACACAACAAGATGCGTGCATGTCCGCGTGAAGTCAGGTTTGCGGCCTCCAGGACAGTGGGAGGTGCCTGTGCGACCTGTGAAAGAATGGCGGACAGCGACGGAGAAGCTACCGCACTGCCCAGAGTGATGCGTGGGCAGCATGGCATGTTGCCGCCAATGCAAGAATTTGACAAGTCTGGCCCACCCTCAAAATTGGGCCCAAAAGGACTCCTGTGGATCAAGAAATTGGACATGTTTTTCACAGCCACCGGTGAGACCGATGATGATGTAAAAAGGGCCACTCTGCTCTATTCGGTGGGCATGGACGTTCTACGCATATATGAGTCCCTAAATTTGCAGGTGGTGACGTATGCAGCTGTCAAAACGGCATGCCAGAACTATTTCATTACGTTATCCAATGTTGAGTTCGAGAGGTTTCTGTTTTGTGGTGAGAAGCAGCACGAGGATGAATCTCTCGACAAGTTTTGCGAATGTCATGCAGCAAATGGCAAGCACCTGCAGGTGGGACAACGATGAAAACATGATCCGCAATCAAGTAATCCAAGGTTGCAGTTCCGGCAAACTGCGCAGACAGATTCTGCGGGAGCCAGGTAGGACTCTAACCCAAATATTAGACAGTGGCAGGGTGTATGAGCTTGCCGAGACGAGGGGTGCAAAGATGGACGCAGCAGTGCGCCCTGGCAAATGTGAGGAGGCGTTTGCAGTGGGGAGGCAGGCCCGTCGAAAACTCACTGGAGTCAGACGCGCCAGGAGGCGGCTCCTGCGCAAGGGAATGCTGCCATATGCCAATACTGTGGGTACGATCTGCCCCACTCGGAGGACTGTCCGGCCAAAACGAGAGTCTGGGGAAGGTGCAACACTCCTGGTCATTATGCCAGGATATGTCGCGCGGCTGCCCCGGTTACCACGCATCGAGGGCCGGCAAGGGCGAGTGGAGGTGGCTTCAGGAGACAACGTAGCATCCCCTTGCTGGAGCAGGACACCCAGAGGCTCAACATCGCTGAGGAGGAGGAAGATGAAGAGGAAATCTTCTTCATTTCAAACCTCGCAACATGAGTGAAGAAGAGGCAACAGCCCACATGCGTTGTGGACATTCAAAGGTGCCCCCACACAGGTTTTGATTGACACTGGGGCCTCTGTCTGCGTACTAGCCACTGAACACTACAAGGCCATCCCCGCCCCCCCCCCGCTGGACATGTCAAGGGCCAAGATATTCACCTTTGGTGATGACACACCGCTACCCATTCAGGGTGTGTTCGTTGCACCAGTGACTCGAGGGGACAGGTCCATCAAAGCAAGATTTTTCGTCACAGACGTCAGCCCGCACTCACTCCTGAGCTGTGCTGCGTCAGAGGCGCAGGACCTCGTGCATTTTGACCGCAAAATTTTCGAGGTAGACACGGATCAGCTCCTAGACAAGTTCTCCAGCATTTTTCAAGGGGTGGGCAATTTGAAGGCTCCCCCAGTGCGTTTGCACATCGATGACACTATCCGGCCCACTGCCCTAAAGCATCGACAAATTCCTTTCCACCTCCGGGCACAGGTGGAGAAGGAACTGCAGCTCCTCGTAGAGATGGACAGCATTGAGAGAGTAGAAGGGCCGACGCCCTGGGTATCACCCATTGTAGTGGTGCCCAAACCTAAGCCAGGTGCCGTCCGCATCTGCGTGGACATGCGTCTCCCGAACGCTGCCATTAAACGGGAAAGGCACATTATGCCCACGCTGGACGACATCGTGGGTGAGCTGCAAGGGGCCAGGGTGTTCTCCAAGCTGGATCTGAGGTTGGGGTATCACCAGCTGGAGCTCCACTCAGACCCGAGGTACATTACAACCTTTACTACTCATGAGGGCCTCTATCAGTTTAAACGCCTAAGTTTTGGAATTTCCTCCGCGGCGGAAGTCTTCCAAAATGCCATCAGGGGAGCACTAGCTGGTCTCAAAGCGGTACTTAATATGAGTGATAACATTCTGGTTTTTGCGGAGTCCCGGGCCGAACACATGAAGAGACTGGAGTGCACGCTACAGAGGCTGAGTGAGCTAGGCCTTACTTTACATAGCGGGAAGTGCACATTTTTCAAGGATCGCATTGGATTCTATGGATTCATATTCCACGCCAACGGCGTGTCGCCAGACCCCGAGAAAATTAAGGACATCCACGAGGCGGTGGCGCCCCAATCCCCCACAGAGGTACGTAGTTTCCTGGGGATGGTGAACTACTGTGAGCGATTTATCAAAGGTCTGGCGTCCCTGTCTGAACCGCTCCGAGCTTTGACCAAAAACGACGCTACCTGGGTGTGGGACAAGAGGAAACAGGATGCCTTCCTGGAGATTAAGCGTGCTCTCTCAGATCGAGACACAATGGCTTACTTTGACCCTACCGCCGAGTCGGAGATTGTCGTTGATGCCAGCCCGGTGGGACTGGGTGCGGTTCTCATGCAGTCAGACACCAGAGGGGACATGCGACCCATCGCCTACACGAGCAAGGCCCTCACGGACACTGAGAGACGCTATTCGCAGATTGAGAGGGAGGCATTGGCCATCCTATGGGGCTGCCGGCATTTTTGCCTGTACATACTTGGAAAGCCCGTCACGGTCGTGACGGACCACAAACTGCTTCTGCCCATTCTGGTGGGTGTGTCATCGAAGCCTCCCCCGAGGATCGAGCGCTGGATGCTGGCACTTATTGAATATGGGGTTAGGCTTGTGTACAGGCCGGGGACGAACAATCCGGCGGATTACCTATCCTGCCACCCGAACTATGGGAGAGCGCAGGGATCCAATGAGCTGGTGGAGTGCCAGGTATTCGTGAACAAAATTGTGGAGAGTGCGATGCTGGTGGCGCTGTGTCGAGAGGTAGTGGCTGAAGAGTTGTCATCCAACGAGGTATTCCACATCATACAGGCACCGATAAGAAGTGGAGATTGGAAAGAGGTGCTCCAGAACAATGCCAGGCGATATGTCAGGGCCCAGAGAGATCTCCAGGCACTTTGGAGGGTAAGGGATGAACTCTCGTTATCGGACAATGGGTTGCTGCTGCGTAGACGACAGATTGTCATTCCGCAGTCACTGAGGGCTCGAGTTCTGGAGCTGGCACACAAGGGTCACCAGGGGGTTGCGAAAACCAAGGCGCGGCTGAGACCCAAAGTGTGGTTCCCAGACCTGGAAAACCTAGTGGAACTGCATGTGAAGAGGTGCCTGCCCTGTCAGGCAGCTAGTCCCATTAAGAAAGCTCCACCCATCAGCTCCATGGAAAGAACTGAAAGCCTGTGGGGCACAGTCCATGCAGACTTTGGGTCTACCGGGAGGGGCATGTACTTTTTGGCCGTAGTCGATCAATGGTTGAGATATCCGGAAGTGGAGGTGGTGGAATCAACGGCGAGCGAACACACCATCGTGGCTTTGGACAAGATGTTTGCGACCCATGGCTTCCCGGAGATCTCATGCTCGGACAATGGGCCGCTGTTCACGGGGAACTAGTTTGCACAGTACTTGAAAGAAAAAGGAATTCAGTACCGCAAGGTATCGCCACTCTGGCCCAGGGCCAATGGGGAAGCTGAAAGACTCATGAGGACCCTGAACAAGGTGTTTAAAATATCGGCCAACGAAGGGGGTGACCTGAAAAGGAAACTGGTGGAATTTCTTCGGGAATATCGAACCACACCCCACCAGTCGACTGGAGTTGCTCCGGCAGAAGCTTTGTTTGGACGCTGCCCGAGAGGCCTCATCCCGGAAGTCGAAGGCCGCGAGCCTCGGGTCATCGATAACGACAAAGTCCGAGAGGAGAGAGCGGCGCGCAACGAGAAAGAGAGTGTGCGGAGAGGTCTGCAGGAAAAGGAGATTGCAGTGGGAGACTCAGTACTGGTGCGGAACCGTCGGCCAGAAGGGAAGCTATCGCTCCCGTATGAGCCCCAACCGTGGACAGTTACCCATGTCAAGGGCACCATGGTCACCGCGGCCAACGAGAGAGGGACCGTCACCCGCAACCAGTCCTTTTTCAAGAAGGTGGACGTGCACTGTCATGAGGAGGAACCAGAAGAGGTTTCCCCGCCTGAAACCGGGGCTGAGAGCCCGGAGGTAGACCTGCCGGCAGATATACCGCCACCAATGGATAACCCGCTGCCGACCCCCAGGAGCAGCAGCAGGTATCCGGTGCGACATGGTCGCAGACTGCCTGTTCGTCTCAAGGACTACGTCATGGACTCGGGAGACTGAGCCGACGTTGCAGTCAGGTTAGCGACCCCCGTTGGGTCCGTTTATTGTTATCCTGTTATATGGTTGTTATCAGTTGTTTTTCTGTTTAAAAAAAAGGAGGGATGTGATGTCTTGAACTGAAGGCGCGCATGCGTGAGCCTCGCTGAGGCCCGCGCATGCGCGGTATGAATAAAGACGGTCCGTGGGGCAGTTGCCGCCGGGACCCTGTACGGCACAGACGTGTTCCTCACTGTGTCAGTGAGTGTGTGCATGTGTATGCAAGTACAGGGCGGCCCGAGGCACGGGTGCGCCCATCACACTCTTGATCCCTCTCGGTCTCATCCTGGGGCACTCAATGTGGGCCTGGAGCAGGTTCCCCTGCGGCAACCTGGTCGGAGTCTTCTTGTGCACGGGTCTCTAGTTTTGTTCTTTCTTGTAGCTCCTGTCTCTCGACCATGGCCACTCGTTCCATGTTCCATTTGTGACTGTCTTGGGTACAGACATGGTTTGTTCCTTTTTGTACTACCTTGATCGGTTGACTGAACTCGTAACCGGTCACTTGATCCTTGTGTGGCAACCGTATTTCGACCCAATCCCCTTCTCTGACTCCTTGACTGTGTGTCACTCTCCATCAGTCACTCCATTTCTTCATCTGTTTCTTGCTATTCTTTATCCTCCATAGTACATCTTCAATATCTACCTCTTCATCCTCCCTTACACATGACATCCATGGAGGTACTAGCATGGGCGCCGCTTTTCTTCCCCTTGGCATGTGGAATGGCGATACATGGGTGATGCCATTGGGGGTGAAGCGATGAGCAGCTATGGCTTCCTTAACCGTCTTCAATGGGTCCATGCCTGAGGCCATGGCCAGTTGTGTTGCCCCTTTAATAAACCTGTTTGTTCTTTCCACCAGTCCATTGGCTTTGGGGTGATACAGCACTGCTTTAATCTGTCTTATGTTGTTGCTGTTCATGAAATTCTCCATTTTTTGGGAGACCAGTTGGACTCCATTGTCAGTAACTATGTCTTTTGGTAGTACTTCCCCCTAAAACACGGCTGTTAACACTTCAATCACAGTCGCAATGGTGATGTTTGGTACAAATTTGGCTTGTACCTACTTTGATAGATAGTTGATCATGACCACTCCATATTGATGTTCTGGGGGCATTGCTTCCAGGGGGCCAATAAAATCCAAACCTAATTTGTGCCACACTCTTTCCGGGACTTCTGTAGGTACCAGTGGCGCCTGTCTTGTCTTAGATCTTTTGCAACTGTTTAGGCATTCGCGGCATCTATCGATAATCGTGCTTATATCCTGATCCATGGTGGGCCACCAGTATGCTTCTCGCACCCAGCTCTGTGTCATTGTGCTCCCTAGATGTCGGAATGGGCCCCAAATGCCAGTTTCTGATCCTGCCCCCATGCAAACTCAGCTCCTTTCTTGAGCAATTCCCTCAATGCTGCACTGACCTCTGAAAAGTTGGGAATGAACTTTGCGTAATATTCGGCAAGCCCCAGGAATGATTGTAATTCATCCTTGTTCTTGGGTGCGGGAGCTTGTACAATACCTTGCAACAGGTTCTTTTTGGGACTGATTCCCTCACTGGATATCTTGTACCCTAGGTATTCCATTCTCCTGGCTCTCAGAACACATTTGGCATACCTCTGTTTCACGCCTGCATCTTGTAGTCTTGGGGGAACTCTTCTCAGCACTGCATCGTGGGTCCAGTCATCTTCAGCATATACTAGGATGCTAGGATGTCGTCCTAGAAGTATGAGACAAGTTGCATAGCAATGAATTCATCATCGGCTGGGATGCAGAGGCTGCAGACGATAACCCAAACTGCATCCTCGTAAACTGATATGTGCCGAACGGGGTGATGAACACGGTCAGGGACCTTGATTCCTGTGCAAGTAAATTTGGTGGTAGGCTTCCGAGCTTCAACATTAGTATCAGTTCATTTATGCTGGGGAGAGGGTAGCTGTCTGTAATGACATCCAAATTTAGACTGCAAAGATCTACGCATATGCTCAGGTCATTCAAATTCTGTTTTTTAACCAACGCTACTGGACTCAGCCACTCGGATGAGTAATTCTTTATCCTAACATGACCTTTAGAAAACAACTTGGGAAATTCTTCTTTTGACACCAGCGCTCCTCCTGCATTTACCACCGTCACTTTGTCGCCCCGCACTGAGGTCTAGCTTGATTTGAGTTTGGCTTGGTCGTCCTACCCTATGACCGCAGGGCCTTCTTCAGCAAAGTATTCTCATGTCTTGGTTTCTCTCCCTTTGAATTCGATGACACAGTTGATGTACCCCAACAAACGTCTGAGGTGCCTCCAAAAACGGTGGGCTTATGTTTGGTGCTTAACACTTCTACATTCTCTCTTCCAACCATCTCCTTGTAAGTGCGGATGGGTAATATTGTCATATTCAACCCTGAGACAGCCATCACTCTTGTCTCTTTACCATCCACCGTGATGTCGCAATGCAGCTTTTCTCTCCTGACTCTCGAGCTATTAACCATTATTATTATGGTGGTCATGGGAGCGATTATCTCAGATAAATGGCAACTCAGTAGAGGTACTAGACAAGGCTGCCCATGATCCCCGATGCTGTACATCCTCGCACTAGAACCCCTAGCGATATATCGGAGACAACAATATGCAGGGGTAGGGGTCTACACTAAGGGGGGGACCACACTAATATCATTGTATGCAGACGACGTGCTGCTGTATCTGAGATATCCGGAGGAAAACCTGCAATATATCTTAGAAGTAATGGAGCGATTTGCGTCACTCCCTGGCATAGTGGTCAACCCCAAGAAGTCGTGCATATTTCCCCTAGGGAGATACAAAGAAATCCTGCAAGAAAACATACCAGTTTTACAAATACCCTGGGAGACTAGAACGTTTGGATACTTAGGGATCGATATCTATCATGTGGTAGAAGATGAACACAAGTATAACACAGAAAAAGCAGTAGCAAACATCGAAAACAGCATGAGGTTCTGGGCTAAGCCCCCCCCCCCCCTGGCAATGGTGGGGAGGGTGGCATTGTTGAAGATGGTTGCATTGCCTAGGCTGTTACACCTTTTTGTGAATATCCCATATATGTTGCCCAGACGCTTCTTTGGTAAACTTCAGAGCTTATGTAGAGGCTTTATTTGGCACAATACCAGGAATAGGATTGATTTATGGAAACTACAAAACACGTATGATAGAGGGGGCATAAAATTGCCCTACTTTGAGATAGGCCGGACAGCTACAGTATGTGGCTAAGTGGCTAACTGAAGACTCAACAGCAGAGTTCAGACTGTTGAGCACTGAATGCACCCCGTTCTTTTTGAAAGAACTGATATGGCTGCCCAAATCAGAGCTAAAAGGGCGATCGAAGTTGCTAGAACTGGGATGGAAGACATGGTGTAAGGCATGTCAAGCCATGGAGAACCCGATTCCTTGCTCCCCGCAAGTGCCGCTAGTGGCCGTGCGGGGAGTGGATTGGATGAGCACTTAGAAAGACGATCCGTAGATACTGGGAACCAGTGGGAATAGCAACACCGGGAGATGGGTGGCGAGATGGGAAGGCATTGGAATTTGAAACACTAATGGAAGAAACTGGAGTACACCCAGGGCAATATATCACCTACACTAGACTGGTGAGGCGGGTAAGAGAGTCATGGTCTGAAATAGAACTAGAAGACCAACCAGACACGGCAATAGAGACGATATATGATATTTCGGAAGGGGGGCACAAGGTATCCCAGATTTATGAACTGGTAATGTCCAGGGTGGGAAAGGAAGTGACCCAGCTGAGATGGGAGTGGGAGGAGGACGCTGGGGAACCCATGCAAGACAGACAATCGGAAAGTGCACAGTCCCTTTAAACTCCACGTTCCCTTTGATGTACCCTAGTAGGTCGATGGATGCTCCTCCAAACACTGTGGGCTTGTGACGGGTGCTGAGGACTTGAACTGTCTCTGTGCCCATCATCTCTTTGTATGTTCAAAGGGGCAAGATGGTTAAGTCTGAGCCTGAGTCCGCCATGACTCTCGTTTCCAAACCATTTATTTGAATGGCACAGTGGGGCTTTTCTCTCCTGGCTCGTGGGCTGTTTATCATTATTACCGTGGGCCTCCCTTCTTCGTCGGAGGAGGATTCCCTCTCTGTGTTGTATTCGGCGTTGACGTTGCTGACTTTTTTATTCCGCCATCTGCACACATTTGAGAAATATCCGATCTTACACACTCAGCATTCTTTGTCTCTTGCGGGACACTCCTTGTTGTATGCTAAGTGTTTGGTGCTGGTGCATCTGTGGCATTTCAATGGTTCTTTCCTACCCCACTTCCTGTCTCTTGTGTCGGTGCCTGGTTTCTCCTTCTTGGACCGAAAGGCTACAGCTTGTATTTCTGCAAGGCTGGTTCCACCTGCATACCCTTTCCTTCTACCTGCGGTCTCTTCTACAGCCCTCGCGATCTCGACAGCCTTTTCCAGCAGCAATTATTTTTCCAAAATAAATTTGTCTTGCACTTTCCTGTTGTTAGTATGTACTACTAGCATATCGCATATCAGTCCTTCAGCATTTGTTCCAAAATTGCACAGTGCAGCTAATTTGCGTAGTTTGGTCACGTAGTTGTCCTCTGGTTCAGACGCTTCCTGTTTTCGGCTGTAGAATCTAATTCTGTGCAGGACGGCATTCTCAATGCTGGTAAATCATTTGACAATTCTCCTAACCGCCTCTTTAAACACATCGTCATCATCACCGGCCACTATTTCGGGCGTGAGACTTGCAAACACCCATTGACCCTCCACGGCAAGTGCATTCAATAGCATGGCTCTGCGCCTCACTACCATGTAGCCTGCGCCACCTAAAGCTTCCAGGTACGTAGTGAATAGTAGTTGCCATTGTGGCCATGGGATGGTAGGCCTACCTGGCGTTTGAAGGAACGGCAGCGGTGGGGTTGCTCCTTGCATGGCGCCGCGTGGGTTCAAGTCCTGATCCTTGTTGCCAATTATGTAGTATAAAGATGCACTGGAGACTGTGGCATGATTTGATGGACTCCTTTATTGTGGCTCCTGATTGGCTTTATTGATACAGTTAGCCAACCGTCCATGAACTCTGGGCAACAGGTCCTCAACAATGCTTACAGCAACATAAGAAATAAGGTCCATAAATGTTTCCATAGTAGTTCTGAAGAGGAGCATCCGGGAGCTGAACCTGCTCCGTGCCCTCTGCTCCAGCTTCTCCCTGCTTTGTGCTCTCCTGGGGCTTCCTCTTCCTTCTTTTCGCGAGATCTCGCGAGACTACGTAGTCCCGCAATATCTCTACACTAATATCGGCAAAACAGCTGAAAAAAATTCTTCCCTGCCCCCCAGGCCATCACCAACTGCCCCCCTCATCTGTGCCAGCTCCCCCACTCTCCGGATGGCTTCCTCACCTACCCTGCCCTCTCCCTTTAAACCCAGAGCATACACTGCTTCTGTGACGCAGTTTGCTTTCAGATGTCGGCTATTCACGGCTATAGCCGAGGCTACAGAAAGCTTTGTGTTGCAAACTCGGCCCCTCAATGCCCTCCAACTCCCACATTTCACTCAGTGCTTTCTAGCCATCCCCACACCTCTACCCTGATGGCATGTGTATGTTTATTGACCTGCAAATAGCTTTTTACTGTGTTTCATTTTCCCATAACCTCAGCTATAGCCTTGAATATCTGTCGCATCGACAGAAAAGCAAAATGGCAGTCATTTCATTTCTGAAACCCTTGATCCTGCAATGCACCACGGGAGATATAACTCAATTTTTTGGGGAATGAGGTACCCCCTTCTCCGTCAAATTTTAAAATAACAACGGCATGGAATAACCTGAAACCATGCACGGATCGCGAGTCAACGCTTTGTGCCCAAGTTGTTTCGGACCTTATCCAAATCTGTCCAGCCGTTTAGGCTGTACGCCTTGGCAAAAATTTACCTTTTTTGTCTATGGGAAAATGAATGGCAGTAGGCCGAGATGCTTAATAACATTTTGCAAAATCATAAAATTGATAAAAGCAAAAAAAAAATAAAATAAAAGAAAACTAAAAAACTTTTTTTTTTCTAATGAAACTTTGTAGTCTGGGGCGGGCGGGGGGAGACGGGGTGGTATCAGAATTTGAATCACTTTTGAAATTTCTAACAAATCCGTTACCAGAATCAAAAGTTATTAGCCGACAGGTTAACGTGAACTCTAGCCTGCATCGCATCTAGATGGAATTGTGAATGTTAGCATGTCCACACTTAGATAGACTTGTGAATACTAGCATGTCCACACTTAGATAGAATTGTGAACACTAGCCTGCGTCGCATCTAGATGGAATTGTGAATGTTAGCATGTCCACACTTAGATAGAATTGTGAATACTAGCATGTCCACACTTAGATAGAATTGTGAACACTAGCCCGCGTCGCATCTAGATGGAATTGTGAATGTTAGCATGTCCACACTTAGATAGAACTGGGAACATTAGCCTGCGTCGCATCTAGATGGAATTGTGAATGGTAGCATGTCCACACCTAGATAGAATTGTGAATACTAGCATGTCCACACTTAGATAGAATTGTGAATGTTAGCATGTCCACACTTAGATAGAATTGTGAATACTAGCATGTCCACACTTAGATAGAATTGTGAATGTTAGCATGTCCACACTTAGATAGAATTGTGAATACTAGCTTGTCTGCACTTAGATAGAATTGTGAACACTAGCCTGCGTCGCATCTAGATGGAATTGTGAATGTTAGCATGTCCACACTTAGATAGAACTGGGAACATTAGCCTGCGTCACATCTAGATGGAATTGTGAATGGTAGCATGTCCACACCTAGATAGAATTGTGAATACTAGCATGTCCACACTTAGATAGAATTGTGAATACTAGCATGTCCACACTTAGATAGAATTGTGAACATTAGCCTGCGTCGCATCTAGATAGAACTGTGAATACAAGCATGTCCACACTTAGATAGAATTGTGAACATTAGCCTGCGTTGCGTCTAGATGAAATTGTGAATGTTACTATGTCCACACTTAGATAGAACTGTGAATACTAGCATGTCCACACTTAGATAGAACTGTGAATACTAGCATGTCCACACTTAGATAGAACTGCAAACATTAGCCTACGTCGCGTCTGGATAGATTTGTGAAGTTAGCATGTCATTGGCAGATGCACTGGCCACTAGAGTCTAAATGGAGGATAAGGGGAGCTATCAGAGAGCATGTTAGAGGCGGGGACTAAAGGAGTATGGAACCCGTATGCCAGTCAGACCCAGATCAGGACAGAGCCGCAACAGGGAGACAATGCTTCAATGCAGGATAGAGACGCAAACTAACCAACCCTACTAACAATTTCCCTTTCTGCATACACCTCTCAAACTCCAAACCAAACACAACCAAAACCTACAGCACAACAAACCGCACAAACTTCACTACATTGCATCAACAAAACAAAAACACACATAGCCTTGCACAACAGTACACGACGACTACCAGCCGCAAACACCCCAGGCCCAGCCAACGGACCCACCGGGCTGAGGCCGCCAACAGCACATCACTGCTCTCTTGCACTTTTCCTGCTTCCTCCCACTAACTCAACCTCCCCTCCTCTTTCAGAACCGCCAGAGCGCCAAGGGACCACTACGGTGGTGATAGTGCGCGGTACAAATGTCCTTTAACATTAACGGTACATGCCAACCCTCCCGATTCAGGCAGGAGATTCCTGATTTTCAGTGAAAAATATTGCTAATTTTCACCTTGTCCAGCGTAAAATAATTCTTTCTCCACTGCATTCATATTGCACATTTTTTGTCTCCTAATTTCTCGGTTAAAATCTCCCTCCCAGGTGAGCTGGAATGTTGGAATGCATGATTAACAAAAGAATTTTGAGGGGTTCCTATGTGTCTATAGCTGTCCTATGATATGAATTTTAGATTTCACTTTACTATAATACCGCCACACATTTGGACGTACAACATACTAACTCTTCTGATGTGAATGTGTTCTGTGAATGCCTATTCAGTATAAAATATAAAATCAAAATATTTGAACACAAAAGGGGGAATTTGCTATTGGTCCGTAAGTGAAGAAGCTTCCACTCCCATGGGACATGGTATTGATAAAAAGGTAGCTACAGATAATTTGGCAGCTGTTCTGCAGAAGTCACTTCACTTGGCACGGTCTAGTATTCCGCCCCATTCTCCTATTGGGAACGGTAGGTTTCCTTATTCCTAACATATACCTATCACTCCCATAGCTGTATTGTTGGACTAGTTTTTATGTTCGAACGTTGAAAATGTTTTTGTCTTTGCCTCAAAGGTGTAATAAAGTTATTTATCAGAACTCTGTGACAAGCAACCATCCCGTCGTGAGGAGCCGTAAAGTGCTCTTTGTGGGCGTGCTCATACGTGCTTACTGTGCGCCTTGGCAACGAGGCAGGGAGGTCATACTGAAGCGAAAGCTTGCCCTGTAGCTGCTCGAGTTAGCACCACAGTATGGACAGTAATGCGCCCGGGAATTCTGGTGGCCGCGGAGGCCTTGGCGGCTTCTTCGGAGGGTCGGGGCCCGGGTACTCGCACGCAGATTTAGCTGGAGTGCCATGTGAGTGATGGGTCGAGGTGGGGGATTAACGAGCGTCGTGCACATACTTGGTCTGTGAAGGGTTGTGATACGAAGGGTTGGTGGACAGGTTAACGTCAAACCACTAGGGGAAGTTCGAAATTCGAATAGGGGAATTTGCAACGGGCTTGCCTTGGGATATTTGGCCAAGAAAATATGGGGTGGGTTGAATTACCCCTTGCTGACGTTATACGTGTAGGGCTGGCAATGTACTGTGGAATCCCGACAGCGAGGGTGTCATAGATTGGGAAATGCGGTTAATCCGCGCCCCCGTAAGCATTTTTTCCTCACATTAGATTAACCATGAAGACATGCAAAATAACCTAGCAGAAGAACGCGTCCGGTAATGTTGCGTCTAAATAATTATTATGTGCTATTTATATAGCAGTTTCACGAAACCGCAACACGTATACAATTATCACTAAACCAAAGACACATTTATTGACCTCGAAGCAGTGCTGGCAATGGGCAAAATGTACCGGGGAACTCCCTCCCTCGTGGTTGAAGGGGTAGCAGGCAGGGGACGTTGGGCTGGGGATGAGTGTTTGAATAATGTGGGTTCCCTGAATATAGGATGCTTGGAAGACCCTTCTAGGTCTCCCAAAGTCTTTGCGGATAAGTGCTATCAGACTGGAGTTGGGCCTCACATATTGGTGGGGCCAATATATAAAAATATGCCTCTCTGCATGCCAACATTTTGGACGCCAATGGAAATTCTCTCTGTTCAATTATATGAAAGATCTCTTGAGGGGTATCTTGGCTTCTTCCTCGTTCTTACTGTGGTTTCATAAGAGATGTGGGAACTTCGCTAGTCTGATCTCCCAGGATTCTTCAGACAGTGATTTTGTGAAAAAAAGGAAAGTCATTGTCTGGAACAGAATTTCTGATTATGATGACCTGAACAGATTGTTATTGTACAGGGATAACCTACATTGTTTTTCATCTTGCAGAAGTTCCCATCCCAAAAACACTGGGATCTTTATCTTAAATTCTGTTTAAATGCTGTGGATGCACCGGGGCCCAAATTGGGTATAGTGAGAGATATGTGTAGGTGCCGGATGTGCGTCTCCCACTAAATGGAATCATTGGCCCACTTGGTACTAGAGTGGCCCTTTTTCTTGGCAGAGCGAATTAGCTTACATTCTACTGCCTTGGTCCTGACTAAAAACTCATGGGAGAGGCTAATGGTTACTGCTAACCAGGCATTAATAGTTGTTTTCACATAATATTTACAGGAAATCTTCCAGGGTTTGAAGAATAGAATGAGGGGGAAGCAGCATGGGGGGAGATTTGGGACTAAGTAATGTTCACATTGGTTAGTTACGTTGACGTCATTTGATGAATTGTTTTATATGAGTAGTCATTTTGTATAGGCTTTGTGTTATTTGTTCTTATCTTGGTGTAAAAGTTTCTTGTAAACTGTAAAACACTTTTAAATTAAAGAGTGCTTGCTGCTTTTCGTGAAAACAAAGTGCATTTTGGGAACAAAAGAATTTATCAGTAATTTAAATGTGCATTCCTTCTGAGTATGCAATGTACACTGGGTATGGTGCTCATTTAATATGTTGTCACCCTAACTGTAAAATCTGTTCAACGCATGAAGCATACATACAGCTTTGGACTGTTTTATTGTTTGTTTTAGCTCGCCTTGTGACCAAAGGGGTACTTTCACATGTGGTTTGTAAACTTGTTGCATGTCTTTGGGGGCAGTGGGCTCTACATGGAACGGAGTTCCGGAAGTTTTATTCCAGCCCAATTCCTTCCCTGCTCGGATTGATCAAAAGCTGAGTTGGCCTTGCCGGTATTCGAACCTGCAGATGAGAGGAATGAGCGCTCAACCCACTGAGCTATTTTACTGGTGATTATATAGAAAGTGTTGGGGGTGGACCTAGACCAAAATTTGTGGGGCGGGGACTATCCCATCAAATGTTGGGAGAGGGGTCAGGCTTCAAAGACTGTGGGGAGGGACAAACTCGCTTGTGCCGTGGCATCCACTTCTTAACTCCTAATTAGATTATTATTATTCTAGTGCAGCTTCTATGTTAGAAGTACTTAACTTTTCACTTGTCAAACCACACATTTAAGAACTGCTGTGATAATGATCTGTCTCCTGTCCTGTCTTCCCAACCCTTCCAATCACTCCCCTAACATGCAAGTGAAGTGCTAACCCATATCATGATTTCATTATCCTAAAAATGTATGCCTACTAATGCAGGTGCTAACAATGTCATGCTTTACATTAGTAATGGTCGGGACTTTAACTGTGCAGCTGCCAGCACCATTGCCTGCCTTGGCTCTGTATGTTAGACAAGTCAACTTGGCCCAAAATTTGGGGCGGAGGCTAAAGCCTGATCATTGGGCAGATGTTCACCTTTTAAACCCAATTAGCTGAATTTACAGATTCCTGCAGAGTGCAATCCTAATGAGTTATATCTGGATCATACCTTCTCCTTGTCTTGTGGGTCAGTGTCTCGCCTCTGGTTCTAACAACCTTGTTTCAATTCCCGACCTTTAAAAACGCTACAGGTGCAGTGTTCACTGGGATCAGGGCGTAGGGGATTTTTCAGATCAGACATGCAGGATTTTTTTCTGGATATGGGGAAATCCAGCTCTATAGCAATACTCTGTACTTGCAGAGGAGCAACCAACCAAATTTGTAAAGTTGTATGTTGTGCTGGGACACAGTCAAATCTATGTACGGTTTGCCTTTTTTGCGGTACATGGGTCTGTTTTATTTCTACTGTTGCACAACCCCAAAGTAAGTTTGTGACATTCTTGCAGCAAAACTATATTTCTTCAAATCGCTAGACGCTCCGCTGAGTTATTGTCTTTTGAAAACATTGAGGTCTTAGCTGCAGGTTTGGATGCAGCAATATTTTTACTTCAGATTGGCAAATTCAAGATGGCATTATGAGGTCCTTTGCAACCCAAGATAGAGTACAGCAAATAGTTGGGTTGGCTACTATATCCAATAGTCAAGAATGTTTTTGCTGTATTGATGGCTGTAGCTCCCCAGCAGCGTATATGAAGGCGTATCCATTTGGCAATACTATAAGCGAATATCTGGTTATTAAACTTACTGTGTGCCGTCATTGGAAGTGTTAGGTGGGCTTATTGGTATTCCTAGGGGGTGCAGATATTGTCGACTATGTGGTGAGTTGATATTAGAAAAACATGCCACCTCATCACTGGCTGTACAAGTTTGGACAAGTTAAGGGAGCGTTTTTTTAAGGAAATATAGTTATGATGGTTCATATGCAAGGACTTGGGGTGGATTTTTTTAACAAACTTTATTTAACTTGATTGCAGTGTGTTACAGGGAGCCCAGTCTCTTCACCCATGGATTCATATTAATCTAAATACGTTCTGTGGTACACATCTAATTTTTTCATAACATTTGTATTATATGGTTCTTACTGGATTTTACATATGCAATACATTTACAGTTCAGTATTTGTTGACATGCTTCAACATCTAGTTTTGTAGATTGTTCATGCATAACAGGTACGGACCCCATATGTCTTTGGCTCTGCTAGATTTTACAACTGTACAAACTCTTCCTTATCGTTGGTATATGTAAATTCCTTTTTTTTAAAAACTACTTTATTCCATTTTTCCAACAGACAAATTAACATGCAATAACTTCAACATGATAAACGTAACCATCCTAAATGCAACAGTAACATGACCATTTCCCTCCCCTCAAACGCCCAACCAGCTATTTGAAATCGAAACCTAAAATGTATGAGCAGGGGGAACGGGGAAATCCATACCTTTTTATAAATACCTCAAAGCTCAATATTCAACTCTAATCAATTTCAGCAAACATATTTTTTAAGTGTACTTATTTTCTTTTCTTGGAACAAGCTTAATGCCGTTCCAAATTTAGGAATTCAACCGCCCCTCAAATATTCTTAAAGAGCTTCCTATTTCTGCATAGTTAGCACCACTCTTTCAATGTTACAAATTGAATACATTTCTTCCAACCATGAGTACAGTTTCGGATAACCATCCAACTTCCAATTTCACAATATTATCTTTTTTGCTGCTAAAGCTCCCTTCAAAATCCAGGTTACGTGATGTCCTAACTTTTTTCTAGGATCGGATCAATGTCTCGAAGTTAAAATCATTTTCCTCATTCACTACTCTGGTCATCACTTCGGTTATTCCTTCCCAAAAATCTTTCACCTTGTAGCATTCCCAAAACATGTGCCCCTATGTTCCTCGGGCGTGACCACAACCCCAACATGATTGTTAGACTCAAGCCTTGCTTTTTGCATTTGAACCAGTGTCCAAAAAACCCTGTTCAATATCTGCACTTGATATTCTTTCCCTCTCTTTCCCTCTCTTTCCCTCTCTTTCCCTCTCTTTCCCTCTCTTTCCCTCTCTTTCCCTCTCTTTCCCTCTCTTTCCCTCTCTTTCCCTCTCTTTCCCTCTCTTTCCCTCTCTTTCCCTCTCTTTCCCTCTCTTTCCCTCTCTTTCCCTCTCTTTCCCTCTCTTTCCCTCTCTTTCCCTCTCTTTCCCTCTCTTTCCCTCTCTTTCCCTCTCTTTCCCTCTCTTTCCCTCTCTTTCCCTCTCTTTCCCTCTCTTTCCCTCTCTTTCCCTCTCTTTCCCTCTCTTTCCCTCTCTTTCCCTCTCTTTCCCTCTCTTTCTCTCTCTTTCTCTCTCTCATATATATTTAATGACATCCTCTTGATGTTTCCACACAGAGCTTCCCATCTTCCTTGGATCATTTCTTCATCTAGGCATGCAGACCATGCTGTCACGATCTTATTTCCCCCTGAATTCCTGCTTATACATTTTTTGATGCCTTATTCTCTTGACTGCCTATTTTCTTAATGATACTCATTAAGTCTGAATTATCTCGTTTTTGCAGGTTCACTGCACATTTCTGTTTGCGATATTTGCCACAAGTGCAGTCAGATCAGCTGTATTTGAGTATACGGCATTGGCTGTGAAATTCATCTTGTTGTGTATACAGTTTCCCCATTTCTCGTCCTCTTTCCATTCATAGTTCAGCGACAGATTGTCTGATTAAGAATAGTGTGTATGCGTCGCACATCTTCCTGTCGTTGCACCGGTTGTGAGTTAGTGTCCCCCACCCACAGGTTTCCTGGTGTGCTTGAGAACCATCTTAGTATAACCCAACAAGCCCATCAGTGGGTCCAAGGTTACCATCTGGCAAGTAATATCACTAATTGTTTCAAACGCCTGTTCCCATATTTGTTTTAACTCTGGGCAGCCCCAGGCCACAAGAAGACAGTCAGTCTGCACCGCGTTGCATCTTTTGCATCTCCCCGAGGATTCTGGGAAGTATTCTTTCAGCTTGGCCGGTGTGTAATAAAACTGATGTAGATATTTAACATTAATTCATTTAAACGTTGTATTGATCGCCCCATTTCTAGTCCCCATGCAGCAATACCTGCAAGTTTCCTCCGAGATCTTCTGCCCCATGGTTCTCTCCTATTTCTCGAGGTTCCAACCACCCCCTTAGAGTGCAAGCTCATAGAGTATGATCATGAGGTCTCTCAGCGCTCCAGGGTTCCCTGGAGCAATTTATCCATTGTGTGGGAGACACGTGGCTGTTCAGCGAGTGGCAAACACTTTGCGCAGACTCACCCTTAATCTATAGCATAGAAATATGTCCAGCGCTTAGTCCCTTACCTCTTCTCCCCCCCCCTCCAAACCTCCTCTTTTAAGCCCTCTAAAGGTATAAATGTTCCCTCAGGAAAAAGTTTGCTTAAGCGTGTCACCCCCAGCCATTTTATCATAGTTACAAACCCTGACTCACCGGTAATTGGAATTCCCGGTATGTACAGTACAGGGAGTCTGGGTAATAGAGGTCCTACCGCCCCCCCCCTCCCACACCCCGCCCAGATTTATTTTCAATGCGACGCCAAGCTCTACTGGCCATTCGACCAAATCAAACTCTTAAGTTGTGTCTAACGGTGCTGCCACTATGGAGTCCTCTAGCTGCACTGCCGCAAGCATCCCAAACATTTGCTGGAGACCGTATGTTGCGGATCTCCCCGGGATAAAGCCTGCCTGATCAGCCCTCCCCATAGTTTGCATCATGGCCGATAGTCGAGACGCAAGGGTTTTTGCTAAGATTGGGCGGTAGGAGGAGCACTCGTTGCTGGGCTTATCTGGTTTTAATAACACCGCCACTATTGCCTTCCTCAATGTTTCTGGGAGACGTCCTGTTTCTAGGCTGTGTTGGAACATTTCCAGCACGTGGGGGCCTAGCCTGTCAGCGTAATATTTATACAATTCTGCTGTGTAGTCTCGGCGGCTTCCTATTCGGCAAGGATTTTATGGCATTGAGCACCTCTGCCAGTGGTAAGGGGCAGCCTAGTTGTTCCCTTTGGTCATCCGTGCACCAGTGTAGGGCCACCCGATCTAAATACTCTTCGATGTCTGCCTGAGAGACTTGGGTTTGGGAGGAGTACAAGTAATTATAGAATTTTATTACAATATGGCCATATTATCTCGTGTCCTCAAACCGATCTTTCCCTTGTTCATCTGCTATGGCCACTATCCTACCTCTAAGGTTATCCATTTTGGTTACCCTGGCAAGTGAGCGACCCAGTGTCTGCCCTTCCTCATATTGACAAATATCACTCTGTCCCCCAATATAGTTAACCTCCCGGAGTACCAGCTCTTGTAACATCTGTAGTTGTTGCAAAATCTCCACTTGTTCTTGATTTGTCAGAGTGGGGGTGGCCGCCTGTACCCTTCGTATATCACTCTCCTTGGCTGCCAGTTCTCCTGAACTGTGAGTATCCCCACTTCCCTTAATATGCATTCCCTCTTATCACAATCTTAAAGCTTTCACACAGTATCCTTGCGTACCCCACATTGGTTTAAAAAAAGTTATCTACGGCAGCTGTTGGACTATACCGAAAAACTATGTCTGTCAGGCCCTCGCTATTAAATCGCCATGGGAGCCTTTCTTTGCCCTCTGCACGGGGGTGTTATCCGACAGAATTCGGGCTAGGATCTCTACATCCTTCACTCGCTCTAGCAGTGAGTGCGACATCAAAATCTAGAGTTGTGGCACGTGTACTGTCATGCTTTCTGTTTCCTCACCCTCCAAACATCTGTAACCTCCCTTGAGAGGGACATGCCTTGCAGCCTATCAGTCCCTTTGCCCCCAATCCTAAGGTCACCCCCTACTGGGTTGAGTTCAGGCTGAATAAGTTCATTTAAGTCTCCGGCCCATATTATCTCCCCCCCAACCCCCCAGCAGCCGGTCTATCCTGTCCTGATTCGGACCATAGTAATTTGCGTATATAGTTTCCCTTGAATAGTGCCTTGATCTACCAAAGCTCTGACTTCCCCATCCTTGACCCCCTTGGTTTGGTGAAATCCGACTGTACTATGTATTGGGGTGTTCACCCCTCTTCCGTATGAGGAGTAAGACGAGAAATATCTGTGGCATCCCCAGGACCTCCCAAATCTGGATTCCGATGAAGTGTGTCTCCTGCAGGAATGCAATCCTGTATATACAGCAAGACTTTCCGACACTTGTGGGGCAGTTCAGTCCCCTGACGTTCCAGGTACAGAAGTTATTCGTTGCCATTTCCCTCTTTTAAGGTCTTGATGTCTCCGTGTATCCCTACTCTCCAGCGAGGCCCTGCACAGCATGTACGTAATAAGGATCCGGGCCAGCAGCCTAGGGCCTGAGCTGACCAGACGTCCCATAATTCCAAAGCATAGTAGCGTCTGTATTGTTCCCTCCCCACCGACCACCCCAATTTGTCAGTGATTTGCAACACTCCCCACCCCCCATACACACTAAATCTAAGCTTTCGCTCAAGGGTCCCGCCTTCCAAACACACCATTGTGTTCACTGTGGCCCCTGACCCAACTGAGCCTGGGTAATGGTTAACGTGTAGTATCATGTTGCATCAAAGGATATACATTGCCGGGTATGCTGTCACCCGTTATTCCCCTGTTGCAGGAGGTTTTGTGGCTGCAGTTCCAGGAAGGCATTGGCTTCATCTGGTGTCTGAAAAAAGATTACTATGCTTTTGTGCTCATAAGTGTAGTTTAGCTGGGAACAGCATGGCATATTTAATGCCTCTGTCGCGTAATTGGTTCTTGACCTCGGAGGCCTGCACTTTATCCGAAAGGTCTGGATAAAGTCTGATTGCGTCTCCCCTGTAGGTTACCGTCCCCTTTTCCCGAGCCTTGCGAAGAGCAGTGTCTCTGTCCCAGTAGTTTAACATGCGGGCTATGATCGGACGAGGCGGTGCTCCAGGGATCGGTCTCTGCATGCTGGGTATTCGGTGCGCTCTCTCCGCAATGTACATCGGTGAGAAGTCCTCTGGACCCCGCGCTTCTCGCAGCATGTTTTCCACAAAGGGCTCCCATGTTTCTCTGCTCCATGTTTCTCTCTGCTCCACTGACTGGAACACCAATGATTCTAAGATTGTCCCATCATGACCTGGATTCTAAATCGTCTTGCTTATCAGTGAGTTCCCCTAGTGTGCGCTGCACCACCGCCATGTCCCTGGACAATGACTTAGTCCTGTCCTCCATCCCTGACACTCGACTCCGTCCAATCGCTCTCCATGTCTATCCAGAGGGACCTGCATGTGGTCGACCGTGCAGGCGAGTGTGTCCAACTTTGCATCCAGGGACAGTATACTGGCCTGCAGCTGATTAAACATCACCTTAGCATCCTGAAACGCACCCGCTGGATCTTGAGGCTCTGTCTGGGCCCTTGGTACCGAGGATTCCTCCATCTGTTTGTTGGTTTTGCTCTGCGATGGTGTATCAAACTGCAGTTTAGATTGTTGCTTGTTTCCATTGCCGGATCGGGACATCTCCCACGTTCTGGTGCCTGCAGGGGGTATGTAGAGGTGTCACTTGTGCTTGATCGTAAACTTGCGGATGATCCTCGTTCGTTGCTCTCAATTGCTCTCTTTTGCGGTACCTCTGCCTCTTGCAACCCCAAATGTTGTGCAATATCCACAGGTGTTATGACAGTGGGGGTACTTTGCTGTTATCGCCTCTCGTTCCCAGATCAGGGAAGCTTACGGGGGGGGGGTGCAAGTGTTTTTATTATTATTTCTTTTCCTGCCATACGAATTGACCCACAGCCTTCTGTAGGGTGAGAAGATCCCGTTCTGGAATAAGCACTGGTGAAGTGTGGAAGCTGTACAAGCGCTCCGGAAGGAGGGCCATCTAGTTCCATTGAGGAAGCCATTCCTTGGCTTCTTTCAAGAGGTTGGGGATATTGGCCTTCGATAGCTCGGAATTATTTACTTTACTTAAAAAAACAGAGCACACCATCTGCATATAGTGCCACTTTGACATTGACCCCCATATTCGAAGCCCTGAATATTTGGGTGGAGGCGGATCCTCTGGGGTAGAGGCTTCATTGCCAAAGCGAATACCGGAGGGGATGGGGCGCAGCCCTGTCGAGTCCCCTTGCCCAGAGCTATAGGGGAAGACTATTGCGAGTTAACCCTGGGGGAAACGTGGGCTGAAGCCGAATCCCCTTAGGACTAGTTTCAGGTAGTCCCAAGACATGCTATCGAAGGCCCTATCCCAGCAGCGTGGTGAGGGCTATTTAAAAAAGTGTGGTTGGCGTAGGGATTTTTCGACCAGAGGGATGACCACTGTGTTGAAATCCCCTCCCAGGATAAGGTTCCCCTCTGCAAATTCCCTCAGTGTCTTTGATAATGAGGCAAAGAATAGCTCCTGGTGGGCGTTGGGACCATACAACAAAATCAAGGTGGTCTTTCACCCAGAAAGCTTTGCCACCAACATGATATATCTCCCCTCCCTGTCACGTAAGACTTTCAGCATTTTCACAGGGGTACCTTTTATGTATCACAATGGCAACCCTCCCACCTCATATTCTGCATGCCGCTGGAGGCACAAAACCTTGTGGGGTACAGTTTGTTAAGGCGGAATGCATCCAAGGGTAAGCGATGCGTCTCCTGAATATTGGGAGCAAGGAGTTGAGGGTGAGGATGCTCATATGTGTGTGAAGCTGCAGAGGGTTGGCCCCTGAGGTCCCCCACCACTGAGCCCGCAATTTCAAGCACTGTTGCACGTTGTGGTGCCAACAGGGGATAATGGAGTGGAAACTCAGCGAAATCAGCCTGAGAGTTTTCTGAAATCTCCAAAGAATAGCCAACCATGACATTGTATCGACAGTAATGAGTCAAGCTACTAGGCATTGTGTTATGGTGCAAATAAAACTTCATAAAGTTGGAACAAAAAATAATCTCAAGCCTTTCTAAACCCTCCAACATAATAAACAATAACTTTGTCAACAGTAATGGGCATAATCCGTTGAGGGTGCCCGATCAGTGTTGTCTCGTTCCTTCAACTTCTGATAATAGGGAGTCCAAAGCAACAAGCGCAGATTTGCGTGTGGCTCTTTAGTTGGTGAACCTCCCTCTGTAGCTTTAGTTCAAAGGTGTGTGGCCCACACCTCAGATCTGTTGCGGTGGTCAGTCTCTTCCCTAGCAGCATCATTCAGGGGTATGTGGAATGTCCAGAGACTCGTAGATCCTTCAGGTGGGCTATGCGCCACAAGATCCAAGCGTGGGGTCGTCGCCAAGGAAGTGCACCCCTTGGGTCTCCTCCTTTTGTCCTTCGGTGTAGGGTCCGGATGGGAGTTATCCGGCTCTCCAGCTTCCGGGATGGCATCATTGTTTGCTTTGAACATTAAGTCCTTCACTTCCTCCTGAGTTAATGATGTAGTGCCGGTTGTGAAAGTCGGAGATCAACTTGCATGGGAAACCCCATCGATAGAGGATTTTCCTGGCCTGTAGCCATACAGTGACCTTTTGCATAGTATAGGGCGAGGGGTCTTGAAATAATGTGAGATGTCCCCCGGAATTTCACCGGCTCTGACCTTCTAGCCGCTGCCATAATTTCTTCCTTTTGATGGACAAAATACACCTGGGATAGGACGTCCGGTAGCAGGTTGCGTCTCGGTTGGGCGGAAGAGTAAAACCAATGGTTTCTATCCAAGACCAACTCCTCCAAATCTCAGAGACCCAGCAAAAACTTGCTCTTATATAGTCTGGGAGATCTTGGTCTGATACTTGTCGCGGGAACTTCTTGTAGGCGGACATTATTCCATCTTGACCTGTTTTCCAGGTCAGCCTGTTTCACCCAGACGACCTCAATGTGTTCCTCGATGGTCTGTACTCTCTTGGTGAGCTGTGCGCAGTCATGTGCTTGTTCACTTGTTGTGTTTTCCAGGTCGTTCACTCTGTCTTCCATGCCCACCAGGTGTGTAGTCGGGTCCGCAATCGACAGTGCTGGGGAGTCCTTAGATGTTTTTATCTCGTGTGTGATGTCCTGTTTGAATCTCTTCAGCACGTCTTCGAGGTCCCTCCTGGAGAGAACTGGGTCTGGGGACGGAAGGGTTGCTGGGGTGAGTGGATGTCAGCTCTTACTGCCTGCATTCGTGGGTCCGCAGAGTCTTGAGGTGCTAAAAATGCAGGAATATCGTTTGCTTTCCCTTTCCCTGCTGCTTGGGGCATTGTTGAGGGATCTTTATATGTATGCCCCTGGAGGTAGGAGCTGCCCCAGTGTAGCTGAGTTGTCAAGTCCTAGGAAGATCCCTAAAGGGCCCTCAGCGCGGTGCAGGCCCCAGCAGTGCTGGAGGGCGGCAAAGCAAGAGGGGTCTGCTCTATTGATGGTGGGGTGGGAAGCCAAGCCCGGAGAGCCTCTGTCTGGTCTGAGCTGGGAATAGTGACACTGGTATTTGGGGGGGCCGGGGTGGGCTGGGCTCTTATCTAAGGCTTTCCATGTGGTAGAGGTGTGGTCTTGCTCACACACCTTTACAGGATGGGCCAATGTCCCTCTGTTGTTGAAGGTGTGTGAAATCCAGAGCACCAGGGACTCTAAGTGGGGGAAAAGCTTTGTCTGTCTAATGTCCGATCCTCTGTGTGCTTCACAGGGGCCTCCTCGCCACCTCCCAGGGGAACGCGCCACCCTCTGTTAGGTGGTGTGGGCGAGGAAGGCACAGAGTGATTTATGTCAGCGGGCTCCGGGCCCGCATCGTAGCTTTGCTGGAATCAACGGCAAGGAATGGGGAAGAGGGGCACATAGGATTTTAAGCTCCAGGTCTAGGCACTCTCCCTGCTCGCTCCACACTGGGTCCTGCTAATGCCGTCCCTCCCCGACGGGATCAGAGGGGTTGGATCTGATGGGAGCGGGGGGGCCACCCCCCTGGGTCCTCCTGTGTGTTTGCACACTGTCACCCGCGCCTTAACTCCGCTGTCGGGCGAGGGCCACTGCTATTCCGTCTCCCAGGCTCCCGCTGTGAGCGGGAACGGGTCTCCTCCATCTCCTCGATTCAAAGCCTGTGCCGCTGGGGGGCTAGGTTGTCAGGCGGGTCAGCAGGGCTGTCTGGCGGTCCCTCTTCTGTTGGCTCGTCTTACATGCCAAGGAGACTGCAGCGCCAGCTTGGACGCACAGGCCGCCATCTTGGTAGGGCGGGTGCTGCAGCGTTGAGGGAAGTAAAGCGTTCTTCTGCGGCTTCTCACGCCGCCATTTCGGGACCAACCCCTCGATCAGGGACACCACTGGGGGGGGGGGGTAATCGTAATCATGGAAGGAAAAAGATGCCTTTCATAGCCAAATAACGTAGGATCGGGCGCACTTTCCCGGAGCTCACGGCAGGCACGACCGCATGGCGTGCTGCCTAGCCACTCTTTCCTGCCTGAAACGTTTAACTTGTGCACTTTTGCTGCAGATGGTTATTAAGAGTGGCTAGCCCTCTAAGATGTCTGTGCCACAAGATGTTTGCATGTTCTTTGGCCATCTTGTTCCTTGGTCACGTTAGTGTTTGGCCTTCTTCCTGCCCTCTCAGGGCTGGACTTGCCTTTGGATTGCCTGTTCCTGGATGAAGCTGCTGCTTTTGCAGGCAAAGCAGTGGTGTTGCCGGATATGGGGGCTGGGCCTGTTTAGTCCCTGTTCACACCCTGGTGCCTGAACATCTGTTGCTGGGCAGATTATGTGACCAGTGGCTTTCCACGATTGGATAGCCGCTTCCAGTTTGAATGGTGAAGAGCCTTACCAATTGGAGACGTGCACAAGCTTCCAGTCCCAATCTTGGATAAAAGGGCTCCTCCTGCAACCATTACGCAGATAATCGTTGGAGCCAAGACCCCTATGAAGAAGTGCAGCACCTGACTACCTGTGGACGACCTTTGCAGCTGTCCAGCATCGACTCCAGTGAAGCCCTGATCTCAAGAAGACCCTTGTTGGTGAGTCTGCTACCAGGACCAGTGATCTGTGCCTTAGCCTTTGGAGGTCCCTGGACTAACTGGTGGATAGACCAGCTCTCCCGTTCCAAGTGCATCTTGGAACTTGGATGATCTTCGGCTTGTAATACAAGATGCACAACCTTGCATTTTCAGCCTTCTTGCATCAACACAAGCCATGCAGGACCTGCTCCTTTTGTTAATCCATTGAAGATTTCCCGTTGCCACCTGATAACTTTGACTGGCGTTGCAATCAGTCTTTTTCCCTCCTTGAAGATGTCCTGTGGTCACCTGCTCCACATAAATCTTCTCGTCCCAAGGGTGTTCAGAATCCTGCGTCTGAACTGACCCCTGTACCTTTGTGACCCTTGGAACTCTCTTGACCGGACCAAGCACAGTGTCCTCCACGGAATCCAGAACCTGAGCAGTCGTGTCTGGAGAAATCTGAGTAAGAATGGCTGGGCGGATAATTTTGTATTTATTAGTTATTTATATAGCGCCTTAAGCCAAGGCGCTGTACAAATTCAATTTATAGTACAATTGAAATGAACAGGGGAGGACAATAAAAAAATATATAACTTCCAATAAGATTTAAAATACAATTCAGATTGAAGTATAAAGGTTTGTAGGGCAGCAGGAAACGTAGGGAATAAGCTGCAGAGCCAGAGGGAGAGCATTCCAGTAAAGAGGAGCAAATAGAGCAAGAACAGAAGTGAGAAGAAGCACATGGAGGGCGAGGAACAGTTAAAAGAAGGTGGGATTGAGAGCGAAGAGTGCGAGAAGGAACTTAAAATGGAACCAGAGATGTAAGATAAATAGGAGCCCCTCTGTAAAGGGATTTGAATATATGCACAGAAAGTTGAATTTTAAGTTGAGAGTGGAAGGGTAGCCATCAAAGAGACCAAAGAGGGAGATTTGCAAATAGGTAAGGAATACATGAGATATAGGAATTAAAAACAGATGTAAGAGGCGCTAGTTGAGAGACGGGAAGACCAAAGAGAAGTACAGAATAATGGAATAATTGAGAAAAGATTAGATGATTAGATGCTTAGTGGCACGCAAAGTAAGAAGAGGTCTAACTTTCCGATTATTGAAAAAATGGAAACTACAGGACCGGGATGAGATGAGCGGAGGAAAGATTAGTGTCCCGATGAAAACCAAGGTTGCGGTGGTAGGAGAAAAAAGGCAGATAAGGGGAAAAACGGGACAAAGGAAGGTGAAATGGGCTGATTATTGGGAGGGAAGAACAACACTGGTCTTAGACGGATTAAGGACAAAGAAGTGGTCCGACATCCAAGTTTTAATAGCCGAGTGACAGGCGGAGAGATGTGTAAAAGAAGAAAGATGGAATTAGTTAGGTGTCACCAGCATAAAAATGAGTCGACCCAAAAGAAGGGAGATTGGCCAAGGCAGAGGTATAGAGAGAGAAAAGGAATGGGCGTAGAACAGACCCTTGCTGAACACTGTGTGAAGAGGAATGGGATCAGAGCAAATACCAGCCCAGGATACTGGGCAAGTGTGATTAGATGGATGAGATTGAAACCATGTCATTACAGAACCCGAAAATCCAAAGGAGGAAAGGGATTGAAGTAGTGTTTGATCACTGTATCAAAAGCAGCAGATAAGTCCAAGAGTATAAGAATCGAAATTGAAGAGTGTTTATCATAGCCGGCAGAAAGAAGAGTCAGACGGAAAGAAGAGCCGGTTCCTTGGAGTGAATGTGTTGAAAACGAGACTGAAGCAAGGTAAAACAGAATTCAGAGTGACAAAGGAAGAAACCTGTGAGTAAACGAGATGTTCCAACTATTTAGAAAGGTAAGGAAGAAGAGAAATGGGCGGAAGTAAGAAGGAATGGCAGGATCCAAGGATTTTTTTTTTTTTTTTTCCGGACAGGAAGAATAATCTCAGATTTGAATATAAGAGGGAAAGTAGAAGTGTTAAGGGATATTGAGAAGACTTTTAATGTAAGAATTGAGAAGGATAGATATTAGAAGGGAATAGGATCTTTGGCAGAAGCAGTAGGATGAGTCTGGGAGAGAAGTATAGAAGTGTCAATTGGAGATCGGCGACAGAAGAAAAAAACACAGTAGTAGAAGAGGAAGGGTAAAGAGGGCGAGCAGAAGGCTGAGAAATTAGAGAAATGGCACAACAAAGAGATTTCACTTTAGAAGTCAAGAAATTAGCAAAATCGGATGCCGCAAGAGTGGAGAGAAGGGAGTGATCAGGCAGAGGTGGAGACAATAGACGAGAAAGGTATTGGAAAAGACGGCGGGGTGAGATGATTGAGAGTGCAAGAGATCAGAGTAATAGACTTTTAGAAGAAAGAAGTTCATCAGATTGCGTATGATAAGAGAACACACCCGTTTCCTGCCCCTTTCTTCTCCCCTATTCTCCATAGATTTACATGGGTGTTAGTCCTGTCTCAATCTTTCATGACCTAGATCGGTGGTGATATGGTCTTACTGTAGTAAGAATGAGAAAGCTACTAACTTGAAATTGCCTAAACATTTTGACAATGTTTAGCAACTACTGGCATAGTCCAGTCGCATAGTAAACCTACCTGAAAAGTATAACTTTGGAACTGATGACTTTAGGGTAACAGGTCCCAATCCATTTTTGGGATGAACGCACTTTGTGCTAGGGAATCCTTCTAGTGTTGCTCTATAGTGCTTCTGTAGTGTTTTTTTATTAATCTGAATAAAACTGTATTGCATTGATTTTGAACAATATGCTTTGCTATCTTCTCCGAAGGGTGAATGTGTGTATGTATCTTACAGTATATGATGTAACAATATTTGCCTGGAGGTTTCATGGCTTAGTGTGCATTTTAAAGGCCTAATACACAATTGTATATTCTGTACCTGCCTGTCATCTGCAATTATTGGTGTTTCTCTGAGTGGTGTAGGGCTACAATTAATCCACACACTCTTCTTAAGTCTAAGCCCCACAGCTCTGCTACCCTCCTTGATTGGGTTTAACTAGACTAAGTGGCTGTCCTATTCACCATAATATGCTGACTTCCCCAAATCCACCCTGAGGGTTGATTTTGGAAATCCAGCTTAACGTGCAGGCTGTGAAATGACCCACGAGCTACCGGGCACACTCCTTGGGCACTGTTTTGCCCTTTCACAGGTCGTTGGTTTGCCATCTTGGTCTTTGGCCTTTGTCAGGGTTTGAGAAAAACCCCTCCGCAGGTTTGCAACTTTCTTCTCAGTTGTCCTCTGGTTTTGGTGTAGGGTGGTGTGAGGTATAGTTTACAGCGCCTGTTCATCCTCCATTTTAGCTAAGCAATCCTGCATGTAACGTTTGCAGTTGGTACACCAGCAAAGGTTGTGAACATCCCCACACCCTTGTCCTCCACCTTCCTATCCCAAAGTCCTTGGGTGACGGATGGGTAATCCAGTGACTTTCAGACGACGAATGAAGTGTAAACTGAAAAAAATCTCTATATCATGACCCTAAAATGTTTAATTCTTACACAGGAACTGGTTCTCAGATCAAGAATAACCTATCCTTATGTGTGTTCAGCTGTGGTAGTTTGAGAACAGACCCTCCCATTACGCACAAAGCGTCATGGTGCTCCACTTCAGGCACATTATGCATGGCAGAATAATCGCATGCCTTCAGGAACATTTGGTAAAGAGAGGTAGTATTGGTCCTATATGCAGAGACTGTTGCCTGGAGGGTGGGTTGGAAGTCATGCACCTCATGCATTTGCATGTCTTGATTATACAATGCTATGTGGCTTCTTAATTGTTGCTTGGGCTATTTTGCAGCAGATTGATGTCTTGCTCTAGGACTATATTACACACTGTTAGTGCGACCCTTTCACCCCATAGTAGCATTCTTCTTGGTCACAACCTGTGATCTGATCATGCTCAATACCTAACCTGCAGCATACAAACTGTCTCCCACTGTACCTTACCTCACATCTCGCCACAACACTTCACCTACAATGGTCCCACTACTGTTTTGGGAACTCTTGTTGATTAAACCTGTTAATGGCATAACCGCCCAATGGACACTGACCACCATCTACTTATTATTCTGCTGTGTTAGTGGGCCTCAAAATGTGCACTGTGCGTTAGTCATTGGCTAGTGATGACGTGCATTTGCAGAGTAAGAAATGGTGTGATCTGTAATTTATGAGGCGAGTGACTTTTTATATTGGCTAATGGCTTGCAACTTATTTTCTTTCCTGTGGACAAAGTGAGATTGGGGTAGTGACTGATACTGCTGCTGGCACTTTGTACAGAATGCTATACAATATAATGAAACGCGTTTAACTTGAGTTTGCCAAGTGGTCCGTCTTACAGCCAGAAGATAACTTCTTTGGATATTGGGCGAACTACGAAAACTTAATTTTTATTTCATTGGTGGAAATTTCTGTGAGGCTTGTATTAAATATTGCATGCATTATTAAAATTATTTTAATGGTACTTTGATATATTTCTCATCAATCTTACATCCTGTCATTGTTTCTTTTCCTTTTTAGTAACTGGAATGAGCCCTCTTTCTCCTTATTTAAATGTGGATCCCAGATACCTTGTACAGGTAAGAAAAAAGGGCTTTACATTTTCACTCTGTAGTAAAACATTGTAACTTGTGTACAGATTATATGGTTCCAAACAAGTTATATTTCCATTTATTAGATTTTTAAAGCCTATTTTTCACCACCTCGGACACCTTGTTGCTCTAAAAGAAGAACACTAAGGCTGCAGTGTAAGACCTAGAATAAGGGTGGACTCAAGCGCATTACTGTTGGTCAATGTTGTTCCTAACTTTTGAGTGATTCGAAACCTCTTTAAGAAAAGCAAGATACTTTATTTTGTGAATGTCTGCAATTCCCACAGACGCAGCCTGTATGGATAAGGGACCACCAGAAACCATGTGGTGATGGGTCTCTGTGTCCTTGTTAAGTAATTAGCTAGGTGGTCTGCTGGCAAGGCCAAATAAGTTTAAAGGCATGAACCGGTAAAACATTTTTTATTGTCCCTACGGGTCGGCCATGTTTTTTTAAGCCTAAGTGGCTCGATTTTTAGAAAAATTCTATGGACCTTAACCGAGTTTTCGTCCATTAAACGCACGCGAAAACAGGCACCTGGGCGCTGCCATTTTGTGATAATCCTATCATTTCCCCCATTGCCCTGGCTGACCTGCTTTTGCGGCACTAAATCAAATCCCCCGCCCCTGAGCCTGACATTATCAAAACATTCATATTCCCCGCCTCTCTCCGTGACGTTCCTGTGCTGCGTAGGCAAACGCGCCCCGTCGTCTTCTGCGCGACTCCACACAGAACCCGGAAACCAACACAGATCAACTCACAACACAGCGCGCCACAATTCGGAATATGAAACTGTAATTTAAAATGAAACCGCAACACGGTGCATTTGATAAAGTACATTTATTTGACATTAAATGTTTAGAGAATATTCAGCAATTGCCATATGAACTCCGAAAGCCATTTATTTTCTTTTATCTGTATCCGCAATAACTGTTCCGTTTCATCTTGAGTCACGCGCTGTTCCTTTATGGTACACAGGGTGTTCATTTTTGTAAAAAGAATCACTTTGGAAGCACGGTGAACTGCAAGGCTGTTCCATCAACTAGGCACTAGTCCAGCGTAAAGGTTGATTTGTTGCTTCTAGCCACTAGTACAGCGTAAGGGCATGTGGGCCCTTGGCGATTGTCCCATAATATGGTGATCGTGCTCCAGTTGTTGACACGAAGCTGCAGGTGTCTGCTGAAGAATCCATCTGCCGGTGTCTCAAACAGATGGCAGTGGCAGAATGGGATCAAATACCTGTTATGAAAACAAAAAAATTATAATTAGTCTCGCTAGCCGAACTTCATTAATATTACTCATTTTATTTATTACGGCCGATCAGAAACTATTTGCTTGCAAGGATAGTTCAGTGGAGTATGTTCGTCTCTAAAATCAATGCGAAAAGTAACAAGATAAATCGAGGCCAACACACACAATGAGAAACGACTGTTTGTCTACATGCCTGTGTAATGATATGATATGGCATGTGTAACGCGCCTCTACACAAGTGTTTCAAGGCGCGACGAGGCAGGAGGGGGCGGGGGGGCAACAAGGGGAGACAGACAACGATACTACTAGGCCAGGTGTCATTCAGATCGCGCAAGGGGAGAGGGGGGCAAAAGTGCTGTCCATGGTTAGTAGAATACAAGATAAATAATAGGGCCAGCTGGTGGCAAGTGCAAGGTAAGTGCCGGGAGAAGGGGCTGAAGGATACAGAGACAGTCCCGTAGTGCTGGTAGGCAGTGCAGGGAAGAGTGGATGGGGCAAGGAACGAGATAGTTGAGACCTGTGGACCTGCATGCCCATGTGCCCACTACGAACACGTTTCCCTTTCTTTTCCTAGCTCTTCATTCATTCATTCATTTATCCATTCATTAATTCTTCATTCCGGTATAAAAGCGTCTAAAGATTTACTCACATTATATTTGAAATTTCCATTGTGTCTCTGCGTAAAGCAGTCTGTAAATCCGACTGTGCTCTTGACAACGATTTTTCGTATACTGAACTAACATGAAACTCGGTCTAGTTTCAGAATTTTCTGCCTCATCGTCTCTTACGTTATTGCACACCCCCTTCAAATGAAGTTCTTTCGGCATGGTCCCTGTCTCAAGGTCAAAAAACAATACAACCTTATACTTCCAGTGCGACTTGTGGGCCTCTTCTGGCTGCGAGCTGAAAATCAAAGCCGCTGTCCTTCGCATTCTTTATTTGCAACATCCGTAGTAAAAGGCATCTGTGAGAACTTGAAGTTTCGAATCCATCTATGTAGTGCGCCTCAATGTGAAAATGCGAACTGGCTTCTCTCCCAAATGCCACGGCCCGCTTGGCGCGTTCTAAGGCCCCCAATTTTGTCCCCGTTGTCTGCGAGCTTTGCAGCCCCAAAGAATCATAACTATGGAGACATTTAATTTTTGGATGAAGGTCAGGGAAAGTATAAAGTACCAGAGGAGTTCAGTTAAAAGTGAGATTTATTGTTTTTGTTTTATCGTTTGCAATACTCAAGCCTCCCCTCCAATAACAGTGCGCAACAGTGTGCAGCATTTACATTTACATGAGATGAGACATGAGAAAAATATATACATACACGAGGTGAATAGAGAGGGAATTCAAAGATGACACCCAGCAATTTCGCCACCCATGATGGTGAAGGTAGGGGTTAGGGTTCCAGGTACACTGTACAGTAACATTTATTTACAAAAAGGCAATCGTGTTGCAATTAATTAAACCGGGATTTGTACCTCACAACCAGCTCCCCTTTGGGTGGACATGGCACAGTTGCAATGTTCGGTGGCAACGCATCACTGCTCTGCACAGAAACGTCCAAAATTCCATATCTGCGCTTCTCTAACACAGCAACAATAAGGCCTTTCACAAAGTCGAACTGCATTTCATCATAGACTGGTTGGATCACCCATTGCTTCGTTCGTTTTGAAAAGCGCTTATTGTAGCGAGGCATCCTTACTTTACCCCTAGTCCTAGATTGTTCACGTCCGACATTGCTGTTATGGGCCAAGACCGCTAGTAGAGTGCGATGTTTCATGCCCCAATAGCTAAAATGCAAGCGCTTTGGTCTGTACTTGAGGCACATATTGTGGAACACCTCCAAACCTCCTGTGTGACAGAATTCTGTCAGTCCTCTCAAATCTTTTGATAGTTTTGTCGAAAACGTTGCTCTTACTTTATATATCCCCATGCTCCACTTGTATAATGCCGTTAACTTCTGGATCCTGAGCACCCGATTAGCCGGGCCACAGGGTGCCATGTGGACTGTGCAGCAAAGTAGTAGGCAGATCAGGCTTAGCCTGCATGCATCTGCTCCTTCGGAATAAAGTGTGCCTCTTAAAATTATATGTGTGGTTTCTGCACACAACACTTTACAGAACTAAAGGAGATGGCAGGGCGGACGGGGCAGCGTTGAAAAGGCTGGTTCAGATAGTCTCGCATGAGCCAAGCTCCTATCCCCTGTAGGTTCAGCGAGTGTGCTGCAGGGATTCTGTTGGCTCCAGGTCAAACAACCTGATATAGCTGCAAATGGGACGGATATTTCCAGGTGAGAACAGAGGACTAAAGTGCAGCCACTTTTCAGGCTCCTCAGCCGTGCCCCCATGCAACACAATTTTTGGCAAAATCAGTTATAACCTGCGCTAGGTCCCGACAATCTACTGTGTCACTCCGGAAAGGGTAATATACTCTTGAGGGGTGTGTAATGTGGGGGGGGGAAGGTGGGGAAGGTCGGATAGTGTCTGTAGCCCAATGAGAACACACGGCAACAAAGTGATCGGGAGATATAAAAGGTCTATCCTGGAGAATCACCTGTGCACATGAGTGAAATGTAAAATCCCTGCCCTCCCCATTAAATATCCAAACATCAACCCAGTTTGTGGAAAAATGCAGCAAAGATATCATTTTTACTCAAACATCCTGTCCCTTTTCCTCCATCCTTGTGGACATCCCCGCAACATGGGGATGGTACCGGAACCTTATGGCATTGAAAAATTGAGCTTCCCCATTAAATTTAGCATGGCGTGTGGGGGTGCGGCCTCAGGCGTGGGAATGCTGTGCCGATTCCCCGCTTTCCGGAGCCTCTCCCTATGGATGCATGCCACAAAGTTTGCATCTGACGTACAGGAGCGGATCCTGGAGCTCCCCTTTGAGGGCGTGGACCTTTTTCATTCGTACACTGGAATTGAAGCTCCACTCCGCCAAGTCTTGCTAATGTTATCATCCTGACAAAACCTGGACTGAATTCCTTCCCACAGTCCCAGGGCAGGACTCGATAACCTGCGCTTTCTCCGGCTTCCAGGGGTTCCGAGACCACGGTCTATGGAAGCTTGACGGGTCGCCCAGCGACAACAGGAGAAAGCAGCAGAGGACGTTGCATGGGTTTTTCCGCTCCCCCTCCTCTGCCAGTAACGTCCAGGTTGGGGAAACGCAGCTCGCCTGTGGGGTGGGTGGGGGTGGCTGTTTGGCTCTTTTCCAGGACACCTGTAAGTGTCTCTTCACCAATCCATGGATCCTCTCTGTAGTCTACACAGGCTTCAGTCTTCATCTTCGTCATATTGTGTCCACAGGTCTTCTACGGGCGGTCCTTTCACTCTTGGAGATGCATGTGATCAAAGCCTTTTGTAGACATGGGGGAAGGGGGGAGGAGGGCTTTGGTTACTATTCCAGGATTGTTGCGCTACCCAAGGAAAAACTAGGCTGGCCTGAGGGTAGTCCCGGACCTGTCGTTTTTGAATCTGTCTTTACCGCTGGGACACTTCAAGAAGATAACTACCGCGCTCATAGCAGACTGTGTGCAGGGGACTGGATGTGTTCCCTGAACCTAAAGGATGGGTACATGCATGCTCCTACATCAACGGCATCAGAAGTTTCTGCAGGTCACGATTGTCTGACCACTTTCAGTAAAAGGTGCTGCCCTTTGGCCTGTCGTGTCTTGACGAAGTTGATGAGCGTAGTGGGGGGTCTCCTCGGCTTGGAGGGCCATCATCTATACCCTTACTTGGACGACTGGCTGGTTAGAGTGGGGTCACCCGAAGGGTTTGGGCACTCCTGCCAGAGACTATCCTTCATCAGCTGGGTTTTTCCCTCAACCTGAGGAAGTCACAGTTGTGCCCATCTCAGGAATTGGTCTTCCTAGGGGTGCGTTGGAATACGTAACGTTCAGTGGGTGTTTCCGACGCCCGAGAGGCTTCTGTCCCTCCGCAAAGAGGTGGGGCACTTTCTGGCCAACACTACCACCATGGCATGGTGATTCCAGCACATTATGGGCCGGATGGCCTCCTGCATGCTCACTGTACAGCACGCTCGCCTCAAGATGAAGCGCCTTCAGCTCCACCTGGCGGCCAATTGATCCCGAAACTACTGTTCCTTCTGTCAGATCTTGGCTGGTGATGGCAATGTTGCAGAAGGAGCCCCCTTCACCCGACCGGAGCCTATACTGGTGGTGACGATGGACTCCTCTCTTTCGGGCTGGGGGTCTACTCTGGAGGGCTATGCGATTGATGGCGCATGGTCCAGGTCTGAAGGCCTCCTGCATATCATTCTGTTTGAAGTCAGGGCAGTGGACCTTGCCCGCAAGGCATTTTTGCCCATCATCCGGGACAAGGCTGTTCTGCTCAGGATGGACAATTGTACTAGAATGTTCCAACATGAAGAAGCAGGTTGGCACCCGTACCCCCGCCCTTCTCCCATCTCCCTCCTCTGCATGGAGGTGGTTTCGATCTGGGAATGTGCCCTGTCAGATGGGATTTCAGCAGCCCCTCTGCAGGGGACGGCAATGCAGAAGCGGACCAGCTGAGTGGCTTGGGGTTCAACACCAAAGAGTGGGAGTTGTATGACAACTCCTTGTTGTTGCCGCCCCTGTTTCAGTGTGGGGAGTTCGTGGACCTGGATTTGTTCACATCTGCCCTGAATGTCGAGTGCCCCCAGTTTGCCTCATGGGCAGGTCGGGGATAACTGGGAGACTCCTTTCAGATCTGTTGGCACGTCCACAGGTGTTATGCGTTCCCACCCACCCCTCTGCTCCAATGGACCCTCAAAGTTCTTAACCTCGGTGGGCTGCAGCTTCGTCCTGGTTGCTCCCTCTGGCCTTTGAGACCCTGGATTTCGGGTTTGCTGAAGTTGTGCTCCCAGGGACCCGTCCATCTTCCGATCCCCAGCAGGGGTTTCCCCAACACAGCAGGGCTGGGCATCGGAACGTCAGGACCTGGCCAAATTGGCCATGGAGGCTTCAGCATGCTCAATTTTCAGATGACAACTGGGACATCATTCAGTAGGCCAGGAGGCCCTCTACTCCGTCCCCGAGTAAATGGACTAGGTACTGCCATTGAGCTCGCAACAAAGGTCTGGACCCTGTCATGTGGCTTATGGATGACTTGCTGTCCTTTTCAGCACACCTGGCTAGCTCTGGAGTTCAGGTGGATACATACTGTACGTATTTGGCGGCCATTGGGGCTTACAAGAATTCCCCTGAGCATTGTTTTCGGCAGCCAACCCAGTGGTTAAGGCCCACCTTAAGGGGTTGTCTAGGCATATTTCCCTGGTGCATAGGCCGCATCCGGTCTGAGATCTGTGTGGTTCTTGCAGCTTTTCAATGCAATCCTTTCAAAATGACGGCGTCTGTTGCCATCCGCTTGGTGACGCTAAACTGTTTTATTGGTGGCTCTCAACTGTGCTCGCGGGTTAGAAAGCTGCAGGCATCCTTTGTGGGAGCCCTTCACCATGTTTCACAACGACGAGGTCATCTTGCGTACTTGCCCATATTTCTTACCCAAGGTGGTCCCTATGTTCCATCTGTATCAAGGGATCGGTCTGCTGTGTTCTTCCTGAACCCATAGTCTGAGGCAGAGGGGGCCCCTACACTCATTGGACCTCAAGAGGGTCCTCCAGGTTTATCTCTCTTGGACGAAAGCCTTCAGTAGGTCCGAGGCATTGTTTGTGACTTTTGGGAGCTTCTCTCCCGGCTCTGAGGCTTCCATCACCCATTGGATGGTTCGGGCCATTTCAGAAGTCTATACAGCCATAGGCAAACCTGTTACTGAGGGGGTCTATGGCCATGCGGTCAGTTAAGGCCACGGCCGTCGCATTTTAGAAAACTGCTTCTTGGGATGTCATCAGCAAGGTGGCTACTTGAGCCACTCCGACTCACTGGAGACCAGCTCCAGGCAAGATGCAGTTTGGTCAGGCGGTTCTGAAGAAATTTTTCGCTTTGTCATAGATATGAGGTAGGTTGTGTCAGCACCACCCTAAGTTCGGTGGAATCGCCCACACGGATGGAGGAAAGGGGGGACGGGATGTAGGAGTAATTAGTTACTCACTGTAGCGACTAGACTAGTCATAGGCCCCTTTCCTCCATTCGTCCCACCTAGCTTACCCCGCTAGTATGCCAGGGGCTAATATATACCAAGAGTAGCCAGGTATCTTAAGTGTGGGATGTGTTCAAAGGGGACTGAGGTGAGGCGCCGGAGGGCGGAGCTTCGGTGGGGCGTGCATTCCCACGCTGTACTAAATTTTCAAGGGGAAGCTCAATTTTTTTTCACTGCCAAAGGTTCCAGTACAGACCCCATGTTGGACACCCACAAGGATTCGAGAAACCCACAAGGTTGGAAGAAAGTACTCTAGTCACTACCTTTTTTAGAGGATGAGTGGTCTTGTCCGCATTCGGGTTAGGGACCAGATTAAAATCTCAGCCCCTCTTTAAATGTTGATGTGATGTGGGTATCGAGGCACTAAATTGACATTTGTTGGGGGTGTAAAGTGAAATCTGGGTGAATCTTTGGCCATATAAGATACCCTTAATGCAAACATATATCCCTTGGAGACCCCACAATGCCTTCACGGTGGGGAACTGCACTTTTCTAGCCAGAAGTATAGCTACCCCTCCCATTTTCATCCTTCCCATAGCAAAATACTGACACGAGTAGGTCCTGTGCAATAGTCTCACACCCGAGCCGTAGACCAGTCGGACAATTTTTTTAAGCCCTGATTTCCTCTTTGTGGGGGAATTTAGCCCCTGGATGTTCCATGTGTCTGTACGAATTACCAAACAAGTTAATGCAACAGCCTCAGCCTACACATCCAAACTGATTAATGCCTGCAGACCCCTCCTGTCCCCTGACAACTGTGCTTATCCATCCAAAACTTGCTATGCCCTATACTTGGGTACTAATACACGCAATACATGTGCTTCAAAATAATACACTTGGAGCGGCATTGAACATCCCAAGAGCCAATCACATCTCTGCAGCAAGATGTAATGCCCATTGGCTCCCAGTGCAGGACAGAATCTCATTCAAAACTCTACCCATCACGCACAAATGCCTATCTAACTCTGCCCCTAAATATCTCGTAGATAAATTCTCCAGATATCAACTCAACAGGCCCACTCGCTCGACCCATTCACACTGCTGAAACCTTCCCAGATTTAAGCTACAAAAAACTGGGGGCAACAGCTTCCCAGTACTAGCAGCTAAATTGTGGAGTTCCTTGCCCATAGCCATCAGAACAGAACCCTCCTTCTGGACGTTGCGAAACAAATTGAAAACATGCCTCTTTGCTCACGATTAATAAGATGCTGTTGATAAAAAAATTACAAATGTTCACTATAAAATGCCTGTCTATCTGAATTTTACCTTAATTGGTATGTTAGCTATCTACCTGTATTTTACTTTTATTGTCATGTTTGCAATGTGCCTGTAAACTATATTGCATTTATACTGTGTGACTAATGCGCCCAGATACCTCCGGGTTGTGTGCGCTATGTAAATTAACAAATAAATTAGCTAAGATGGTCCCCCAGTCGTATGAACATATACTTTAACATACTTTGTGCTGCCGACCCCACAGCCAAATTTCTTAACCTCAGTAACAAACCTCCCTCCATCTTAACGCAAAACCACAAACCAAAACCTATCCAATACCACAACCTAAGTCTGTACAGGAACATCTCTCTGGTCGGATTTACTAACTTGGAGGGTGGTGTTCGGCAAATATAAGGGGAGAACCCCTTCCTGGACAGCTCCCCCCCCCCCCCCCCTCCAGCACCCAATACACTGTTACAAGCAGCAAGCTACTCCCGGAAAGCACATTATAGAACAATTTAACCCCAAGAGCCAACCAAGACCATGAGTGACCGATTCTGAATTGGCCAAAAGAGATCTCTCTTGCCCTGATCTCTCGTTCTGCATTAAAATCATGACATATGTCATGCTTTATGGTGCAAGGTGGTCCAAGGCTTCCATTCTATTTGGCTGAGCCCAGTGCTGTTGTTGGGCCGGATCTGGCGGCTCCCCAATCCTGCTGAATCCATTCCTGGGTACACTTGCATTTATTTTCGAATGCTGCAGTGCATTCCATGTGTTTGTGCCGGGGCCTGGATTTGAACTGTGGTCATTTGGTTGAGAGGTGAGACACTTCACCCACAAGACCACTTCAGGGTCTGTGCAGGAGTGCTTTGAAATATCATGCCCGTGTTCCACTGTACAGGAAATCGTGATGTGCTTTTATTTGGGGCGGGGGTGTTTAAAAGTCATTCTCCACCCCTGGATAAGACGTATTTTTAAAACAATGTATTTTTATAGGCTTTTACATAAATCGCAATCCCCGCTCCCTGCCCTCCCCTATCAGTTTCCATCTCTGCCTCCCACCCCAGTTCTAATGTATACATCTGAGTCTTTACAAATCTTGGACATTATATGAAACAATGGTGCCCACACAATCTACATAGTCACCTTGCAGATACTCCAAGACCATCCCACAGTCTTTATGAAACCTCTCTCCAACCCCCTGTATGCTGTACGTGATCCACTCCATTGCCAGTAACCACCACAACTTCTGCCACACTCAACCCCTGGGGGCCTGTCCCTGTTTCAATCATTTCGCTATAACCAACCATGCTGCTATCCTCATTAAACTCCTTTCTCTGGGCTTTAGTGGGAAGGCTGATTCCAGGATCAAATAGTCTGCGCATCCACTCCCTAGGTCTGAGGGGTGTATCGGACGTGCCCATGGCTTGTATCTGGGAGTAGATCTCTGCTTAAAAGGCGGCCAATGCAGGGCATTCCCACCATACATGCTTCCAACCCCCCCGCTCCCCTCCTCCACCACCCCCCCAACACTCCACTGAGGACGCTGCTTACATACAACGTAATCTTACCGGTGTATAGTGCCACTGCATCGCTACTTTGTACCATATGTTTCTAAGCTGTATGGCCCTCGTCATCTTGGGGGTAGTCCCGAAAGGTTCTTTGTGCTTGGCAGGGACTCGCTCCCAGCGTATTCTCCCACTGTTCATGTACACCCACTGTGTAGTAGGAGCTTATAAACCATCAACATCCTATATTTAGCTCCTGTGTGTAGTAATACATTTTTAAAACTTAGTCGGTTCCCTGGTTGCTGCCCGCTTGACTGTAGCTTCCGACTGCCAGTGTCTCAGTTGACAGTACCCCATGCTATCACCTTACGTGAGCCCCAAGGATTGCTTGCACACTACAAATGTAGGTATCCCAGTCCCCTGTGCCATGTCTCCCAACAGCCCACTTTATGCCATTGATGGAAGGAGCCCTGCACCATCCAAGGGTGAAATGTGGGTTCCCAAATAGTGGCGTGAACAGTGATGTGTATAAGGATAGGGTGCTTTGCCCCAACAGCCTGCCCCAAGTGTCGCCCACCACTGCCAGCACTTACTTGACTCAGGTATGTTTTCGTGGTGGGGGGGTGCGGCCCTATCCTGTTGTCGAATGCATAGAACCCCCACTTAGGGGCTCCCTGCCACTGCTCTATCCATTCTGGCCCATGGTTTAGATAGATTTCCCAGAGAACCACTATCTAACCACCCTAAGCTAGTGCGCCTCGTAATACTTGGCAACGGAAGCCCTAAGCCCCCTTTGCCTCGAGGAGCCATCAATACAGGTAAGTGCTTCCGCTGGTGTTTATTTTTCCATACGAACACTGACAACCGGTTTGTTCAGTGCCACAAAAAATGCCCTTGGTACCGAGATTGGTAAGGCCTGGAAATAGTAGGGGACTCTTGGCAGTGTGACCATTTTCACTGTTGCAATATGGCCCAATCACGATGGAGCGGATTCCATTTTTCCAGGTCCTCTTTAATCTGTCGCATCAACTCTGGATAGTTTCTCTCATAAAGCTGCTATAGTGCTCATTATATTGATCCCCAGATACTTTATAGACCTGCTAGCCTGGGCAAAGGGAGAGTACCCTGCCAGGGAGTCCCTGTGTGCCGGTGTGAGTGCCAGACACAAATTCTGATTTCTACAAATTAATTTGAAGTCCTGCTACTCATTACACCCCTCGTTGTTCTGCTACCAGTGCCGGTATCAACTTCTGTGGAGCTGTCGGGGTCATTCACATGTCGGCAAATGCGACCACTTTATGATCAATTCTGGGTTGAGGCTGAGCATTTTAAGCAGCGGCTCTAGATAGATTGCGTAGGGCATGGTGGACAGTGGCGGGCACCCTTTAGGCCTCCCTCCCATTTGTATGCACCTGGACAGCAGGATGTTCACCAAAGTCACATTGTGGGTTCCTATAGAGCCCCACCTTCGCAAAAAGTTGCCACCAACTCCTGTGTGCTCCATTGCACATAAAAAATACTTCCACTCGACGTGGTCAAACTTTCTTTCGGCGTCCAACGAAATTGACGGACAGGATCTGCCTCTGTCTTTTCCACCAGGTGGCAAATCCGTCTGGTGTTATCAAAGGTCTGCTGCCCCACAATGAACCCTGATCGTGATCGATCAGTTTCGGAAGCAATGAGGAGAACCTAGCAGTCAATATATCAGTTTATAAGTTGGCATCAATATTCATCAGTGCGATGGGCCTACACAATCTGCACATAGCCGGATCCAATCTGCACATAGCCGGATCCTTGTTCGGTTTCTTAAACACTACCACCTTAGTCTCTGTCATAGATTGCATGATGGATCCCGAGGCCGCAATCAAATTAAACCATTTTGTGACACTTGGTGTCAATTTGCTTCTGAATGTCTTTTAGAATAATGCCGGGAACCTGTCTGGTCGCTTTCTCTAGTGGAAGAGCTTTACTTGTGCTTCCACTTCTCCTCCTCTAGCCTTACTCTCTTGTCAGCTTTGGTACTGGTAGGGTCTCTAAATACTCATTTTTTCCTGTGTCGTTGGGCTCCCCAACGTATACAGGGACTCGTAATATGAAAATGACCCCACTATAATCTCTGTAACTCATCATCGAGCCGTCTGGTTGCTTTATCATGAGGATGTTCTGAGCGGCCATTGCTGACATTAATTGCTGTGCCAACTGCTGATCTGCTTTGTTTGCGCTGAGATAGTATCTTTGCTTGGCCCGCAATAGGGGCATTTCAACTTTGCGAGTTTGTTTTAAGTCAAGCTGGACCGGATATGTTTCAACTTTCTGTATAAAGGCCTTGTGGGCTTGTCCGCCAGGGCCCGCATAATCTCCCCAAGCTGCGCCTCCAACTCCGCCTCCATTCTGCCCCATTGTTTCTCACTCTGCGCCTTAATCCCTATCATTTCTCTTTGTATCACTACTTTAGGGGGCGTCATTATACACAAAGTTATAGGTTGGCTAGGGGGTGTGAAACCTGGCCAGTAACTGTCTCTGAAGGCTATCGGCAACCCTGCCATCTTCTCCTGGGTATTGGCCTGGTACAGCTTGAAGAACTGCCTCAGTCGGACCTTAACTTTGTCCACCTTCCATTAGGATGTGCAATTTTTTTGGTGTGCCTGAATTCCCACTTTCCTGCGCTTAACCAGGGAGTTCAACCCCCTTACATTATGGGATAAAACCGTGAACATGTACTGTGATGTGGTGCTGTGTCCCTTGAGTGTACAGTAGTTCAAATGGGAAGGTCCATTTATATCGGATCTGCTTCACATTCAGTGCTCTCGTTACCGGTCCCATGGCTCTGATTTCTGTAGGGATGTCGGCGGCAAGTCCTCAAATAATTGAATCGATGACCTATTCACAGTAATGTCCGCCTGGCCGCGTGCCGCTCTCAAATGAGGACACTGCAACAGACATTCCGCGGCCTTGCCCCTGGTTGCATCCGCCTGGGACCTACTCTGTGGAATTGGTTCACCGCCACTGCCGATGTAGGTTAGCAGGTCCCCGAAGGCTTGTTGCCCTCAGATCTGTGTTTTGAACAGTCTAGCTAAGGCCCTTTTCTCGATTTTAAACCGGCACAACTGGTTATCCAGGAGCTCCACCTGTATTTGCATGTTGTGGGTCGCCCGTCCCACCTGCTCCAATAGTTCAGTTTTACCTTGCTGCCTCAGAGACGTCCTTCAAAGCGTTGCCCCTCGCAAGAGTTTGCTGCCCGTCCGCCCGCTACTTCCAGCACCTCTCCAGCTGTCCTTCCTGAAGACAGGGGTGCTTCCTTGACCATACTCGCATACCCTTCCCCTTTACTCCAGGCATCTGGGGGGCAGAGCCCTGCCCCACTTTTCCCACCTCTGACAAGGGGCCGCTTCCACCCCTGAAGGGAGAGTCCACGCCCTATTTGTTTCCTCTTGCTCCTCATGCCGCCCAATGTATTACCGGAGCTGCCGTCTGGGCCTCCTATACATAGCTGCCAGTACCCTTGAGGGAGCCCTCTCCTTGGGCCCGAAGGTGTAGTCTGTAGCTCCTGCTCCCTGGGGTCACATATTCCTCCCATCACGATGGGCGTTGGGGTTTTCAACCTCTTATCCACACCACGCTGTCTTTGTTATGTTTGGCATTTATATAGCGCTCTATATATCATTGTTATGACCTCAAATCGCTGGTAGGTTGAACGCCCCCTGGGACCGTAGTCCAGGTCAGTGAACGTAATAAGGTGTTGCACAGTGCTTGGGAGCACCAGTTATGTGTGCAGCTGATGTAATTGCCTGATGGTAGCTGCATCCTAGCACTAGGTGTGGTGGTATTGATATCAGTTGAATGTGTGCAATCTGGTGGGTGGACACCAAGACTGGGTTCTGGCTGCCTTGGGCCTGTTGGACGCTTGTGTGCAGCTGGGCCGGTTTGTCATGGGATATAGCTGCGTATTAGTAGAATGATGAAGTGATGTGTGTTAATGTTTGTATGTGAGCAGCTAGGCTGAAATTGATTGAGGGGTATAGCTGCACTCTAATTGAGGGTTGTAGAGAAAGAGAGTAAGCGTAGTGATATGGGAGGTGAGTGTGGGTTGAGTTATGATATAAAACATGGGTAAGAAACTTACATAACTATCTCCGTTGGAATTTTCTAGGTGAGTCGAGCGGGTGAGAGCAATTCTAAGTGTGCAGCGCATGCACCCGAGTCATAGTGCTATCGGAGGGGGTACTTTCGATGTGAGATGAGGGCAATACCAGCCCAGAAAGTATTGCTAAGCACTATCAAATTGTCTAAAATCTGCGGTTGATGAAGTAGCACTGCTCAAAACCAAAGTGCCCAAAGCTAAACGCAGCGCCCCTTGGTTTAATAATGAACTCGTAGAACTCGGAAGAGAACAAAGAGCATTTGAACATCTAACCAGAAAAAAGAACTCGCCAGAACTACTAACCAAACTACAAAAACTATCCAAAGCTTACAAACTCTGTGTACTCTCCCACAAAGCGGAATCACTCAATGACCGCATAGCAGCCGCAGCCTCCAACACCAAAGAATTATTAAGCACCCATTCTCCCCACCAACCCCATAGTTCCTAGCAAAGCCTGGTGCACCACCATTCAGGATGTCCCATCTTTCAAAGTGACCACACTCCAAAACAAAATAGCCTCGCAAACAAAACCTACTAGATCTTACCACCATGCCCCCCCCCCCACCCTTTGACTATCACCACCAGCTCTGATGTACCAGAATTTCACTTCACACAAGTCACCACTGAGCAAGTCCTTAACACAATAGCGTCTCTCAAGCCCTCGAACTACAAAGGCGACAGCATCCCAGCTAAAGTAGTCAGACTGCGCCACTATACTAGCATCCACCATCACCAATTTCGTGAATGAATCCTTCATTTCCACCGAAATACCAGCCTCCATTAAGGCAGCCTGGGTCACACCATTACTCGAAATACCTTCGCTAGACCCTACGGTTCTTACCAATTACAGGCCAATAACAACAGTACCATTCCTCCTCAAAATCATCGACAAATAGCCTATACTCAAGTACAACACCATCTTGAACATAATCGCATACTAGGGGAAAGACCATCGGGTTTCCGCCCCAACCACAGTACAGAGACTGCCCTCCTAGACCTTAAAAACCAGATATGGATGCTATCGGGGACTTTGGCAAACTACTCCTAGACCTGTCAGCGGCTTTTGACCTGGTCGACCATGACCAACTTTGCCAAACCCTATGCACTAACTTCCACTTTTCACATATGGCCACCGCTTGGATAACATCATTCCTCTCTGACCGCACCTCAAGAGTTTCTATAGGGGAAGTTGCAGCGGACCCCATCCCAGTTCCACCAGGTGTACCACAAGGATCCTGCCTCTCCCCCCACCCTGTTCAATGCCTACACTAACTTACTCTTCGCAGCACTAGATGCCAAAACTGGATGGCTTATAACAGCCTCTGTCTTAATGGAGACAAAATATTTGGCTCCCCAAACAAACTGGCAAACCCCACCCAGACTACACCACCATAATGATTGATGGCACATCCATTAACATTCCCCATAAAGTCAAAATGCTGGGAGTGTACCTTGACTCAAATCTCACCATGAATCATCACATTAGCGCCCTCGCCTCTTAGCCTATGCCGTTTAAACTCATCACACTTAGCAGGCCTCTCCTATCATCTGTCAACTGCTTGACACTTGCTAGAGCCCTCATCTTAACAAAAATAGACTATTGTAACATCTTACTGTTAGATTATTATTTTTTTTTTTTAGAGGTACCTAACTAAACGCGAACAAAACAAAGCCCTCAGAGCAGCCTTGGGCATTAAGAGAAGAGAACACATCACACAACATAGAAGAGGGGCACACTGGCTCCCAGTACAGTCTAGAATCCTCCATAAAACGCTCACCATCACCCACAAATGCCTATCTACACTGCCCCTACCTACCTCAACAGTTGCATTGCACGCAAAGCCACACCTAGATCTCTCAGAGCCAATGCAAATATCCGACTGCACATACCCCGCTTCACCACAACAAGAGCAGGTAATGCCAGCTTCACCATTGCAGCCCCCCGCATCTGGAACTCTCTCCCACCCCATCTATCCAATGAAACCTTGCTACCTAAGTTTACAAAACAACTCAAAACCTGGTTGTTCAACAAGTACTAATACTCCTTCAAATACTCTCTACCTCTAGACGGTAAATCCCGAGCAACACTAGGTCATTGCTATGTCATATGATAGACTATATTTATATATGCCTGTTATACTGCTGCAATCTAAAATGTATGTAACCTTGACATGATAACAGATATATGTAAATTATGCCATGATACCCAAGGGTTTGGACGTACAAACCAAATGCAATAAATAAATTAAAATAGCTTACTAGATGTGAATCGATCTTGCAAGAACAATTCATAAGTGTGTAAACAAATCGGTGTCCTAGCATGCACCCTCTAGGTTTGAGTCAATCGTAGAAAGACCGGTTCTAGGAGAAAGGCACAGGCAGGCGATGCAGACTAATGAGCCAATGGACAGACTTCCACAGCCCACCTTGCCCTACACCTGCACCGTCCAGTGTGGGCGCCTTTCCCCCACTCCAGCCTCCTCTCCAGGCCCCCTGTTTGCTTTCTCTGCATGCGGGCCCCGTGGTTGCTCCAAGTCCTTGCGGCACAGCGCTGGGGTGTATTCCTGGCCTCCACCTCTGAGGTGGGCTGCCTCTCTTCCCTGCCTGTTGCTCGACTCCAGGTGGGTGGGTTGCCCTAACGTCCCGCCCTTCCTGTTAGCTCCGGCACTTGCTGGGAGGAGGAAGGGAGAAAGTAAGGGTTGGGAGGTGATGAGGCAGCTACGCTGCTGTCGGCCCCTCTTGCCGGGGTTGGAAGGAAGACTACTCTCACTGTCAGGTCTGCCCCCGCCTCTGTACACTCTCGGCTTTCGCCTGCCTGCTGCCTTGTGGTGCGGTGCAGGTCATAGATTGCCACGTTGTGTCATGATACCAGCCAATGAGCACAGTGTACATTCAGGCATCCCAGATAAGCCAGGAACATTACCTCAGTCAGTGGGTCTAAAGTGGGTGTTAGCCTGGCATACATTGCATTTGCACCACTCACAGCATCAGTTTTCATAGACTCTCATAGTGTTAACATTGGTTTTATACTCCAAACATGGCTCCCGCAATATCCAATTCATATCTGACAGCGCGTTCCATTGATATTGCAGAGGGGGCTACTTGAGCCCTGCCTCTGCTGAAGCGCTAGCTTCGCGTCTTCAAAGTGGACAGCGGGTAACGCTACCGGCGCTTTCTCCTCACAGAACCTGTCAAAAGGAGAGAAATATTAAACGTTAGTTTTACAAAAAAGACAATCGCATATTTTATAGAAAAAACATACCGAACCGTAGTTTTCTTCAAAGCAGTAAATTCAGTTGGCAGTGGTCCTTTATTACCGCAGCAGCTCCCGTCAGAAGTTCATCTCCGACTGCACTTTTCTCAAACAGCAGCATCTTCAGTCGGAGGTTTTGTCCGCTTCCTCTGCATCATCCGAAAGGATTTTCCTCAGTTTACCGAAATTCTGCAGATAAAACGGAGGTATTTAATTACCCAAAGAACTGAATGGAAAAATACAAAAAGTTAAATGAGCATTACGTACCTGAAGTATTGCAAGTTTCTCTCAGCACAGTTTGTTCTGTGTTTTTTTCCTGAAGACTGCAGTTATTCCGCATTGTTTAAATTGCGTTATTAAGTTTCCTCAGCCTAAGTAACTTCGTAGTCTTTCGCAGCCATAAACTTTTCTAAATCCTGGAATCTGCAAAAGAAAGGTTAATTGTGGGGGGTGCTGTTGAGCAGCCTGAGAAATGGCTGCCTAGCTTTGGAGCTCTGTGGCCTGCCAACATCTATCCGAAGATATCGGCGGATCTATTGCATCTCCTCTGCCATCACTGACGCGACAAAGTTGACACTCTGCTAAACATTTATTTACAATTTGCATGGAAATCTGAGCCCACACTGCAACCTTCTCCAACTTTTACTCCAGAGGCGGCCTGCTGACAACGGGAGCCACGTGGATCGCGGCACGGCCCTCTGCTGCTGTGACTGGGCTCACCCTGCAAACATAATGGCTCTGTAACCACTGTGCTGTGTGTAGCTAGAGCCGTGATCCATCACCTGGAGCGCCGTCTCCCCTGGTGGCCTGCCCCCTGTGCTCATCAGTCTGTGTCACCGCTCTCCCGCGCCCATTGCGGTCGAGGAACTGGTGCGGAGGGGCTACAGAGATTGGAGGCTCCCTTCACACAGCGACGCCTTGACACTGATGGAGCCGCTACTGGACTGCTTCCCAACTCCTTCAAGGACCTTGGGTTCTGCGAAGGACCCGACCGAGGAGGCGCCGCTCGGGAGACTCCTGGGCCTCCAAAACTTGCAGTGACAAACTACTGCCTTGCCGGAGCTGGAGTGGCGCTGCAGCTGGGCGCATCTGCGGCCTCTTATTGACTGCAGGCCTCGTCGAGGACATGGGCACAGCTGTCCTACAGGCTGTAAGGTGGGTGCCAGGGGCCCAGCCCCATACTGGAGCCTGGGCGCATTTTGGTTATGCCCGCTGGTCCCGCAGGGGACCTGACACTGTTTAAGGCAGCACCCGCCACCATACGCGTGACACTCTGCTTCTCGCTGCTAACCCCTGCAGATCCAAAAGTGACGGCCTCCCCAACACAGCGGCCACACTCCTGAAAGTACACCTAAACTGGGCCGGCACCCTGAACCCGTATGACCCCTTTTGGGCCCACCCTGGGACCTTTGCCACATTGATCTATGCAGGCATCCTGAAGGCCATACCCCAGGCATTCAATTGCTGTACTCCCCACACGTGACAGCACTGCCTGCTCCCCTAAAATACTGAAAGGAGGACAAATGTGGGTAGCGCACAAGCCATAGACTTTTGTGCTCCTTGGGACCCCTGCTATCTGCACTGACATCAGTCCTTGCAGCAAGCCGCGGCCCGGCCCGTACCAACATATTGGCGCCTCTACCTCCACACACACAACCTTTCAACCCGTAGGGCTGCACAATCAACTAACAACTCTTGACCGGCTGCCATTGAATCTCTGGCTCCTGTTCTGAAACGCTCCCGTCCTTACTGAAATCGCAAGACACTCCTGAATCCCTGCCTAGACCGATGTACAGTCATTACTCTTGACCACCAACCATCTGGAGTACACCACACATCCAGTTATATCAAGTCTCGGAGTGCCAGTAAAACCGGAGCCATGGATAAATTTACCAAGGCGATGCCTAGACCTGAGCCAGGGTACTCCTCTTCCAGCCAGGAAGACCCTGACCTGTTCTGTAGTGCACCGACCCGGCAGCAATGATGGGAACTATGACCAAGAATTTCACTTCCTTTCACGAAAAATTAGACAACATAAATGCCAATGTCGCATCGCTCAAATCCCAAATAGTTCATGCTGGCACTAGAATTACTGAAGCTGAAACGAGAATTGGCGCCAATGAAGATGGCCTACTCAACCTTCAGGATACGGTTGGCTCCCTCACCCACGATATGAAACTTGTCAAGGCCAAATGTGACGACCTGGAATCCAGATTACGCGTATGTTCTTCCTGCGCAATCAGTGTTCCAGAAAATGCTCTGAAGGGTCGTATGGAACTAGTGGTGGAAGAGCTGATGAAAGAGCTGCTTGGCAATCCCGATCTGTCCCCTTTTTTCACTGTTGAGACCACGCCCCAAACCTGGAGACTTTCCCAAGCCTGTCATTGCAAAAATATTCAACTATAGAGACCAAGACCTTATCCTCCGCCTATCACGGGAGAAGGGAGAACTACGACTTGGCTCCCAAATAATCGGGATCTTCTCCAATTTCTCAGTGGGAGTACAACAGGAAAGGCGCCAGTTCCTCTGTGTAAAGAAGTTGTTGCAAGAAAGCAACATCCAATACGCAATACTGTTCCTGGCACGACTGAAGTTCACCTTTTAAAGGGAAACTCTACTTCTTCACGGTCCCCGAAGAGGCGGTGAAGTTCATAGAGGCACAGATTCCACTCAATCCTCCACAACGACTGAGCCATACTTTAGCTGTTCCAGATCTCCCCAATGTCCTGGCAACTCAAATCCTTCAGCCTTTGAGCAGATGGCAACATCCGATAACGTCTACACTTTCCTGTGTGCGCATGGAGCGCTCCAAGACCGGGCTCACCATAGCGCCCGGGTCAATGTGAATGTCCCCTGGTGACTGCCATATCGGCTGCGAGGGGATACCGACGTCCACTCCCACACTGGTGCAGGCTGGATTTCCTGAGGGAATCTGAATCGCTGGCCTGGGATGACAGCTACATTAACGCTCTCTATCGCCTCGCCTGCACCTGTGCGTGAAAACTGTCATATTGGCCCTTGCAGCCGAGTTTATGCACCGTCCGATACTTCATTACTTTGTGCTTGGTTGGCAACACGGCAACAGTGCACCCCACTGCAGTTGCAATGACAATGTTGAAGAACTTGTTTGGTGTGGGCCCCCGTTGGGCTATGAGTGTGGCTGGTCCACATTGGGATTTGCCCACGAACACCTGATTTTTGGGGTCCACCAGTGATTTTGGGGGAGGGAGGGAGGGGATGCCGCCAGCTGGGATAGCACGGCGAAGGAGGGGGAGGTACTGTTTTGGGGAACTATATTGGAAATGGCAGAGGTAGATCAGCACTTCGTTATGTCGGGGCATCTCAATGGTAACGAAAGGGCAAAAACACGCTGAGACGTCTGTACTGGGATGTACCCTAGAACACTGAAATCCCTACTACAATGCCCTGGAATATCTGGGGATTGAGCAACCACACCAAGGCCCGCAAGATCTTGGCCTATGCCCATAGACATGGTAGTAAAATACTTATGCTGCAAGAAACGCACTCTCTGGGTCGCCTAGCAGCGAGCATTGCACCATCATGGGGACCTAATAAATACTACACATCTTACTCCACACAAGCCAGAGGCGTGCTGACACTGATTCACAAATCTGTTAAATTCATACTCCACAAGAGGTATATAGATCCTGATGGCAGGTATGTGGTATTACACTGTATGCTGGTAAACGGCGAATACCTCCTTGTAAACACTTATGAACCCAATATAGACACCAGCGCCTCTATACTTTTGGGCTATGTGGGGGACACAGATCATCTGGGGAGGTGATATGAACTTGATATTAGACACCAGCTTGGATAGGACGGGTACTGCGCCCAGGTCTCCGCCTCGCGCAGCACACAAATTGCACGTGCACAGCACCACACTTGATATCCAAGACGCTTGGAGGGTCCTCCATCCTCAATTACGTGAATATACCTACTACTCCTCTGTTTACGATGGCTCCTCCAGAATTGATCTGTTCTTAGGATCCAGTGACCTGATGGGCAGGATTGATGCAGCGCAGATATTCACCCGCACGCTCTCTGACCATGCCCCAATTACCTTTATAAGTGGAACTGAGAATGCCTGTACCAACTTGTAGTACATGGTGCTTCAAATCCGCTGCCCTCGTGGACATTGTATTCAAGGCTGACATACTAGCGGATATCGAGACCTTTTTCGAAGAAACACCCTCCAAGCCACCACTGCAGGTGTCCGGTGGGACGCCTTCAAAGCATACATTAGGGTGATGTCCATAATCAAGGGAAGTAGGTGTACTAAAAGCGATAAGCAAGGACCTCAGTTGTTCTGAATCCAAGCTGCAAGAACTAGAGAAAGACTGCTTGACAGCAGCCGACCCTGCCAAACTGGCACTGATCATCGAGGAACTCGAGACATTTAACACACACGCCACGAGAGAAGTTTGTTACTTTAGCTGCCGCTTGCTGCGCGGAAATATGGGGAGGGCGAAAGACCCGGGAAGGCACTAGCTAACATATGTTCTGTTATTTGGCATTTATATAGCGCCTTATGTATCATTATGATCTCAAAGCGCTGGTAGGTAAAACGCCCTCGGGAACCGTAGTTCAAGTCAATAGAGAGAAAGTCATAAGGTGCGTGGGTGCACCGGATGTGTGTGCAGCCGGTGTGGTAGTTGCATGATGGCTGCTTCTTAGCGGTAGGTGTGGTGGTTTGGAGGTCAGGTATGTTTTCATTCTGGAGGGATGGCACCCGGCCTGAGGAGACGCTTAAGCTAGCGGTGCGTGCTCAGCTAGCTGTGTTTCAATTAGGAGGAGGTTGAGGAGTATGTGGCGGGTGTTGGTATGAGAACAGCTATACCGAATGTGTCATATATCGCGGTGTTCTAGTTGTGTGGTGGTGTATAGGAGAGAGTAAGCGTGGTAGAGTGATATGGTGGTTATCAGTAAGGCGCTTGAGATCGAGCACTCCCATCTGTATCAACTATTCTATCTGTTTTATTTACTCTGTCCGTTCATTCTGCTTCGTTTGTTCATCCATTTCGTCGGTTTCATCCATTAGTCTACTAGTCCTTCCATCATTCCATCTACTCAACCCATCATCCACATAATCTGCTCTATCCATTCCGTAGACTCATTTAATCTTTCCCATCCGTTTAATGTGTTCTATCCGTTTCCTCCTATTCATTCATTTGATCGGATCTGTGGTCTGTCCCATGCCCTCTGTCCCACCCGTAGCATCCACTTCATCCATTTATTCCATTCCCGTCTGCTCCATCTGTTCCCATCTATTCCTTTTGTTCTATCATTACCATCTGTTCCATTAATTTCAACCAGTGCGTCCACTCTGTTCATCTGTTGGTTCGCTCTGTTGGTGCCATCCGTTTCGGCCAGTGCATCTACCCCAGCCAGTACATCCACTCCATCTGGTTCATCTGCTCTATCCGCTTCGTCTGCTCCAGCCATTCATCCGTTTGTTCTGACAGACTCAGTCCAACCAGCTCTCGGTTCCATCCGTTCGATCCGTTTTATTCACTCTATCCGTTCCATCCATTGCAATAGGTTTGTCCATTCTTTTTGTTCTATCTACTCCCTCTGCTCAATTCATTCACCTTTTCTTTCCCTTTCATTCCTTTATCAATTTTATCCATCCGCTCCGTCCTTTACACGCGTTCGATCAATCTACTTTTCTATTTCGTCTACTTCATCGTTCTTTAGTTCTTCCGTTTCATATGTTCCGTCCACTTCATCCGTTTCATATACTCCGTCCCGTCCACTTCATCCGTTTCATATACTCCGCACATTTCATTTCCGCTCCTATCCATTCGTATATGGAAAAATGCGCATATGAATTTTGAGGTGGTAGTGGCAGGACTTAGCGACGTTGACTTGGTGCGAGAGGGTTGGGTCAGAGTTGTTGTGCGAGCAGATTATTCGTGGCAGGTTGGACATATAGAGGTTGAACAAGATGGCTGATGGGCACCCTCCTTGTGGAACTCCGGTATTGACAGGTCGGGAGGCGGAGACAAAGGAGGAAAAGAGGGTTATTAGATTCTTATTGAGGAAGGATGCTATCCACTTGCGAGCATTTCTACGGATTCCTAGGGAGTGGAGGCGGGTGAGGAGGATTGAGTGGTTGATTGTGTCAAAGGCGTCGGATAGGTCAAGAAGGATTAGTGCAGGGCATCCCGCAGAGTCTGCAGTGTTTTTAAGGTCATCCCAGATTGAGGTCAGGGTGGTTTCGGTTCCGTGTCGGGGGTCTGAAACCTGATTGAGCGGGGTCTAGGAGATTGTTGGCTTCGACAAAGGGATTTAGTTGGGAGTAAGCGGTTCGATCAATGAGTTTAGCAAGGAACCTGGTGTTTGAGAAGGGGCAGTAGTTTTTGGGGTTGAGAGGGTCGAGGCATGTTTTTTTTTTTTTTAGGAGGGGATTGACCTGAGCGGTTTTGATAGCGTCTGGAAAAGAATCCAGAGGAGAGGGAGTCGTTTATGATGGTTCTCGCGTATTCTCCTGCGCAGGTAGTTGCGAATCAAACTGGCCCACATTGGTCAGAAAAGTGGCCCACTTTGACCAAAAAAAACTGGCCCACACCAGCATTTTGTGTTTGGTTCGGCCCTGGGCCCATTGCCTTATAGGCCAATCCAAATCTGCTTCTGGGTGACTCTTTACAAACCCTTTCCAGGTTACCTCTTGGTTTTGAGATCTTCTGCTTTCCCTATGGGCCAGCCCATCTGACTCCTGTCTCTGGTTCCGCACCAGCAGATTTTCGGACTACAAATTCCCATCTTTAATCCACTCATGTGTTAATTCACGGCAAACTGTAAATCTGTTTTTTCAACAAACGAAATCAGGGATTACTGCTAGCAGAGGTTTTAAGTATGCCATCTACAGGGAACTCAAAGCACAAATTGCTAGCTGTTAATATCTGGGAGTGTTTCCCAGGGCTGAGCTCTGAATTATTTCCGAGCATCGGAGCTTACTGTCTCACACTCAGTTATAGTGTGCAACTTAATTTGTTAACTGAGTCCGTTTTGATCACATAACGAGCAATAACAGCAAGCCAGGCTGGTGCTGCTGTGCTAGTTATCTATTTTTAAAAATGACGATGAGCCGGAAGATGACATTGGTGGGTGCTCATGCCAGCTCCATGCTCTAGCCACCCTACATGACCAAGGTGAGGTTGCACTACTATAATAATTGGCAGCACTACCACAGCAGGGTGTATGGGGCAGACAGGCATGGCACCAGTGCTCTAGTTAGTCAGGAAATCTGCCAACTCACAGTATTCAACACACACACATGACTGCAATCGGTGCCATACAGTCACGAGTTGTATTCTTGGGGCTAACAGTACCTGGCACAGAGGGGGCACCAACAGGACTGTAAGCAGCCAACTGGGCGACCAGAGGGTCACAACCAGGGAAGAGGCCACTACCACGGAAGACGTCCTCTGGAGTGTGCCTGAACTATAAGAAAAAAGATCTTGCTCAGGTATTTGACAGGAAAGTTCATCAGTTCACAAATGATTGCCTAATTGTTCACCAGTTTACTATATGAAGAAAGCTCTTTTAAATCGGTTTTCTGCAGCATGAAAGTCAAAACATTCCACTTGCCACTTACAGAATCGGAGGACGTGATCAGGAGGATGATGTGTTAAAGCGGACTTAAACATTTGGTTTCTCATTTCAAGAAAAAAACGACTGTCATGCTATGACTATTTGTAAATCTGTCACCACCCCACACCCCCATTCCCATGAACTGGTGCGAGTTGCAACTGCAACCCCAAATGTGTTGACACAGAGGGGAGCTGTACTGGGCAGGAGCAGCTCTGGGCACGAGCTCCAGCCCCAACTTGGCACAGGCATGCTAGAACATGTGAGCCCTGGCACTTCTAGATGTACAAATTAACGACTTTGTGTTGCTCCACAGCCTGTAAAAGCGGCTAAGCATCCCTAGAGCAAAAATGGCCATAGAGTTTAAAAAGCCCTCTTCGAGGGAAGAACTCAAGTAGTTACAACACGAGTACCTTTTGAAAGTCAGTGGTGCCAGTTCCTAGGAGAGAACTCAACCTTCCAGTGACCTGAAAGCGCCAGTCTGGCGACATCACAAACCGGTGGACCAATGATCGTGCCGTAGAGGCCCAGCACCAATTCTATTAGAGGTCTGGAATGAGTCACTCCGTTTGTCTGTCCTCCCTCAGCAAAGCTGTCATAACGGTGCTGCTTAAGCCCGAGAAACCCAGCGATGAATGTAGCTCGTACAGGCCCCTATCCCTCATGAACCTAGACACCAAAATCTTTGCTAAGGTGATAGCAAATCGCTCCCTCCGGATTATGACTTACTTGGCACACAAAGACCAAGGGGGCTTTGTACCGGGGAGATCCACTTCTCACAACATACGGCGGCTCTGCAACGTGATGGCCAGAATTGACCAGGACTCCAACGCCGTTGCAGTCACTCGATGCCCAAAAAGCATTCGATTATGGTCTAAATAAAAAGGGCCTATAATAAGAATCCTATTGCCAAACCTCAAAACTAATACAAAAAAGCGCGTGGGATGTTTTTCAAAAGAAAGAAGTGGTCTCAAAATGATGTCAGGATGCGGTAGCTTGGGTCTCCCTTGCCCACTGGGAGCTTGGACAACAGTACAGTCTTGGGCTTTTCCAGCGCGAGACAACAGTTCCAATGGCAGCTTGCAGGACAGTCGATGGCTAAGTCTCATTTCACTTGAAAGTGTATTGCCTTCGAGGGCCTGGCGTGTTCAGTTAACGAAAACAAAGTTCCTTTAACAAATGAAAGTTTGTTTCCAATATGTGTTGGGTGATGAGTTTTCCCCTGGGCGCTGACCCTTCTTGAGTTCACATTCACTTTACTCTCAAGGGTTATGGAATTCGCTTCCCTTGCGTTCTCGCGATGCAGGGTTCACGTCCCTTGCGTTCTCGCGATGCAGGGTTCACGTCCCTTGCGTTCTCGCGATGCAGGGTTCACGTCTCTTGCGTTCTCTCGAATTCTCTTGATGCAGGATTCACGTCCCTTGTTTTTCTCAATGTGGGAATCCACTTCATATTCTTTCACAGTGCTTGTAGATCAGTCTTTGGATTGTACAGGGATTTTGCTTGACCCTCTGTATGACCACTTTGACCTATTTCGCAGGCCTTCCTACAGCCTTCTGGTACTTGTAGTTTATCTCATATGGGGCTCGACCAGAGTCTGAAGTTGGCACCCACTTGGTGCCGCTTTCGCTCTGCAGCTGATATCCCCTTTACGCTTTCAACAGTTAATTCAAAGTTCATCTGCTTTGGTTCAAAACTTGCCACTTTAGATTCTACCTCAACACAGCCCGGTTATCCCCTCGACTCACTGTCTATGCTAAACCACTTGGCTTTTGACTTCTCTGGAGTCCAGGCTGGTACCACAGGCGCGGGAGCTTCCCTCGCTCCTGCTTATCGGCATAGGCTTCACCTGTGTACCGTTGACATCTGCTGCAGGACACTTGTGCTATTGTTCGCCGTCTTAGTCTCTTCCACAAAGGTTCTGAAGGCCTGGGACGAAAAGGGCAAGGTCACTTCTCTCCTTGCCACGCTCTCGATTCCTGAATCCTTTCGCCTTTTGAACTGCCGTGCGGTAGCTGTCTCGTCGAGCTGTCTGCTGTACTTGGTTTGCTCAAACTGTGCTCTCTGGCTCCATCTTTTATCCCTGTGGGGAAGGGAGAGGGACGTCAGGGGAGGGGGGGGTGGGGTTGGGGTTGGGGGGGGGCGAGGGGGTGGTGTGATTCTGATCAAGTTCCTGACTTTGCCTTACCCCTGTATTGGTACATGTCAGGTAAATAGCTCTGGTGTTAGTCTGTTGTCCTTTGTGTTGTGCGAAGTGTTCGTTTTGGAAGGGGGGGGCGGCAGTGGTTTAAAACATCTTAGGAAAAAGTATGGGGAAAAGGTGTTAAAGTAAGGGTGGGATACTGCGTCCCACCCATCTGTGTCCCACTCCCCGAGGTCCCCCTTCCCCCATCAGGTGATCCTCCCTCAATGGCCTACCCCAGGAACTGGTTCCAATAGTGATGGCCGTGTCCTGGCCACCTGCATGACAGATCCCCAAAGACTAGCCAGGGAGACGGCTTCAGGTTATTTCACAAAGCACTCCGTCGTTGTTCAGAATAATCCTGATTCATCTTTTGCGTGGATTTTTGTGTTCAGGTCAATGGGAGATCTTGTTAACATATTGCGCACTAACAGTGGAATTCTTTGCACACCTTCAAATCATTGCCCACCTACTTTCACCCAGTGCACTACCTAGATCCTGAGGTCTTGCTGACGTTGTTGTGGTCTCGCCTGAGACCACATCCATGTCATTTATATAGGAAATGAAGCTCGTAGGTTTTTGGGGAGGGGGGGAAAAAAGCTTCTCCAACATGGTTAATATTTATTTCTTATAAAGCGCAACACCCCCGTAGGCCTCAGCACGCTAAAACATAAATTAACACAAACCAGGAAGAAAAAGAAACCGCAGAGAAAAAGTATCCTGGAAATGCTGTGAGCAATGGTTTGTAAGTTAACCTATCCCAAACCTTCATGGTGGTTTGTGATGGGTAGCTGCCACATCGTGAGCAGTCTCTGCCACCCACAGCCTATCTCAAGGGTATTGTGACATGGTCCGTATTCAAGAGGGGAATGGAATACCCTCTCAGCCTGGGGTGGGGAAGCTTGACAGGGAGGAGTCCAGAGCCTGTTTTACCCCAGGGGTGTGGGGGCGTGGCGATGAATGGTGGTAGTTCTGAAGGACCCAATTCCTGCCACTTCATGTTCCAGTTTGTGCAGTACCCATTTGCATAATGCCTATGACTGAAATGCTGACCAAGTTTTTCCTTCCTTTAAACTTCCTTTAAATCCATCAGGAACAAAAACAAAAATCTTATTAGAGAGACTGGACTTCACTTGAGGGTGGCCAGGCCCGACCCACGCCCCGTTCTGGAGGGAGGAGGGATACTGTTTAGATCTTCACCTCTAGTATAAGTTGGAATGTAGATGGTAAGGGTCAATATTCTGTACATGCTAACCTGGGGGAGTTGAAACATCTGGGATAGGGACGATTAGTGATTTGTAGACTAGAGTGAGGGGACGGCCCTAAAACGGTAAATTAAAATCCCCTGTAATGGGAGTATTCATTAAGCCATATTTAACCACTGTCTGATCACAAATTTTGTAATTCTTTCCAAACCTTGTTTCAGGCCAGATTCAGCCAATCATTTAGGACTTGTGGATACTAACAAGCAGTGTATCTAGTGAAGTGTGCAATCCACGCCACTAGCCCCGCCCCCTTGCCCTTGGTTCAGTAGATTGTGTGTCTGGCTATTCTTTGGTTCAGTAGATTGTGTGTCTGGCTATTCTTTAAAGGGACACTTTCCATATAAAATCCATACCCTGCTGCACATTGAAGGGCTCCCTTTGTTGCTTCAATCTTGAGGGTTTTGAACCAAGGGTGGGGGAGAATGTTTTTTTTTCTTCATGTGTTTACTAAACCCCTTTTTGACATTTTGGATTATCTGGGTGTCACTTGTACCAACTACGCCAATGACACCCAGATACGTATCCCTATCACAGGCAACCACAAGCTAGCGAATCTGCTTTGTGGTTGCCTGTGATAGGGATACGTATCTGGGTGTCATTGGCGTAGTTGGTACAAGTGACACCCAGATAATCCAAAATGTCAAAAAGGGGTTTAGTAAACACATTGTAAAGTGTCGGGGCCATGCATGATCCTTGAGGGACTCCACAAGTGACTGGTGAGGGGTCAGTGGTGGCGGTAGGGGAGAAGTCCCTCCTGGACCGATTAGTAAGGAAGGAAGTGATCCAGGCTGTGGCTTTGTCCGAGAAGTGGGCTGCGGTTTTGAGGTGGCGGCATAGGATTTGGTGATTTACTAAATCGAAAGCCGCGGAGAGATCTAAGAGGAGTAGGTGGTCAATTTACCCTTGTCTTTTAGGTCTTCAATCTGGGTTTTGTGGTCTAATGGAGCAATTTCAGTTCTGTATCGCGGACGGTAACCATATTGCCTCAGTCCCAGAAGTTTATTAGTTTCCAAGTAATCTTGGATCTGTAAGTAAGCAGCACGATCCAGAATTTTTAAGAGGAAAGGGACAGTGGTAATCGGTCTGTAATTGGTGGGTATATTAGCACCCAAAGTGGGTTTTTTGAGGGGATAACCCAGGCATCCTTGAGTTTGTCGGGACAATTCCTGAGTTGAATGAGGAGTTTGAGTGTGGTGATAAAGGGCACTAGGTTATGTGAGGCCTCTTTGATAATGGAGGCAGGGCATGAGTCATCCTGACAATTGGAAGGTTTAAGGTTATTGATAATGTGTTGAACTTTGATGATGGAGAGGGGTGCGAAGCTGAATGGTTTCACGGATTCAGGGTTGGCGTTAATGTTAACCAGGGGTGTTTTGTGGTGCAGGCTGTCCTGCAGACTGATTTTGTTTATCATTGATTTTATTTTGGAGGGTGGCGATATCTCCAAGGAGGGCCTTTTGAATGTTCGCACACCAAGTGCTGTCTTTAGGACTGGAGTCTGGAGTGGCAGGGGATTCCAATTCCTTTAAGATTCTGAATATCTCCTTAGTGTTAGATTGGGCTGTTTCAATAAGTTTGTTATGTCTCTTTTTTTTAGCCTGGAGTATGGCTTCTTTGTAATTTAGAGTAAGGCAGTACAAGCTTTATTAGCTTCAGTTGGATTACTTTTCCAGCGTGCTTCGAGGGTCCTTTTTTTCCTTGCGTAGGGTTCTCAGCTGTGGCGTGAACCACGAGTTGAGGTGGGCCCGGGGTTTGGGTTTTCTGAGTTTGGCGGGTGCAATAACATCAAGGGCTTTCAGCACTGTCTGATTGTACGTGTCTACCAAGACTGTAGGATCAGAGCAAGAAGATGAGAGATCATTAAGAGCAGGGAGGATAAGTGGGAGTAATATAGTACAGGTTATGTTGCGCTCATTTCTTGTGGTGGTGGCAGGTGCAATATCTCTGCTGGTGTGAATGATTCTAGTTGGGATGCTGAATGTAATTAGGTGGTGGTCTGTCCAGGCACATGGTTGGTTGGATTCGATGATAGTGTTGCAGTTTAGGTCAGCTATCCAGTCGAGAATCCTACCCTTGGAGTGAGTTGGCAAAGTGACCTGTTGTGTGAAACCAGCGTTGAGTAGCAGGTTATTGATATTGTGGGCAGAGGCATCATTGGGATCTTGGTAGCCTAGGGAGGAGTAGGAGCCCCTCCAAACACTGCTGGAGCAGTGCAACGCCTGGGGTGAAGCAGGAGCTTCCCACACCATTTCTGAGGTAGGCCCGTTGGCCCTCATTCATATTTTTTTGAAGAGCACCAAAAATCGGAAAAGCACTTATTTAAATGCGCTCGTCTGCACGATTGCGTGAAATCCTCCCCTCGCTACCAGAGCGGATGCCACACCGTGTGGCACCATCAAGGCTATTCATTTTTAGCAGCATGTACAACGCTCCAACATGGCCGCCCATTAGGGTTATCCTGCCAGCCCTCCCCACTCCAGACCTTTGGCTGTAGCTCGCCCCATTGGCTTTCTAACAGCAAATACATCAGCCGGCATGCGGAGCCGGCCAATGCACGAAGGCCTGCAGTGAGGCCACTCACCTGTCCCTGCCTGTCCAAGCCTTTCAAGCTGTCGGCCGGACACGTTGCACAACGGTCCCCCTCCTAATGACGATCCATACAAAGGTATTTTTATTTCATTGAGGCTGGTAGATTTCCTACCTACCTCACTCAGTGTATACTCCCTCAACCACCTGGCTCCCACACTGCATCGACTATCTGCGTCCTCGCCCACCTCAGCACCTATATACTTTTATGTACATCGCCTGTCTATACTAGGGTGAATCTACTCCTCTTGCTTCCTTTAAACTCTACTCTGACTCAACGGCCTAGCCTGAAAATCGATACATGTGCATTGCTGCCTATGTTTATCTGTACTCGTGACCACTACCACCGAGCAATTTATGCCCCCAGCTGAAATTGAATTTAGGTATTGCTGTGCATGCTCTACTGTGCCTATGCCACTAATACCTAGCATTTTATGCTCCCAGCTTGAATATTAAATTTAGGTATTGCTGTGTATGCTTTACTGTGCCTCTGCCCAACATCACATAGCATTTTATGCTCCCAGCATGAAAATTGAATCTAGGTATCGCTGTTACGCACATTCAATTGCGGAAGCGAACCACAGGAACGTATTCACCTGCCACTGGTCTGTATGTCCAATTCGAATCTTAGGTGCCTTACTCCTTCATGCTTTTTAGGTCTTTCCATATCCCCTATTATCTCGTGGCCTTATTTGTTGCCAATACTGCTCAGCTACTCACCTCGATAACACCCACACCCTTCCAGTGTGCGTTACCTCTAACCTCCCACCCTCAGCTGCATGATAGTGTTACCTGTCTTAGCCCTCACTATTAGCTATTGTCCAGATCAGAACCCATAATGGGCTGCCCCGCGAGTATTACCACTGATCAGCACCATAGCAGCAACCACACCAACCAATACCTCAATGACCCTGCTCTTTGGCTGGAACACTTTGCTAGGAAGCCCACCCCTTATCAACCTTGTTCACTCTTGCTTGGAAACATGAGACTTGGCTCAAGATTCCGCCTACTACACACTCGCAGCAATAGCTCTAAACATGATATAAATACACCACCTCACTCGCCCTCACCTACCACTACGTCGGAATCCTCTACCACAGTAACAAAACTACCACAGATCAAGGGCACCCTTATCAATGCCAGATCTCTTCCAGCTCATGCACTTGAAATCGCTGACCTTATCACAACCTTAAATCTGGACTTTATTGCCATATCTGAAACATGGTTACATGCCGCATGCGGACCTTCACTGTCCTTGGCCTTACCACCTGATTATGGTATCACACGATGCGACTGCACCACCTCCCAATCTAGAGGTGGTGGAGCGGCCTTCATTCATAAAAACTCTCTTGGTCTAAGAGTGGCAACCAAATCTATTCTTGAGTCAGCCGAACTACTCTCAGTCAAACTACCTCTAACGCCCAACCAGACTGCCACCCTCCACCTTATCTATAGACCTCCGGCTCCGCACCTTCCTTTGTTGGCGAAATATCCACCCTTCTCCTTGACAAAACTAATTCGCAAATTATCATCCTCGGTGACCTTAATCTGGGTCTTGGTGACCCCAAAGACTCTACTGCATCCAACCTGGAGTATCTATTAGCTGACTTTGGCTTTACCATGCACATTCAAGAACCTATCCATACCAAAGGAAGAACACTTGAATGGCTAGCCGGATCCAATTGTATTATTAACGTCCTCTCCAATACCCCCTGCCTAGGGTCCGACCACCACATCACCTTCAATATTGAAGCAACCCTGCGCGCCCTGACTGTGCTAGCCCCAGCCCTCCCCACCAGAAATAAAAGGGACATAACTATGGAAAAACTACTCCCATTGCTACTCCCACCTCTCAATGCCGCCATGCACTCCTACACTGACCCTACAATCATAGCATGATCACGGCTATAAATTCTATCGCCCCTATCAAACTCGGGAAGTCCAAACCATGTGCACATCTCAACTCTTGGTTCACTCCACAGTTAAGAGTGCTCCGCAAAGCAAAACGTTGCGCGGGAAATCGCTGTAAAAGTCACCCCTCCGATGAGCATAAAGACGGCTTCTTCTTTGCTTCCCTCACTTATAAAGATGCCATTATCACTGCCAGAAAGGAATCCCTTAATAACCGCATCCTACAAGCAGAATCGAACACAAAAGAACTGTTTAAAATCCTAAAAGCTCGAATCTCCAGCCACATCCTCCCCCCCGACACTTGCACTAAAGACAGTAAATGGTTTGCTAACATCCAGTCGGCCTTACTGAAAAAAATGGTTACCCTACAAGCTAAAATTAGAGACAAACAAGATAGTCTAAATCTGGACAACCGACCACCCAGTCCCGTTAGGGTCGCCCCTCGAGACACTCCTTCTTTTAACATTAAACCTTTTGCCTTCTCACCACTCACTACTGCTCAGGTTGAAGACATCAAGAGAATCAAACAGTCAAACTGCCAAGGTGACCCGTGCCCGGCTCCCATCATTAAGGAATCCGCCCATGATCTTGCCCATTCAACACGGCCTTCATTAACGCCTCTCTTAAAACAGGCATTGTCCCGGATAACCTCAAGAACGCATGGGTGATCCCGTTGCTTAAGAAACCGTCCCTAGACCCAAGCGTATCCACTAATTTCAGACCTATAACCACCGTCCCGTTCTTGCTGAAGATCCTAGACTGTGCGGCATATCTACAGATTCAAGACTACCTGGAGTCCAATAATCTCCTTGGTCTTCGGCAATCTGGATTCCGCCCCTGACATGGGACTGAAACGGCTCTGATAGATTTAAAATCGCAAATTGAGGTCTTAAAAGACCATGGGAAACTAGCAATGTTACTCCTCCTAGACCTCTCCGCGGCTTTTGACCTTGTCAACCACCGAATCTTATGCCGACACCTTCATTCTGCTGCCCACTTTTCAGACTCAGCCACGGAATGGATCAAATCCTTTCTGAGCAATAGATCCATGAGGGTCTTTTCACCTTCCGCAGCTGCTGACCCCGCTCCAATTCACTGTGGAGTGCCCCAAGGATCTTGCGTGTCACCTACACTCTTAACGTTTTCACTAAACCGCTCTTTGATGTACTTGATTATCTGGGTGTCTCCTATACCAGCTATGCCGACGACACCCAGATACTCATCCCCATTACTGGCGATTATTTGACACTAAGGCCTTGAACGACATTTACCTGGTCATCCAGGCTTGGATGGCCCAACATGAACTATGCCTCAATGACGACAAGACAGAGCTCCTCATCTTGGGCTCCTCGCAACGTCTCAGCAAACTAGATCCGTCCTACCAGTCTTTTACCATTGATGTAAATTCCATCAAAGTCTTTAAAGGGCTTCTACCTTGACGCCACTCTATCCTTGTCTCGGCAAACAAACGCAGTCAGATCAGCTTCTGCTTACACTTAACTTATTACAACTGCTAGACCGTTTCTGACCACTCCTAACAGCGTCACCTTAGCCAGAACGCTCATTATGTCTAAAAATGACTATTGTAGTGCCCTCTACTTGGGTACTAGCCAAGTAAATCTGAATAAACTACAAATCACTCAGAACAATGCCATTAGGGCAGCCCTAAACATCCCAAGAAACCCCCACATTTCTGAATCCAGAACTAACGTACAATGGCTATCTGTCAAGCAGAGAATCTCATTGTAAACACTTACCCTAACTCACAAATGCCTTGCCAACAAGGCCCCCCCCCCTTATCTCTGCAACCGGCTGTCCCTCCATTCCTCCACTCGACATCAAACAGCCCAGACGCACATCCTTTCCATACCAAGGTTCAAACTCCAAAAAGTGGGGGGCACGAGCTTCCCTGTCCTAGCTTCTAAACTGTGGAACACCCTCCGGTCACCATCAGATCCAAAGATTCTTTCAACACCTTCAAGTTGAAAACAAAATATTGACTCTCAGATCTGAACTTCTTATCATTCAGCTTTCCAGGAGCTTTGCATTTACTTAGGCCTCACCTTTAAACGCCTACTGTAACTCATGTAGATATCTTTGTATTTCTTTGTCTGCATATTATTCATGTATATTAATGTTTATATTTTTTGCTTATAACCTGTATGTATCTTACTCTATGTATATCTGCATAAGTTGTGCCTGGATGCCCTTGGGCCGGATGGTGCGCGTTATAAAGAAAACAAGTGCCCTAGTACAATGATTTGGGACTTGGTCTTCGTGTTGTTGGCGAGGATGTCGGATAAATCCTCAGCGAACGTAGATGGAGGACCGGGAGGTCTATACATGATGTAGAGTGTGATAGTCTGGTTGGGGGTGATGGCTAGTTTGGCTGTGAGTAGTTCGGCTGAGGTAATTTGGCAGGGAGTGGCAAGGCGGAGATTGAGCGTGGTTCTGTGTATAATGGCTACGCCACCTCCTTTAGATTGATCAGTGTTGCGGTCACTTCTAATAATGGTGTAGCCATCAGGGATAGCTAGGGATATGAGGGGTCCTGAGGCAGCGTGGAGCCAGGCTTCAGTGACCGCTATGAGGTCCAGATTTTGAGTTGTGATGAGGTTAGCCATGTCTAGTGCGTGTGCCGGGAGTGACCTAATGTTGATCAGGGCAGCCTTAAGGAGAGTAGAAGGGCTATGGTGTTGGGTACTTGAATCTGGGGTGATGTCCAAAATAGGTATACAATTCCCCCAAATCCTACCTTCCTTGCACCCACTAACCCCCAAAGATAAGGCAGCTCAAAGTGTTTAAAGGCCTTACCCCACTGAAGACTATAGGGGAAGTAGTTGGTAGTTTACAGGTTTTTATTATCCAATGTTTATCAAATTACTATTTTCTTAAGGTTTTCAGAGGCCTGCGTACCCTTTTTGAATCCGGCTTGATCACCCTGATCTCTGGTAGGATGTGATCTATCTTGTTGGCAAATTATTTGGCATAAACCATGGAGTTGGATCTCAGCAAGACTATGGGGTGATGGGAGGCGCAATGGGTCAGGTCACAGCTCTGACATCCTTGCTTCTTCCATGTAGGGTTCCATCTGCAGCATGTGCTGCCTACCACCTTGAGATCATCTGCTGCCTGTGCCCCTGGCTGTTTAGGGCTGTAGGTGCATGCCTCCTCGGCCTACCATCGCTGCTACTGCTAGCTCTACTGCCTAGCCCTGCCCCGTTGATGGACTGGTGCGGTCACATGTGTGACTGCTACATCAGGAAGTGCTTCTGCCTCTGAGCCGGCGCTCCTACTGCCTTCAGGGGTTCCATATGCACTGTGTGCATCCAGAAATCTAAATTCCTGCATCCATCGGTCTATCTAGAATGCTCTCCAAAGAGCAGACCTTGGAATAGTCCAGAAAATCCTGCACCCTTGCCTTTCCGGGATTATCTGCTTAGAACTATAGGGAGGAGTTGCGGTTCCAAAACAAAGCCCATTGATCTTATTCCCTGTCCCCATTGATCCATCCTCTCTTCTCATGCACATTGTGTCGCATGTAGCAGCTTTTTGCCTTGAACTTGGTTTTCACACTCGTGGTTATTCCGTTTTGCTCTTAGAAAGAAAGGTGGCTAACTCGTTGTTGGTGCTAATCGTTTTTTTTTTTTTTTTTTTTTTTTATTTTGGACCTTCCCATATTTAGCGTGATTAATTGCCCTGGAGCATGGTTCTCTATATTGGCTGTAGGATGATTTTAAAGTGCTTTCTCCATCTTTGAGAATAAAAGCTGTACCAAATGCTACAGAGACTGACCTCTTTGAACTCTGTCTGTTTGGAGGCATGGCCTATTCCAGACCTCCTCTCACACCCCTAATCTGGCTCCGATAGCTATCCATAGAGTGGTTGAGAATTCTATTAAAATCTCCCACAAACATCAGGTTACCAACTGTGAAGGATAACTTCTGCAAGATGTGATCAAAGAAGGGCTTTTGCCGTTGGTTCCATGTAAAGGTAGACCCCCAAGGTGATACGCCACCCATCCCAAGCCCAGAGACGAGCTAGTAACTGCCATCTTTTGTTTTTCTATTTTTCACCTCGAAGCAGACACCCCAACCAACTTCGGTCACCACTTCTTAATTCCTGTAATTGTTTAGGGCAAAAAATGTGCATAACTGCCCGGCCTTGCTACAGCTGGTGGGTACCATGGAGACCAGTGATGTCCTTCTTTTGGTCTTGCAGATGGTGCAGGAAGAGAACCTGCTTGTTAAGAGAGGGGCTAAGGCCATTGGACCCTGGCCTCTAGCATGGTAAAAGCAGTGAATTTCTCCACCCCTTCCCCCACCTCCCTGAAAATGTTTAAACAATACCGCAATAAAATCCTGGGTGTCTGACCAAGTCTCTTTGACCATCACAGACGATTAAAGCTAGGCTCTGAACACACAGGCTGTACAGCCCAGAGCCTGCCCCAACCGCTTGCAAATTAAGTATGCATTAGTAAACTAAAACATGTATTTGAACACCTGCAACAGTTTGTGCCGGACTGCAAACTGTCGGGATCTACTTTCAGAAAATTGCATAAAGAATACAAACCTTTGAGTGGCATACACTGCTACTTTCCCCCTCTTCCACAGATTGACCAGTCCTAGTAGGCTCCTTGGGTTAGGAGTATGGGCAGGAAAGCAAGGCAGACGTTCATTATTTCAATTATTTGCAGACAAGTCCTCTTATCCGCTGGGGACCCCCTTCCTCCTCGAGCTCCTTCAGACCATGTACTTCCATCTGTCTCTGGATGGGGAGCAGCCAAGACAGGTTGAAACCCAGCAGTTAAGTGACTTCATTTCAGATCTTTACATTTTGTTTCTTGCATTGCTATTCGAATACTAAACCAAAAGGGCAAAGTCCACCTACATTTGCCAGTCCATGATCAGTCGCTAGGTACTCGGTTAGTGACCGTGGCAATGTTCTTGTCCCTGAGCTGACTGTGTCTAGCTCGATGTTCTTTCTTTGTGTAGGAATGACATTTGATGGCTTTTTTAAGATTGCTTTGCATCTGGCTGCACAGGTTGCTTTGAACCGTAGCAATTTATATGCCATCTGTAAAAATGTAAACTTTACAAGCTACTAGCTGAGTGTAGAATCACTCTTTCTCCTCCCTGCAACTGTTGGCCCACTCAGAGCAAACTATTTGTTACTCGCCAAGTCGATGATCACTTGCCAGTTACAGGTGTGGAATACAATTTTTGAGATCTCCAGTCATATCACACTTATGTCTGGCATACTTGCTCATAACATTAGTGAGTCCACCCTTCCATGTCTAGTGCTTCAGCACTGTCAATCAGTCCTGAATAAGATTTTCGCAGATGTTGACGTTTTCTAGGCTCCCACGCCAGTCTGTCGCAATGTCTGCTGGCTGTCCTCCAATTTGCTTCTTGTACAGTAAAGCTCCTGTTGTATTGCTTGAACATATGTTGGCTCTCTTCTACACATTTGAAAGGGAGACCTCCTGACTGATGCAAGTTGTTGGACACTTCTTGGGTCGCTCTTTTTAGAGGTTGTACTATCTACCTTGAGTGCAGTGAAGCAATCCATCAAATATGTTTAAGTGATACAGTGGTTCTTGGTAACAAACTCTGTTCTGTATGGTGTTCTGGGGGACTGCCAGAAGGATGATTAACTGCAGCTTGTGCGGGCAGATAGGAGGCTGATTGAAAACCTGGCAACACCTTAATTTTCCACTGCACCCATTGCATGTCTCGGAGGCCAAACAAGGGCTTCCAAAATGAGTTTTTACCAGTATGTTGCTGAGGTACCAGATCCCTGGGAAATCCTTTAACACTGTATGTTGGTGACTGCTGGATGTCCTGTCTTCCTCTAGGTTTTCTTTCTACTACCTAAAGTAAGTGCATGTACACCTCAGTCTTCCTTTCTCCTCTGTTTGCAACCTGGTACTCAAAATGCTTCCTGGCCAGCCGTTCTGGGAAGCTTCTTGCTGCAGCCATCACCTGACCCAGGAAGCCCAGAGGGTTGGCTGACCACATTACTGCCCTTGTGCGTGAAGATGCTCTTCTCCGTGCCAGGATCTGTGTTCCACAGAGAGGAAATGCCAGTTACCTCGCTGGCTTCGTTTCTGTGGAGGCTGCAGGCCCAGAATCTAGTCTACCACACCTGTGTGGGATTGAGCAATTACCAAGACCAGGGAGGAGTGGATTGACTCTGCAACCTGTGCCTCCTCTCCTTCTGGATGCTTTGGCACTAGACCATTTGGGCGTCTTAACAGACTATTGGTGCAGTGAGCCACTGAGAAACATTCAGTCCGCAGCAGTAAATGCCAGGTATTCACTCCCTCCAAGCACCAAACCTGTTAGGAGCATTTTTTTATCATTTTCAGGGCAAACGGGGCACTTCAGTGGCCGGGCAGCCAGAACTCTGGTTGAGCGGTCATCTTGGCTGCTGCCGTCCAAACTCCCATGTACATGGTTTGAGAGTATGCAGCTTCTGCCGAATCTGGGACAGACTTTCAGCCCTGTTGGGGGTGAGAGTTCCTGACCCGCAAGTAGGCAACAGTATTTGCTGCAAGGTTTTGATAGTGGTAGCAATGACTGAGCAGTCAATGCAATCATTAGGAGGGGAGAAGGGAGGTTACATATACAGTGTCCTATCTGACTATTCAGCAAGGAGTCTTTGCTAATAAGTCACTCCAGGATAGTAGACGTCCCTAAACCATAACTCTCGTTAACCAAATTGTTGTAACTTTCAGCAATTCCTTGATTTGATTTTTTTAAACACATTTTGGGCTTTGTCCCCTTTTTTTTTTTTTTTTTTTTTTGCTGGTCTTATGGTTTCTTATTTTTACACACTGAAGCACACCCAGGTCTCAATGCAGGCTCAACATTTAGATTTCAGACTTGGGGACTTTTATGGTCCCAAGAGGTGGGGGCTGCCCTCAAGGTATCCCATAGACGATTGTACTGGTTCTGGTTGGTCTAAATGTACTTTTAATATAATGACTGCACGCGTTTTAGCTCCTGTGAGGGCTTTTGTTCCTGGAGGCCTTAAAAACAGAGCTTCTAGTGTCCAATGCACTAAATGGTAACTGTGCTTTGTTGACAGTGTGGATGGATGGATGGATGGATGGATGGATGGAGACTTGACTGTGCCATGTGGGAATCGATCATGATAGGTGCTCACAAAGGAATGTGTGTGCTTACCTAGATGTGATTTCTGGAATTGTGGATGTCTGTCTTTGGCATCTACATACATGGAGTTTGCCCTGAAATACGTATGAAAGCTTGTAAGTTGGCATCTAAGGGCTGGCTGATGTTTCCATGGTTGGTGGTTAATGATTCCCAGCTAACACTTTGCACCAGTAACCTTTCCAAAAGTTGGGATTCTATCCTGTATCATCCAGGAGAGCTTACCGATCCTTGGGTGACCATAAAAGCTCTGCACAGGCATCTTTTGGGACTCTGAAAACCTGCCGGCAAAACTCTGGCTTTTGCCTGGCCAGAAGGAACTGTTTCCGATGCTACTTAGTCCTCTGGTCCAGTGGGGACAAAGGGGTTACATCTTCAGCAGGTTTTCTTGTTGCCATGAACTCGCTGAACTCCATGCCTTGGAGCCTAGCACTGACTACTATGTCTAGAGTTCCCGGCCTCTGCTGGTTATTCTACATGAAGTTCCTTCTTGGAATGCCTTGGCCTGCAGACCCCCAGTACCATTTCTTGCTGCACTTTCTGAAATCCATTGCTGGGGTCTTCATTTGCTTCGTCTCTGATCTGTCTCCACTACAGGGGCTCATTCTGATTTCAGATGCGCATCCTGGTCTGTTTGTCCAAGGTCTTATGCTGTGGACCCTGCTTTCTGGCTGTCAAAACAGGGGATTTTCCATGCTGCTTGTCTGAGTGATCTCTGGCATATCTGACTGCCTTTCTGTTGTGGGAGGGATGCAGGGCGCGGGACGGGGAGGGGGGGGAGGCGGGGCGAGATGTCTGCTGACTCACCTTTTGCAAGGGGTGGGAGCGCGTTAAGTCTGTGGCTGTCGAGCTAACTCATCACGGGAGCCCAACTGACCGCATTCTTTGCTAATGGTGATGTCAACCCTCCAGCTCTATATTCCCCCAACCCTGGGGGTTTGCTGAGTCCAACACTAAGTTGGACTGCTTCTGCTGAGACTCTAATGCTTCTGGGGGTTTTCATTTGGTACAAACTGATGTCGGTCCATGTGCAGACACTTTCCTCCACTCCCTTAAAGATAATGGTTCCAAATGAGAGAATGAAGTGGCTGATGTAAGTGGGCGAGTGTTTGTAAGGCCTGTGTATTTTGTTTTGAATATTTAGTGATGCCACGTTGTATGATTAGCTATATTCTGCAAAGTTATTTTAATGTGTAGTTTATTCCTAGTCCAAACTTTATAATACACATTATTTGTATGCATCTATTCCAATAGATTGTGTCCTCCAAAGTATATCCACATCTTTGACATGTAATGTCCACAGCTGTGCACTTTGTTAACTTTCTGCAGAGGGCGTCTTGTGTCGATGGTGTCGGGTCGGTGTCCCTCAAAGGCCTCCGTCGAGGGCGACGTCACCAGATGTTATAAATAAAACGCACGGCACCTGTAGCCTCAGTTCCGTTTTTTTCCGCAAACGTGTTTGCTTCGAGAACTCTGCGCGCCTTGTGTATTCTTCGTGAATGTCTTCCTCTCTCTGACTCCGCGGTCTGGATTCAAGAATTGCCGGGACTGCAAGTCTAAAATGTCGATTACCGACCCGCATTGCATTTGTTTGTGGTGCTTGGGCGAGAGACACAACTGTTCCAAATGCCAGTCGCTGACTGCTAAGACCTTGCGGGAGCGTAAGGGGAAGCTTCGGGTAGGTAGGGGTTCAAAACCCAGTAAATCTGGTAAGTTCAAGTCCAAGGTTATGTCCACCGATGATTTGAGGGGTGACTCTGTGGCAGGAGGAGTCCCTGGGGGGGTGCCTCGGTCCTGGAGTTGTTCCCGCCATTTGTCCTCTTCGTGTCGGCGCTCTAGGAAGCGCCGTCACCAGTTGCCTTCCCCATCCTCCTGGGAGGATGGCGCAGCGATGAAAGTGGCTTGCCCGACTAAGTCCTCGACCTCGGAGCAATGGGCTGCTTTTAGGGAGCAGATGTTGCTGATTTTCCAATCGCAGGGCACAGATCAGTCCGCGCCATCTGACGAAGCCGGCAAGGAACACTCGATCGTGGCTCGCACGCCTTCGGGCTCGGGTCCTCAGCGCGATCCTCATCGGGAACCTTTGAGGTCCCGTTCGGACAAGGCCCCAGCAAGACCGCAGAAACCTGCTAAGGGCTCGAGGTCGGTGCTGACTTCGGATACCGACGTCGAAGCTTTGTCTTCATATCAGCCCACGGCGCTGTTGGTGCCCGTGTCAACGCCGAAACAGTAAAGTCCCCTCCCACTGTTGAGCCCCACCCCCTACCGCCGAAGCCATCGGTGCCCTCGACGACTTTGAGGCCTTTTGGCCAAAATTTACCGTTGGAGATCCCTAATAATGTGGATCCTCATAGGAAGGGTACTTGCAAGTCTGTGAGGCCTGATATGGACTCAAGACCCTTGGCTGTTCCGAGACAGGACTTTTTCCTCCCTCTGGCTGACCTCTATGAGGAGAGGTCAGATTTTGATCTTGACCCTGGTGAGCCTGAGGGGGGGGAGGGGCTCATGTCTTTTCAGGGGATAGCCTTGAGGCAAACCATTCATGACGCTCGTGGCCTTGACACTTCTCCAGAAGTGGAATTTGGCAGGCCCGATTCTGGTGCGCATGCTGAGTCGTCCTGCCGTAGGGTCACGGAGTATCTGGATTCGTCCAGTCCTCCTGAAGCTTTTGTGCAAGATGATCTAACTGACATTTTAGATCAAGGTCCGTCCTCTGACCCGGTGTTACCTTTTCATCTAACCTTACAGAAAGGGGTGGCGGCTGCTTGGCAGTCACTGGAATCTATTCCGGCTGTTAACAAATCGTTAACCAAGAAATACTGCTCTTCCTGTAGCGACCCCAGATGCCTATCCACTCGCCCCACTCCCGAGAGTTTGGTGGCTCAGGTGGCTACGGCTACTTTGAGGCAGGTGGCGTACCCTACCATCCCTCCTGATGGGGACGACAAACGCTTCAACAGTTGGGCATGCAAGGTGTTTTCTGCGGGGAGAATGGCGCTGAAATCGGCCAACTCAACTTGTGCCTTGGCAAGATTTTCATACACTCGAACTGTTTCTCTTGCGGCTGAGCATATTCCGAGTGGAAGAAAGGGAGGGGTTCCTTGCTCTCTTGCAAGATGGCAAGGATGCCATGTGTGAAGCCCTTCAGTCTGGTTTGGACACGGCCGATGGTGTTAGCCGGTCCATGGCTGCGAGCAGTTATATGCAGATTTGCGGAAGTCAGGTTTTGCTCTGGATGTGCAAGCCTGTCTTTTGAACATGCCCTTTCATGGCATGCATTTGTTTGGCAGCAAGGCTGACGAGAGCCATGAGAGCTTGTAGACCGCAAAAGCTGCGGCATAATCTTTAAGCGCAGCTGTGCGTCAACCTCCACCTCTTCGTTCTAGGGAACAGCAGTGGATGGGAGATTCTTTTCGTTACTACTACTCATTTGGTAGAACGAGAGGAGCCTGAGTTGAAGGGGCAAGCGTAAGAGTACCTGTGGTGGTCGGGGGGGGGAAATGGAGGTGCCAAAGCCACTCCGGCAGGTGCCTCTTTGCCTTCAGGCGCTGCCGCAGCCGCCCCAAAGCAGTCATGCGGCCATGTCCCATGGTTAGGCGGTTGGGGGTAGACTGCCTCAGCATTTTGAAGAGTGGTGAGCCATTAATTTGGGTGCGTGGGTTCTGGATCCATCGCCCACGGCTACTGCCTTCCCTTCATCAAGCGGCCTTGCGACAACCCACCAGGGAATATCTCTTCGAAGCTTCCAGATCCTCTCCTTGTGCAGGAGATCTTGACCCTGCTAGAGAAAGGCGCTATAGAACTGGTGCCTGTAGCGGAGAGTAACATGGGCTGGTATTCCCCTTATTTTATGATCCCAAAGAAAGGCTGGGGATTGAGACCCATCCTGGACTTGCATTGGTTGAGCAAACTTCTCAGGAAGGACAAGTTCAAGAGGTCACTCTTTCTCAAGTCCTCCAGGCCCTTCAATTTCAGGATTGGTTGAAGTCTCTGGATCTACAGGATGCTTACTTTCATGAGCCGATTCATCCCAAGCACGAAAGTACCTGAGGTTTGCGGCTGGCGGCTGGCATTTTCAGTTTCGGGTCCTGCCATTCAGATTGACCTCCGCCCGAGGGTCTTCACCAAGATAATGGTGGTGGCAGCGTATCTCAGGGGAGGAGGTGCAGGGGGGATTCACGTCTACCCCTACCTGGACTGGCTGATCTCTCAGGTTCTGCGTCCAGAGGTCAGCACTCTCCAGCTTCACGCTTGATATCTGAAAGGTTGAGATATAAAGATAGGGACCTCCTGGATGATGTGATGGAGGTGTTGCTTTCGGACAGAAGGCCAGCAACAAAATCCCTGTGCCATTGACCTTGGCGGAAGTTTTGCGACTGGTGCAGAGGACAAAATGTTGATCCTTTTCAGTGTTCGATTCCTATAGTTTTCTTTCTTACTTTCTTTGGACCACCGGTGCCATCGTGTAGGTACCATTAAAGGTTACCTGGCGGCGCTGTCTATATTGAAGTGCTCGTCTGAAGCATTTTCTTACTTTGATTTCTCAATTTTTTAAAGGACTGACTGTGTTCCCGCCGTCCCCTTTCCAGGTGCTGGTTTGGGATTTGAATTTGGTTTTGAAATTTCTAATGGGTTCTCCGTTTGAACCTTTGCATTCTTGTCCTTTGAGATTATTGTCCTTCAAGACAGTCTTGATTGCGGTTACCTCCGCTAGCTGAGTGAGTGAATTGCATGCGATTTCATATAAACCGCCCTTTACGGAGTTCCACAAGGACAGTGTTGTACTAAGGGTACGTCCTTCCTTTCTACCGAAGGTAGTGTCTGAATTTCATTTGAGCCAGAAGGTGGTTCTTCCTCCTTTCTATCCTCCTCATCCTGGTAAGGAAGAGGAGTGACTCCATCGGTTGGATCCTAGGAGAGCTCTGAGCTTTTATATTTCTGGGATGTCCAGGGTCAGAGCGGACAATCAACTCTTTGTGGGATATTGTCATGACCCTTAACCCTGGCCCTCAACGGCAAAGTCAGCCTTCCAGTTGGGGCCAGGTCAAAGGCCTTAAAACCTTATCCAAGACTCTATTGGAGTCAGTCCTGGCGCCTTTGGCGCCAGACTCGTAACCATCATGAAGACTAACATTAGAATGGGACGATTTACTTTGGACTATTTAACTAGGGGGTTGGGGGGGGTGTTCAGCCAACATGGAGGCGCACGCACACAGAGCTCAGTTACAAGGAACTGAGCTATGCGGTCTAGTCTTTTTGGTGTGGCAGGCCTGGGACTACTTTACCTGGACTGCTTTGGGTGTGGCAGGCTTGGGACTATTTTACCTGGACTACTTTACCTGAGACTATTTAAACCACACCCAAACAGCAGAACCCGCTTTGTGGTGGTCTGCTGTGGGCAGTGTAATGCTCACCGTGTCCAGTTCTTTGATGCCAACTCGAGAGAGAGACACCGACCGAGACCCCCGTCTTCAATCCATCGCCGACTTCAGTTCCACTCACCTGAAGGTACGAACTCCATCATCCGCTTCGCATGCATCCTGGAAAGAGGAGGAAGAAAGACAGCATAAGTAAGCGTTTACTCAGGTTTCCTCCCGAAGGAAGAAAGCCACACAATTCTTATTTGGGTAGTAATCTCCTGGTCCGTATCATTGCTGGGAAAAAAAAAGCCAGAGACTGAGTAAAAATACTAGGTCACACATCCGCTCTCTATTGGGCCCAACCCGGGCAAGGAATTATTCAAAGTTGAAAAGGGTTAAATCGGGTATCAAAGGTAATACACTTGTTCCAAATGAAAGAGTCCGTTGTTTTATCCAAAGTAGATGCCATATTTGCCTACAATACCCAGGCCTGATTTACAGCCCGTGTTGCAGTAACAAAGGTTCCTAATAAAGCAAATCTTAGTGCGCCCCAAGTGAGGTTCACTGCCAACCCACCTGCACTTCATGCATGAAGCATTTTATTAATTTGTGATTTGCATTGCTTTGCACAGACAAGTGTTTGAAAATATGTATGATGTACCCAATAATCTTGGTTTTACTGTGCACACTTAACTGTATGTGCCATTATGGAATTCCCTGATATTGTATTACTTGAGATTTGTCCTTATAATTGCACTGTAAGCACAAAGCACTTTTCCGAATGATTTGTGCTGACTTGCACGGATATGTTTTGTAGTGTATGCAAAATCTTTAGTTTGATTTTAATGTGTATAACGATTGTATGTGCTTTATGGTATTACTGAAATAAAGCTTGATTGGATTGTTTTTTTTTTTACATAAAAGTCATTCAGCCTTTAAGCATATAATATAGTGATACGTTGAATTGCATGGATCGAAACGTTCAAACGTGACCAGGATTCTATCAAACTCTTCAGGTTGCCAATGGACCCTTCTTCAAAAAGAGTTCCTAATGCCCTACAAGAGTAATACAACTCTGAGAATTACATGAGTAGTCCCTTCTAATTGAAAAACTGTCTACAAAGCTGCTAACCTTTGATTTTTAACACATTTTGTTGTGCCACCTCATATAAGGGAGGTAACTTCCAGCAGGAGATTAGCCAGTTTCGGGGTAATACAAATTTCAATAATAACTACACCAGATCCCCAAAAGTCTGCTCTTTAAAATGACCATATTTAATATTCATTTTACCTCATGGAAAAAGTAAACCACTAGTTATAACTTTCTTATTTTACGTAATAAGATCCTACTGACTAATATAATTTTTATGATAGTACTATGTTACCGTAGTAGGACATATGGTAGACCTATGGCGGTCTGAGTCACTTGTTGGATTGGGTTACATGTCCGACCAGTTGCACTGAAACATCAGTACAGTTAGGGCACTTGGTTAAATGCTGGAATGGAGGTGTGCAGGAAGTGTCGGTCACAGCAAGTGCTTGCCCCACAAGCATGATCTTTGTGTCAGTCTGACTCCAATTAAACCCTACATTGTGACTGATTCATCTTCGGCACTAATTACACTGAATTAAAGGCATTTGCTAATTGTTATATACAAGACGGAAATCGTGATTACATCCAATCCCCAAGGAAGCAACCAGTACATCCCATGGCCCACAGAACTGGCAACACCACCCACATCATCCGAAGTTGTCAAAAACCTTGGAATCCTAATGGACAGTGAGCTAACCCTAGAACGGCAATTAAACTCTATAATTAAGAAATGCTTCTTCCATCTACACACTATCAAAAAGATTCTAGCATTCCTCTAATCACACACTAAACACTGACCATCTCCCTCATCATGTGCAGGATAGATTACGCCAATAGCTTATGACGCAGTATTTACTGAGTTAACTGCATCGAATACAGAACGCAGCTGCCAGACTTATCCTCAAACTCTCAAGAAGGGACCACATCACTCCAGTGTTAAGGATGCTACATTGGCTCCCTTTCAAAAAATGAATTGCCTTCAAAACAATGTCTAGAACACACAGAACAATCTACAGCCTAGGAGTGGAATTCATAAAAAAGAAAATCACCATCTAATAGCCGACTAGAACACTCTGATCCTGCGACGATATCCGCTTAGAACCTAAACCATACACAAGGAAAAAAGCTTGGTGGATCGGCATTCTCGTGCTTAGCCGTAAAACTTTGGAACTCCCTCTCCAGAGAAATATACGAACTATCAAGAACCATTTAAAATTCAGTAAACCTCTTAATACCTAACTCTTCAGCTCTAAATGGGCTGAAATTGATTGAACACCCACGCACCTTAAAATGAGGTGTGTAGGCCGGAACCGGAGTGGAGGCGTCTGAAAGGGAGGGGTGGTAGGGTGTTCCCTTTTCTACAGAGGGTGAAAGGGGAAGCTGGAGAGGTGTGTCCCTGTCTCAGAAGGGATGGACCGCAGAGAACCCACCGCCTCCTAGAGTATTCCTGTGGGGGTGGTAACTGCTGCACATCAAAAAATACTAAAGGGGAAGGGACATGGGCAGGACTTAGTCAGAACACTGCGGCTAGAAAAGGTATTGCCACTAAAATAGCCCTACTAAAACTCCCACACTTGAGCATACACCATAGGGGCAGTAATTGCAGCACACCAGAATGTATGACGGGGGGGAAGGGAGGGATAAAGGCCAGTTTGTCAGAACATAAAAAGATGTAGTTCCCATTGATAATAGTAACTCCCGTCCCCTGCACATGAGAACTTTCCACAAAAAATACACAGAAGATAGGGTGTGCTTTCCTCATTTTATTGTTTTTTTTCTGTTTGTCAGAACAGCAGGGGTAGCAAAGGGCACTGCCACTAACCAACCCTACTAAAAACATACCCTTCTGCATACAACGCTCAAACTCTCAACTAAACACAACCATACCTCTCCAGCACGGCAAAGTGCATGCACTTCACTAAAACCAGCCAAACCACACATTGCCTCACCCAACAGCACATGGCGGCTACCAACTGGAAAACGCACCTACACTCAGTGAAAGGTATCAACTGAACTGAAGTTGCCAACAGCACAACACCGCTTTCTTGCACTTTCTCCTGCTCAGTCCTACTAACTTAGCTCCCCGCCCCCCTGTGCTTTATAGATCCGCCAGAGCAGAAAGAAACCATGCAGCTGGAAACGGTGCGCACTATAAGAGCTTATAACATAATTAAGTTGGCTTTAATAATCAGGGGTTTGCTTAATTTGGAATCCAAAATCATTTGTTTACTGTATTTCTAATGCCACTGAAGGTTGTTGTTGGTTTTTAACACATCAAATATAATTGACATGGCATGTGTGTTCTGATAACAGAAGCGCATGCTTTTGAGTGTGAGCGACTGGGGTGTTGGTATCAGAAGTGTTGAGATGAAAATGGTTGTAGGAAAAGGCACAATCCAGGAGAATCTACAATTAAATTGAAACTCAAATTTGAGGGGATTGGGTCCTCCGACGTATTCCATATCTGACAGGTAATCACCACAGCTGTGCTGCTTCGGAAACTTTTTTCTGCGTCCTACGTCGATGCGCCGTCGTCGAGGACCTCCTCCGATGTCATCCGTTGTGATAAGTAGGACGCATGACGCCCGTAGCCTCAGTTCTGTTTTTTCCGCGAGCGTGTTGCTTCGTGAATCTCGGTTACGCCTTGACTCTTTGGAGTTCTGTTCTTCTCGGTTCTTCGAACCTGTTCGTTTTTTTTTGTAAGAAAATTCTTCGTAAGAAGATGTCTTCTACTTCGTCTTTGACCCCACGTCCGGGCTTCAAGAAGTGCGGGGAGTGTGGGTCCAAGATGTCGGTGAAAGACTCGCACAAGGCCTGCCTCTGGTGCCTCGGGGAGGCCCACGACACAGATGTCTGTATCGACTGCCAGTCGCTCACGTCCAAAGCCTTACGGGAACGTAAGAAATTGTTGTTGGTAGGTCGGGTGTCCAAGCCCCGGCAGTCGAAGTCTGCGGGGCTTTCGACGGATGATTCGAGAGGTGACTCTCCACGTCGTCGTCGGAAGTCTCGTAGGTCTCCTTCTAGGAGTCGGTCTCGCCACTCCTCGGCCTCTTTGAGGCATTCTCGGAAGCGCCGACAGCGGTCGTCTTCCAGGTCCTCTTCTGAGGACTCTGCCCGGCACGTCGCTTACCCCACCAGCCGTGCGACGCCGGAGGAATGGGCTTCCTTCGGGAAGAAAATGCTGGCGATTCTCGAGTCGCAGGGTACTAAGCCGTCCGCGCCCCTGAGTGGGGTTGGCCGTGAGAGGTCGGGAGACACCGCTCGCAAGAGTGGTCGGCACGAGTCACGGGAGAGGTCCCGTTCGGACAAGGGGACTCGTTCTCGGCGTACCTGTTCCAGGTCCCGGTCCTTGACGCGTTCGAGCCCGTGTACACCTGTGATGTCTTCGAGGAATACATCGACGCCTGAGGCATCGAGGGCATCGACGGGCTTTGTCGAGGCTCCGGTTCCGAGGAAGTAGTCGAAGCAGTCGACGCTCAGATCGTCGAAGGACACGCTCGGAGCTCCGGCTTCGAGGACTGTGTCGACGCCGTCGATGCTGGCGGCGCTGCATTCGACGCGGATTTACTCGACGCCAATCCTCTCGGCGCCGATGCCTGTTCTCTCGACGCCGATTCACTCCCAGCCTTTCGGGGCTGGGGTGTCGGAGGTACCCTGTGGCACGGTGGAACCCCCTAGAAAGGCTCTGGTTAAGAGCAAGCACTCTCGGGTGCCTTCTTTTCACCACCTGGAATATATTTTGGAGGTGGATGAGGATTCTGATGGCCTGGTTCCTAGTCGGGTTCCAGATGAGATGGTCTCGGGCCATAGCCAATTTGACGATTTGAGGCAGTCGCTGCATGATGCCAGTGGACTGGACACCTCTCCGGAGGTGGAGTTTTGTAGGCCTGAGCCTGGCTCTCATGCCGATTCCTCGTACCGGCGCCTTATGGCTAGGGTCTCCGAGTACTTGGGATGGTTTGCTCCCCCAGGGGAGTTTGTGCAGGATGATCTCAAGGGCATCCTTGATGTTGGTCCCCCAACTGACCCGGTACTGCCGTTTCATATGGCTCTACAGAGAAGGGTGGCGGCGGCTTGGACTGCTCCGGAGAGTCTCCCGGCGGCGGGCAGGTCCTTGTCGCGAAAATACCGTCCAGCCAGTAGCGACCCCTGCTACTTGACCAGGCACCCCACTCCGGAGAGTTTGGTGGTGCAGGCGGCCACGGCCCCGGAAAAGCAGGTGTCGTACCCTACCATCCCTCCTGATAGGGACGACAAACGTTTTGATGGCTGGGCGAAGAAAGTGTTTTCTTCTGGTGGTATGGCGCTTCAGGCGGCCAACTCCATATGTGCCCTGTCTCATTTCACACACACTCTGTGGAACTGTTGCGATAGCGGCTGAACATATTCCCGAAGGGGACGAACGGGATGGTTTCCTTGCTATGGTCCAGGATGGTAAGGATGCCATGTGTGAGTCCGTTCAGTCGGGTTTGGACATGGCTGAATGCGTCAGCAGGTCCATGGCGGCGAGCACCGTGATACGCTGGTTTGCGTAGTTGCGGAAGTCAGGGTTTGCTCCTGATGTGCAGTCCCAGCTCCTCAACATGCCCTTTGACGGTGAACACCTTTTTGGCAGCACGGCTGACGAGAGCCTTGAGAGGTTGCAGACCTCCAAAGCTGCAGCGAAGTCGCTGCAGTTTGCCAACCTCTGCCTTTTCGTCCTAGGGGACAGCAATGGAGTGGTGGTTCCTTTCGCTATTACTCGTCCTTCAGTAAAGCGAGAGGAGCTAGCAGTCAAAGAGGCCAATGCAGGGGTACCAGAGGTGGCCGACAGGGTACCCGTGGTGCCAAGGCTGCTCGGGCAGTTGCCTCTTTGCCCTCAGGTAACGCCGCTACCACTCAGTCATGAGGCCATGTCCCATGGTTCGCCGGTTGGGGGGGAAGGCTGGCACAGCATCTTGTAGAGTGGCGTGCCATTACTTCAGATGTGTGGGTTCTGGAGATCATAACCCACGGCTACTGTCTTCCCTTTCGGCAGAGGCCTCACGACAATCCACCAGGGAACCTCTTTGCAGAGTCCGGATCCGCTCCTTGCGCAGGAAATTCAAGCCCTGCTGGAGAAAGGCGCCATAGAACTGGTGCCTGTAGCGGAGAGGAACAAGGGATGGTATTCCCCTTATTTTTTGATTTCGAAGAAAGACTGGGGATTGAGACCCATCATGGACTTGCGCGGTTTGAACAAACTCCTCAGGAAGGACAAGTTCAAGATGGTTACTCTCTCTCTCTCTCACAAGTCCTCCAGGCCCTTCAGCTTCAGGACTGGTTGGTGTCTCTCGACCTCAAGGATGCTTACTTCCATGTGCCGATCCATCCCAAGCACAAGAAGTACCTGAGGTTCGCGGTTGGCGACTCGCACTTTCAGTTTCGGGTCCTGCCGTTTGGATTGACCTCTGCCCCGAGGGTTTTCACCAAGCTAATGGTGGTGGTGGCAGCGCATCTCAGGCAAGGGGGGGATTCACGTCTACCCCTACCTGGACGATTGGTTGATCAGGGGGAGCTCTCCCGAGCAAGTCCTGGATCATCTGTCCGTCACCTGCCACTCCCTTCACAGGCTGGGCTTCTCCCTCAATTTAAAGAAGTCCCATTTGACGCCAACACAGCGGCTCCAGTACATCGGAGCAGTGCTCGACACTTCCCTGGGGCAGTGTTTTCCTCCCCAGGTGAGGGCTCTTCACATTCAGCAGATGGTGCACAAGTTTCAGCATGCCCAGACGCTCCCAGCGTTCGAGTTCTTGAGGTTGCTCGGCCTCATGGCATCCTGCATTCTTCTGGTGCCAGAGGCTCGCCTGCGGATGAGATCTTTGCAGTGGGCACTCAAGACGCAATGGTCGCAGTCCTCCGGCAGGATGTCGGACCCGGTTCAGGTGCCGCCCAGGACCTTCTGTGGTGGGCCGTCGAAGGCAACTTGATGAAGGGGGCTCCGTTTTGGCTTCCCTGGCCGGAGGTGACGATCGTGATGGATGCATCCCTCACGGGATGGGGAGCTCATGCCAACGGGCTGACAGTCAGCGGCCGTTGGTCTCCGTTGGAGTCCAGACTCCATATCAATCTGTTGGAGCTGAGGGCCGTCAGGCTAGCCCTGAAGGCTTTAAGGCTTTTCTGCCGACTGTGCGAGGAAAGAATGTCCTGATCCTGACGGACAACACAGTGGCCATGCACTACCTCAACAAAAAGGGGGGGGGGGGCAGGGTCACTTCCTCTGTGCAGGGAGGCGATGCAGCTCGAGTTCTGAGCCATCCAGCAGGAAGTTTCGATCTCGGCAGTTCATCTATCCGGAGACGAAAACGTGACAGCGGATGCTCTGAGCAGGCAGAGCACGATCTCTCACGAGTGGGAGTTGGCTCAAGAGATTCTCCTGGAGATCTTTGGGGGACCCCTCAAGTGGATCTCTTCGCCTTCAGTGTCAACCGGAAGTGCGAGAGGTTCTGCTTGCAGGAATTTCCTCCAAAATGAGCCTTAGGAGACGCGTTCGTGGTGGAGTGGTCATTCCCACTGCTGTACGCGTTTCCTCCAGTCTCCGTCATCCCGCAAGTGCTGCGGAGGTTACGGAAGTTCGGTTCCCGGATGATCCTCATTGCTCCGGCGTGGGCTCGGAGGACGTGGTACCCGGACCTTCTCGACTTGTCCATCTGTCCTCCACGTGGTCTTCCATACCGAGACGATCTGCTCTCACGGGAGGTGGGTCAGGTTCTCCATCCAGAGGTCAGATCCCTCAACCTTCACGCTTGGCTTCTGAAAGGTTGAGGTATAAGGATTTGGGACCTCCCTGAAGACGTGATGGAGGTGTTGCTTTTGGCCCGACGGCCAGCAACAAAGTCTCTGTACCCTTGCCCTAAGTTCTGCGACTGGTGCAGAGTTCAGAATGTGGATCCTTTTGCATGTGACATCCCCATGGTTCTGTCCTTTTTACTTTCTTTGGCCCACAGGGGCTTGCAAGTGGGTACCATTAAAGGTTACCTGGCGGCGCTGTCCGTCTTTAAGCGCTTGTCTGAAGAGTGTTATTACTTTAAAATCCCTTTAATTTCAGTTTCTGAAAGGGCTCACTAATGTGTTCCCTCCGTCACCTTTCCTGGTGCCCGGTTGTGATTTAAAACTTGTTCTTAAGTTTCTTATGGGTGCTCCATTTGAGCCTTTGCATTCTTGCCCTTTGAGGCTGTTAACGGTTGCGGTTACTTCCGCTCGCAGAGTGAGTTACAGGCACTTTCAGTTAAGCCACCCTTCACTGTATTTCATAAGGACAGGGTTGTCCTTAGAGTTCGTCCTTCTTTTCTTCCGAAGGTGGTTTCGGAATTTCATTTGGCCCAGAAGGTTGTTCTTCCGGCATTCTATCCTCCTCCGCATCCTGGTAAGGAAAGAAGGAAAGGCTCCATAGGCTTGATCCTAGGAGAGCTTTAAGCTTTTATGTTTCACGCATGTCCCGGGTCAGAGTGGACGATCAACTCTTTATTGGTTACGCTGGAAAGCGTTTGGGACAGGCTGTGACGAAACAGACTTTGTCTCGCTGGATTATTTTGGCCATCTCGGAGTGTTACCGCTTGGCGGGTAAGGACCCGCCGGCTGGCTTGCGGGCACATTCTACCAGGGGTATGGCTGCATCTACTGCCCTGCAGAGGGGTGTTCCTATTCGCAACATCTGTGATGCAGCCACCTGGGCTTCTGTACATACATTTGTACGTCACTATTCCCTCGATTCCATCCGGGGACAGGATCTGGCCTTTGGCAAGGCGATCCTTTGCTCTGCTATTTGATTGGCAATTCTAAATTTTGTTTCTAAATTCTTTCCCTCCTCCTTGCTCTGGTACTGCTTTGGGAGTCTGTCACAGATATGGAATACGTCGTCGGACCATCCCATCGAAAGAACGTTACCAGGTAAGAAAGTAACTTGTTCTTTTGTGATCAGGTGGTGGAAGCGGTATGTTACATAGCAGTAACCCACATATTTGCAGTGTAAGGAGGAGGAGGGATGGGTAGAGGTGTTCTAACATTCAAAAACTCTTCAGTTTATAATGTTAGAGCAAAGTGCGTGTTGCAGCAGGCTGAAAGAATAGATTAGAAAGACACTGCCCAAGATCAGTCGAACAATGAATTTAGGCCGTTTTCAAAATTATCTTGAGACTAGATGGGATGCATGATGTTGCAAGCATGGAAATGGGCAGAGTAGGGTTTTTTTCTTTTGGGATTACTACTTTTCTTTTTTTTTTTTTTTAAAACCTCTAGCTAGCTGTTGATTTATGCTATAATCTGCATCCCACTGGAGCTGGATATCTCTATTCCTGGCTTAAGTACATCAGGTGGTCTCTTCAGTGCCGGCTATGGTGTTAACACTGTGGTAGTTGTGCTAGTGTTCTACCCCTCCCAGCGAGCAAACCTGTGATGTGATGACCCGGTACCTGCTCCCTACACAACGTTGCAGCACACCAGGTTTATTGCGGTGCACAGACTGTGATATGCGCTGTATGGGGTACTGTATCCTCATGGAAGAGTGGGCTGACTGGAAGATTGAAAATTGAGCAAGTAGGAAACGGGCAGGAAAGCTGAGCCATTGGTGGACATGCATGCAGTAAGGCAGAAGACCAGAAAAGAGAACAAACTCGGCACAAGGAGAAAGCTGGTTCCAATTCGGGTAGAGAGGAAAGAATGGTGAGAAGGACCAAGAGGCAGAGCAAGGATTTCAGACAAGTGTATCTCCAAAGACCTGGGCGACGTTGAGATGCTGGGAAGTTCCGTACAATGCCTTGGATATATTATAGCAGTATCTAAACTGGCATTCCCATGGAAATGTGAGCAAGCCTGCTGAACTCCACATGTCTGAAGCACTGGTTGTACTTCTGCGCTAAAATGGTGGCGCCCACAAGCGTTGCATGATGCTGCCAAGCATTCGCCAACGTTTGTATTTATTTTTTTATTTTATTTATATATTTATAACGCGCCGCAGCTCGCGAGCATCAGGGCGCGACAAGAACACGAAGAGACAGAGGTCACAGGACTACGTAAAAAGAAAGAAGGGAGGACTCAGAGGAGTCCAGGCTGAAAAATAACTAATTACCGGAAAAGTAATGTTTTCAGCTGCTTCCTGAATAAGGAGTGACTGCTTTCCAGTCTGAGGTTATCTGGAAGCTCGTTCCAGAGTGCAATAGCTTTGATGGGAAAAGATTTCCCAAGTCCAGTAGCTTTTATTCTGGTGTGGCTAACTTTAAGTAACCCTTTTTTGGCTGATCTTGGGCAACGGCTTGGTTCATACCAGTGAAATTCCCTTTTGAGGTAGGATGGGGCCGTGCCGAATAGACAGCGGTGGACAAGAGTCAACGATTTGAATTTAATACGCTCCTCTATAGCGAGCCAGTGGAGACCTATTCGGTCATGGGTGATGTGCTCGCGCTTGGATTTCCCGGTGATAGTTCTAACAGCGTTATTCTGGATTATCTGGCATTGTTTGATGCAGGAGTTGCTTGAACCAAGCATCAATGCATTCCCATAATCCAGTCAGGACAAAATCGTGGCTCTAGCGATGGTGGCGCTGTTTTTGGCATTGAGATAAGGCCTAATACGGCGTAGTAATCTCTGATAGTATTGGCAGTTCTTTTTGAGGTATGAGACCTGTGCGTCAGCTCCTAATGAGGATTGCAGATATATGCCAAGTGTTTTCACTTTACTTGTGACCACAATGTTGGAGTCCTTTATAATGAATTTATTTTTAAATGTTTTTATTAGCATTTATGTATGCATGTACAGTGAAGCATCAAGAACATGGTGAGGGTGAGTCACCTAAAGTATAACATATATGCAATTTGAGCTTGGTAAGGGTGGGCAACTTAACTTAACAAATAACAAAAGTAACACTAACTGTTCGCATGTCCTCCGGGATGTTGGGCTCATCGCTTTGTTGTCGGACCCTCGTCTCAGGTCGGTGAGGGCTGGCCAATCATACTAGAGCGTATTGTGGAGGGGAGTGTGGGTTTGATGTTCTAGTATCTCGGTCGAACTTACTCGATGGTCCAGGGGGGGTAGATTCAAGGGGGCTTGAGGCTCGTTGAGGAAATCAAGTCTCTCAGGAGGGACTTCCAGGCCTCCAGCGCGGTGCTTGGATCTTCTCCGCCTCGGTTTATCCCTTCCTCCCACGTCCTGGTTTCGGCTGCCGTCCATCTTAGCATCTCCTTAGTCCAGGGTTCGTGTCTGGGGCCAGTCGGGGATTTCCAAGCCATGGCAATTGTTCTCTTCGTGAGTGCGCATGCAATGTCCATAAACTTCACCAGGTGTTTGATTTTACTCAACCTGGGGTAGGTACCCAGGAGGCATTCCTTGGGTGTCCATTCGTATGTCTCCAACCCAGCTCTCCTACAGGTCTGTTCGGCGGCGGACCAGAGTTTCTGTGTTTTAGGGCAGGTCCAGAACATGTGGATCATGTCGGCGTGGTCGGCAGTGCACCATGGGCAGGTCGGAGCCACCTTGTCGGAGAATGTGGCTATCCTATGCGGAGTCATGTAGGTCCTGTAGAGGATATTGAGCTGAATCAACCTGAACCTCGCATTCCGGGATATCTCCTTCGGGTATGATAGGGCCCTCGACCATTCTCCTTCTGTGATTTCGGTCCCTAAGTCAGACTCCCATTTCTCTTTCAGGCGTGCGCTTCTTGGGTTGGTCCTGTCGTTTATTTGGATGTACAATCTCGACGCCGGTTTCCAGCCGTCGCCGACACCATACAATTCCCGCACAAGTGGGCGTGTGTCCGGCTCCTCAGGCCATTCAGTCCATTTCTCTTTGGCAACCTGTCTCACCTTCTGGTACCATAGGAATTGTCCTGGGGGGAGTCCATCTGTCTGTTGCAGTGATTCAAAGTCTCTAAACAGCCCATCGCTGAACATGTCTCCCCATGAGTAAAGGCCGTGGTGCTCCCATCTCCTCATCGCCGATAAGTCGCTGTTGGTTTTGCACACGTCTGCCAGGATGGGAATCTCTGGTGCGTACGGGTGCCGTAGCCCCAGCATAGCGGTGACTTTTGTCCACACCTGTCGCCCCAGCTGTGCCATCATAGGTGGGTCATGAGGCCCCACTTGCTTGTTCCATATTAGCTCCTTGGGGTGCATGGGGGAGGTTAGTTGGTGCAGGAGATTCGTCTCTGCCGAGGGGTCGTCACATAGCCATTTTGCGATATGGGTCAGTTGTGCCGCCAGATAATACCTCTGAAAGTCGGGAAGCTGAACGCCGCCCTCAGCGTAGGGGAGCGTAAGGATGTTCAGTGCAAGCTTGTGTCTGGCTCGGCCCCAAAGAAAGTCTCTTAATAGGGATTCTAGCTTCCTGAAGAAGGGTGGTGGAATGTAGTATGTTATGTTTGTGAAGTAGTAAAGAAATCTGGGCAATATTATCATTTTGGATATTGCCACTCTACCCATCATTGAGAGCGGCAGTTTCGACCAGAATTTGATAGATCTGCGTACTCCGGACATGGCCACCTCCGCGTTGCAGTCATGAGTAGAGGCCGGCGTGTGCTTAATGGTGAGGCCCAGGTAGCGGAACGCCTCCACCTGCCATTGAATCCCAATCGTAGGGAGTTCGTCAGCGCTCTTGCCTCTGAGTCCAGCCAAGGGGAAGGAGCATGATTTCTGGCGGCTAAATTTTATCCCAGAGTATTTCGCGAAGTTGTCTAGGATATCCAGGGCTATAGGGGCGTTTATCTGGGGGTCTCGTAGGTATAGGAGGACGTCATCGGCATACAGGGAGATGATATTGTCTGTTCCGCCCAAGCTGATGCCGGCATCAAAGAGCTGATTCCTGAAATAGATCGCCACCGGTTCAAGGCCCAGAATGTATAGCATTGGGGAGAGGGGACATCCCTGCCTGGTTCCCCTCTGGATGGGCCACGCCTTCGATATCATGCTACCAGTCTTCACTCTCGCAACTGGGTTGTTGTAAAGCACCTCGACCCAGCGAACAAATTGATCGCCAAGCCCAAATTCCCTCAGGGTCTCAATCAGCCACTCCCAGAAGATCGAGTCGAAAGCCTTGATGGCATCCAGCGACAACACAGCCAGGTCTTCGGTGGATTCGGCCGTGTGTGCTATCACATGCTGGAGTCTACGCAGGTTGGCCGTGGTGTTGCGTCCCGGAACGAAGCCAGTTTGGTCTTCGTGTACCATGGTTCCTATTACTTTCGAGAGCCTCTTTGCCAGAATAGTTGTTAGTATTTTGCTGTCGTAGTTCAGGAGCGCTATTGGGCGGTATGAGTCACAGTTTTCAGGAGGTTTGCCAGGCTTAAGCAGTGGGACTATAAGGGTCTCCCTCATGCTACTAGGTAACCCTCCAGTTTCGAATGCCTCCGCGTAGACTTCTTGTAGTATGGGGGATAGGAGCTCCTCGTATGCCTTGTAGAACTCCGGTGTAAGGCCGTCTGTTCCGGGGGTTTTGCTCGTGGAAAGGGATCTGATCGCCTCGGAAATGTCCTCGGGCGTGATGGGCTCCCCCAGCATGTCTCTCTGCTCCTGATTCAGTCTGGGTAGACCGACTTCCTCCAAGGTGTCTTTGATGTCAGCCTTGGGTATGCGATTGGTATGGGCGTATAGTTCGGCATAGTAGTCAGAGAAGGTGTCGTTTATAGCTTGCTGTGTCCTGTGGGGTGTACCCCCGCTGTCCTTAATCAAATTTAGTGCCGACCTTGGGTGTTCTTTACTGCATAACCAGGCAAGTATCCTACCTGGTTTGTCCGCTTCGCTGTGTGCCTTCGCAGACCGAGTGGAATAGTCTAACTTCGAGAGTCTCTCCCATGCGGTTTTGCAGTCTTCTCTAGCCTCCTTCAGCCTGGCTTCCGTCTCTATCGTTGGGGGGAGTGTACTCTCAAGGTGCTTGATCTCTTCCTCCTCGGACTCTAGTACTTGTCTCAATTGCCTCCTAATCCCGCCTGCTTCGGCAATTACCTCTCCCCTCGTCACCACCTTCATTGCTTCCCAAAGTGTACTCCATTTGTCGACTGAGCCCTTATTGAGGTCTATATATTCCTCAAGCTTCTCAGCTAGGGTTTCCTTGAATGCGGGATCGGTCAAGGCCTCTGTTGGCATGCGCCACATCGGGATAGGGGGTCTAGGGCCTCTCAGACAGAGTTGCAGTACTAGCGGAGAGTGGTCCGATATCGATCTGCCCAGGTAGGACGCAGATTCAGCTTGTGAAGTCAGCTCGTGGTTTATGAAGAGATAGTCTATCCTGGTGTGGAGGTTGTGGGGGGCCGAATAGAACGAGTAGGATCTATCGACTGGGTGCAAGTCCCGCCAAATGTCGGTCATGTGTAACTCCTCCATTGCTCTGCGAAGGGCTTCGAAGGAAAGATTGTTGGGTGCGCGTGGTGTGATAGACCTGTCCATTTCAGCGTCCATGACACAGTTGAAATCCCCTCCCCATATTAGAGTATGGTCCCTATGGAGCATGATTCTGGCACACAGCTTCCCGAGGTGAGAGGGAATGCCGTGTTGGGGGAAATATGAGTTCACTATGCATAGCCGAGTGTTCTCCAGCATGCCCCACATTATCAGGTACCTTCCTTCGTTGTCTCTTTCTACGCCCAGTTGTTGGAAAGGGGTGCCTGGGCTTACCCATGTGTACACTCCCAGTGCATATCTCGAGTAGGATGAGCCATGCCCCTGGCCACCCCAGTATTTCAATAGTTTGTCCGCGGAGTCTGTGGAGAGGTGCGTTTCCTGTAGTAGAGCGAAGGATATCTTCTTCCTCTTCAGATAGGAGTGTATCCGGTTTCTACGAAGGTAGGACCCCATTCCCCTGACGTTCCACGTGATCACCTTAGGTTTTGATGCCATTGTGCGTCGACTTCGGATGTCAGCAGAGATACCCCCACTTTTCCAAGGGTTGATCGTATGTTGTCTCGGGCCATGACCTGTCCAAACCGTGAGGGGCGATCCGTTTCAATGTTTAATTTTGAGTTCGTTCTGGAGCCGGTAAGAGTTCTTGGAGGCGGGAGAGTTAGAACAACAACAACTTGAAAAACACAACTGTAACTGGTGCACCCAGCTCCTGTCACAACGGTGCAGTGCTCGGGTGCTCTCGCACTGTCTGTCCCCATCCGGGTGTCTAGCGCGAGTAAGTATGTGCTGGCAACTGGCCTGCACTGGTCTCTCGCGGGAACGGGGTCCATGTACGCGCATGGGGAGTCCGGCGGGCCACGCACTCGTTTAGCGAACTCTTTTTGTAGTTTTGCTTCAGGTGGGTCGGGACTCTTTTACCATTTCTGGTGTGTTGGGGGGGCATCTGCGTCATCCCTGGCTATCTTCATTATGTTGTCCGAGAGAAGCATCCGCAGGGACCTCGGCCAGGCCGTTATGTTCCATCCACATAGTGGCTGCCGCCGGAGTTTCCAGGAACACTGCCCTTCCCTTAAAAAGCACTTTCAGTCTGGAGGGGTAAAGCAGCATATATTTCAGATTCAGTTTCCTCAGTCTAGCCTTGATTGGTACGAACGAGTTCCTGGCTCTCTGAACCGACTGGGTGTAATCGGGATATATAGTGATTTTAGAATTGCCCCGTTGTATTTCTCCGCCTTCTCGCGAGAATTTCAGGATTACCTCCCGGTCCCGGAAGTTGAGTACCTTCACAATGATGGGGCGAGGGTAGGAGCCTGGGGGGGGTTTCTTTTGGAGGGATCGGTGAGCCCTCTCTATGGCGAAGCCCTGGGAGAGATTTGCCACCCCGATCTCCTGTTGGATTAAGGATTCCACAAAGGCTGTCGGGTCCATAGCCTCTGTCCCCTCCGGCACCCCCAGTATCCTGATGTTGTTGCGCCTGGCGCGGCCCTCCGCCTCTTCGGACCTCGCCTCCAGAAGGGACACCTTGTTTTTGAGAGTTGCAACCTCCGACTTTAGGACCGCCGTGTCGTCGGACCTGTCCTTCTGGGAAGATTCAATAGCGGTGACACGTTCCGTCAGGTTGCGGGCATCCTGTCTTATCAGTTGGATGTCAGCTTTGACTTCGCCTATCTTCGATTCTATGGATGATCTTAGGGCGGCGATCGCATCCAATACCTGATTGTGCCTGGTGTCGTCCTCCGAGCTGGCTCGCGGTGCTGGGCCTGTCGGGGTGGTCTGGGAGGCTGGCTGAGACTTAGATGTAACGAAAGGGTCCATGGTGGCATTTCTGGCCTTATTTCTTGCGGCCGCCATAGTGGAGTTTCTTGGCTTCGATGAGTGAGGCAAGGGGTTCAATGTCTTCCCGCAGAGTGGGTAAGCATGCGACTTCAGGCAGCCCACCACTGCGTGTCCGTTAGGTGCGTCGTGTCGCCAATCCTAGTGCACTCCCTGTGACAGGTGTGCAGCTGCCCCGTGGTAGGGGCGTGCAAGTCGTTGCGGCCCGAGGATGAAGTGGTGGCGGGAGCCGGTCAAAGCTGGTTGCTGCGGGGCAGGGGGGTGCTGGTTGGGGGAGGTGGGAAGGCTCCTGTCGTCTGGCTGGTGGACTGCCGGTCTGAGGCCCGCGAGAGATGTTGGGGTTGGCCTTTAGATGGGGCGGGGGGCTCCCGTAGTGAGTATGGTATACGCCCCAGGTGCGGCGTCCTTGTGTCGGTCCCAGTTGGAGGCCGCCGAATGCGGCCGCGGTGTGGAAGTCCGCCCAAGTGAGCCGGCAATGTCTGATCCGCGGGGGCGCTGATTCTGGGCGGGAGGCGGAGGGCCCCCGCAATGCTGTCCCTTGATCCCGGTTGAAGTCTGTGGGGCCTCGTTCCGAGGTGTGGCACGGGCCCCTGGGTGAGAGCGGTCCGCAGAGGGAACGAGTGATCAGCCCGGCAGGTGACCCAATCTCCGCGGGCTCTCCGGTGCCCCGGAGTCAACGACGTGATGCAGTTGGAATGGTGGCGGGAGCCGGTCAAAGCTGGTTGCTGCGGGGCAGGAGGGTGCCAGTTGGGGGAGGTGAGAAGGCCCCCGTCGTCTGGCCGGTGGACTGCTGGTCTGAGGCTCGCAGGAAGATGGTGGGGTCGGCCTTTAGATGGGGCGGGGGGGCTCCCACTGCAAGTGCAGCACACGCCCCAGGTGAGGCGTCCTTGTGCCAATCCCAGTTGGAGGCCAGACGCGGCCCCGGTGTGGAAGTCCGCCCGAGTGTGCGGCCAGGGCCCCCGGTTGGCGGCGAGTGTGTCAGGCGCCCCACAGGCCGGGGCTCAGAGTCCGCGGAGCCGGCGGTGTATGATCCGCGGGGGCGCCGGTTCTGGGCGCGAAGTGGAGGGCCCCCGCGATGCCGCCGTCCGATCTTGGTAGAGGTCTGTGGGGCCTCGGTTCGAGGGGTGGCTCGGGCCCCTGGATGGCAGCTGTTATCCGAAGGAGCGAGTGATCAGCCTGGCGGGCGTCCCGATCTCCGCGGGTGCTCCGGAGCCCCGGAGTCAACGACGTAATGCGGCCGCCATCTTGGAGACTTCCCTCGGGAGGTAGGGGGGAGCCGGGCTGAGTCGATTCCACGGGTGCCCAGGCTCCGATTTTCTTCGGGAAGAGGTGCCACACACGGGCAATCGCCTTATGAGCAGCTGTACCGGTGAGTAGACGGCACAGCTGCGCTCGTAATGCCCGAAAAAGGATCCGACTGCGCGGCCCAGCCGGAGCTCAAGGAAGCGCCGTCCTCACTCCATGCGCGTCAGGCCACGCCCCCCTTGGAGTCCTTTATAATGAATGACGAATAGACTGGGCCTAGATTGGATAAGGCTTTCGTAGATCCAAATGTCATGAGTTCTGTTTTTGAACCATTCAGACACATCCAGAGGGCCTTCATCCAGCATTCTATAGTATTATAGATTGCTGACAGCCTGTTGTTATCTGTCGTATGGTCTCCGCTGAGTTCTATAATCAGTTGTGTATCATCTGCAAAGTTGGTAAAGTAAATTCCCAACTGCGAGAGAAGGGTGCAGAGGCAACGAATAATAGTAGATGGCAAACTTTTGGCTCCTGCTGCTGGTGAGTCAGCATGACAGAGCTGTAGATTGAGATGATTATGTAGCAGGAAAGAAACTGAGCAGTTCAGGGTAGTCCATTGTAGGTTGTGGTTTGCCACTGGTCTGTGCATATAGTTATTGGGGTTGATGCATGATGGTGCAGTCAGAGCAATATGCCACAGATGGCCTCCAAACATACCAACCCTCTTAAGTTCTTGGGTTTTAATTGAAAGGATTGTGAATGGGGTGTTCTACTCTCTCGTTCCCCCACACTCTCCTTTCCCCAGGGCTTTTCCCTCTGTAGCCCATGTGTTCTTAAAACACCAAGATCACTAGATCAGTAACCCCTACTGTCTAGTAGCTGCCGGGCTGGTTGTGATGGTCTGAAAGCAAACTCTGTTTATCTCTTGCTTTAGTTGTGATCAATCTAGGTGGATCCTAATCTGGGTTTCACAATAAGTTGTTATGGAAAGATGCCTTCCATCACACAGGTGTCTCGGCCTTTTTCTGGCACGCTCTTGTTCTTCTACTGATTGACTGTCTTTCCTTTCCCTTTCTTCAACTCTCTCCACCCTTCCTTCTGCTCTACTATTACTGCCTCTTTTTTCACTGTCTGCCGATCTTCCCCCTTCTACTAACCCCCTTCATTCTCGGCTTCTTTTCTCCTTTACTACTTCTTGACGCTTTACACTACTCTCCCTTCTCCACTCTACTACTTGTCCCTCTTAGCTCTGCTACTCATCCCTCTCCTCTACCACTCTCTACACTACTATTCTGCCCTCTCGACTACTACACTACATCCTAACCACAACTTCGAATATTGTCCTCTCGCATATTAGCTTTTGGTATCTTTTCCAGCTTCAGCTGCTTCGTAAAAAGATTTCAGCAGAGGGCGCTCTGCCTAGATTCAGAGGACTCAAAGTCCCTTGAAGCGGAGTTCTCCTTTCGGCTCATCGCCATTTATTATTATTATTACTGATAGTAAGAAAAACTATCATTTATATTCACCGACTATCGAGACCATCAGACGGCGGTGAAGAACAAAAGACGACAGTCAAAGACTCCCATTGACGGATCTGCTCCGGCCTTGGTAGGCCGCTTCAGGCTTCGGCCCACACAGTAGGGCGACGGGGGGGTGGGGAGGGGACATTTTAGAATGTATATACCCCTTTTTGTACACTACATTCGCCTAGCTGGCGAATGTAGTGTACAAAGGTCGTGAGTCAGCTGACAACGAGATTCGACGTTCTGCGTGGAAAGCGGTAAACCCCATACAGGCCGGACTAACCCATTTAGTTAAAAGCACATCCCTGAAGGCCTTGTTAAGTCAAGAGACTCTAAAGAAGAGCTCTTCTAAGACTCATAATAGGGATAAATCGCAAAAGGATAGGTCCCCTCACAAGAGTAAAGAACCTCCGGTACAGGATTCCCTGTCTTCAGTCTTAAAGAAAAAGGCTACGCCTTCTACTGTAGTTCCAGAAGATTTAGGTCTCGCATCTCAACCAATGGCCATTCCTAGTTCTGCCCAATGGTTGGCTGAAGCTATAGATGGGGTCATGAGAAGAATGTCCTTCATTGCAACTTTTTATGAAAAAGACCCTAGCTATTTCACAATTCACTCCGCCCCCAACCCCCCCCAACAACAGCGGCCTCTGGGTCTCAGAACCCTGTTCAACGTCCTGCTAAGAGGTCTCACCCCGGTGAGCTAGAACATGATCCCACTGTCATTGTATTGTATTTATTAATCATATATAGCGCTTTATAAGTGCTGTACAATTACAACAGGGTACATTTAACATAACAAAAATTATGTCATATGTCATTGACATATATGACCCAGACACTGATCATGAAGACCTCTATAACCAAGAAGCTCCAGACCCTTATTATGGGGATAATGAGGATGATGAGGGTGATCCAGATACAGACATGTACAACATCGACTCCCCAGTTGATAAGGACCCCCCCCCCCTGTTGTAGACTCACCCACAGATAATAAGCCTCTTCTGAATGAATTACTACTCAAAGCGGCTGAGCATTTCCAAACATCTACCCAAGAGGATCCACAGGACAAAGATTTGAGATCTTGGGAGATGATAAGGCTGTATGTATCTCAATTTATTCCCCTCCTAAAGTCTGTCCCGCGAAGTGCAACCCTCGCTGGAAACACCTAATTGGATGCCAGAGGTGAACCCCAGCATAGAACAAATTTTCAGACCTGCTGTACATCAGGGGGCAGCTAAAGCCTGACTCGCTCGTTGTTACTACGACAAGGAAAAGCAGGTACTTCAGACAAGGAAAATAAAAGGCTATACACAATGGGCAGGAAGGCTGCCTCTTCCGCTGCATTCCATACCAGAATAACTAATAACTCTACTTTATTAGCCAGTTTCAACTGCCATAAATGGGATGAGGGCTCAGCTTTACTCTCCTCAGACCCGGAACCCCTCAAGAATCAATTAGCACTGGTGGCTTCAGAAGGAAGGGCAGTTTCAAGCTGCTTGCTAAAAAGCAGTCTTGATGTCGCAGACAACACCGGCAGAATCATAGCTGAGGGAACCATTATTTAGCGTCACGCTTGGTTACGCCAATCCGGCTTTAAGCCAGAGATGCAGGCCACTCTCATTAACATGCTCATCGAGCCCAATGTACTCTTTGGCAAGGCCATTCGAGGACACCTTGAAGACAGCCAAGGAAGAATATGATGCACTGAAATCATTGGGCCAATTGACCAATAAACCACCTGGCCAGTGGGGAAACTGCAATTTCCGTTGCTCACGTGGACCATTTCCAGCCACAACCGAAAATCGGGGAACAGCATGGGGGAATAATCGAGGCCAAGCCTCTCAGAATTACCAGGTAGGACCGCGCAGAACACGCGGTCAGGGAAGGAGTCCCTCCTCCAGAGGTGGTACCTCGCCTCAAACGGTGACATCCTGCTTCAGGTGCCCTCCCATGTCTCTCTAGTAGGAGAGCGCATTTCCAATTTCACCCAAGCATGGGAATATTTAACCTCAAACAGATGGGTGCTATCCACCGTAGCAGGAGGATATTGTATAGAGCTCTTCGAGCGAATTCCCCACCCCCCCACCCCCCCGGAACCACCCCCCACGCCAGATAACCCACTCCAAAGAAAAGTGCATCCTCCTCGAGGAAATCACCACGCTGCTCCAAAAGGACGCCATAGAAATCGTCCCGGCCATCCAGGTAAATCAGGGTATTAATTTAACTTACTTCCTTGTGCCAAAGAAAGATCAAACTATGTGCCCAGCATTAGATTTACGCCCTGCAAACAGATATGTCGAGCCACAAAAGTTCTGCAGGACAGCGCTACAAGAGGTAATCCCTCTGCTAAGAAAGGGGATTACATGGCAACACTGGATATGAAAGATGCCTATTTTCATGTTTCAATGTTCCCAGCGCACAGAAAATGCTTGTTTCAAGACGGCGAACCAGCACTACCAATTCAAGGTGCTGCCATTCGGTATAGCATCCGCTCCAAGGGTATTCAAGAAGGTACTGGCGGTGGTGGCAGCACACCTGCGCAGGGAAGCAATCCCAGTGTACCCTTACCTGGACGACTGGCTTATTACAGGGGAGACTCCCCAATTTGCAGGCTAAACATTCAAAGAACTCTCAACCTTCTTTCAATTGGGCTTCTCAAACGAGAAAAAATGGAGCCTAGTGCCAAGCACAACCAAACAGTTCCTAGGAGCTATAATAGACTCAAAGAGGGGTTCGTCTTTCCGTGAGATGGAGTCCAAAATATGTTACTGCAAATGCCTCATCAGGCTGGCTGGCAGATAAGCGTATGCAAAGCTATGCATTGCTAGGAATGATGGCTTCTTGCATTTACCTGGTACCGCACGCACACCTGCGCATGGACCCATGCAGGAGTGGTTGGCGCAGGCAAGCGATCAGTTGGACGATCTAGTGGTCGTTTTTCACCAATACTGGTACAAAGCCTTCAACTGATTTTCCCTTGTCCACAAGCGAAGGGGAAACCCTTCCACGATCCAGAAGTGCAGGCGATGGTTACGACAGACGCGTCTCTCGCCGGGTTGGGGGGGGGGGCTCATCACCTTCATCACACGGCACAAGGTCTGTTGGCGGTGTTCAAGTCCCTTCAGGCATTTGAGATACACCTAGCAAACCAGTCGGTGCAAATCTTCACCAACAGCACTTCGGCGATGCTTTACATCCTCAAACATGGGGGTGGGGGCGGGGGGCACAAGTTCTCCAAATCTGTCCAAACTAGCACAACCTATTTGGAAATGGGCACGCAAATGGAAAATATTTCTATCCTCGCAACTCGTTCCAGGGGAACTCCACTCTAGCCGATTCGCTGAGCAGAGACCCCTACCAGAGGAACAAGAGTGGCAACTAGACACAAAGGTCGTAGACACCTCTTCTCTCCGCTAGACCTGTTCGCTACAAGCGCAAACAAACAATGCCCAGACTTTGCATCCAGGTACCCTCAACCAGGCTATAGGTAATCACCCTATGGATGACCAGATCGGGGAGATTTTCGTACGCTCCCCGATCCCCACCTCTCCCACCCGACTCCTCATGAACAAAGTGGTGAGCAAGATCCACAAGGAACGAGTTACGCTCATCCTAGCTGACACCCATGGTATCCACATCTGCGCAAACTGGCGATCCCATCAAACTCCTGTGCCAGACCAACTTACTCACTCAACACGGTGGATTAACAGTGCACCTGCAATCTCACACTATGAATTTGGCAGCGTGGCTCCTGAAGTCGAGTTCGGACATCTTCTCCTACGACAGAGGTGTATGGATATCCTCAAGGAGGCATGAAAGCCAAACACTAGGTACTGTTATTTCGACAAGTGGAGATTTGTAATTTGGTGCTAGTCTAAACAAAAAAAAATGGAATGTAACCCATCCCACATTCTAAACTATATGCTCCACTTGCTAGACTCAGGGTTAGTATTCAACTTTATAAAGGTCCACCTGACGGCCTTGTCGGCTTATACCACCACCCACAATAAAGTATCACGGTGGAAAGTGCTGATCATCAAAGCGTTCATGGAGGGAGTAAAGACTCCACCCTCCAATTTCAAACCCACCGCCAGGATGGGATCTCAAAGTAGTACTCGCTAAGCTCATGGGCACCCTTTCGAGCAGATGCACAAGTCCGATCTTAAACTCCTGACTTGCAAGACTGCCTTCTTAGTGGCTATTACTTCCATAAGAAGAGTTAGTGAGAAGACCAACTGGTTTTATCTACTCATCCTAGGTTCTCTCCTAAATTCATCTCTAAATTTCATGCGAACCAGTCCATTGAGTTCCCTGCTTTCTTCCAGAACCCAAAAAGCTCAGCTGAGGGAACTCCACACACTGGATGTAAGGAGGGCGGTCCTTTACTATGCAAACAAGACCCGACCGCTAAGGAAAACCGACAAACTGTTTGTCTCCATAGCCCCAGGCAGAGAAGGAGACTGCATTTCCAAGAATGCCATCTCCAGATGGATAGTCTGATGCGTACAACTGTTCTGTTCTCTCAGACAAGACATTGCCTTTCACGTCAAGACCTCCCTCCACAAGGAGCACAGGAGCTACTCTGGCATTTATTGCAAATATCCCCTTAACATTAGCAAAGCAGCTACATTGAGCTCAGTTCACGCTTTCACTCATCACTACTGCATTGAAACACATACACAGGTGGGACAAGCGGCTCTAAAACATCTGTTTGCCCATGAACCTGCTCATAACCCGCCACCTTCTCCTAACACTGCTCGCTAATCTATGCACAGTATGTGATCTAAGCAGATTCCAAAAGCCTCAGAAGGGATAAATTACTCACCGTAATTGTATTTATGATGCTTGAATCTGCTTAGATTCACATGTGCCTACCTTGACCTCCCTTGGAGAGAAGGTGCATGGATGCTTTATGAACTTGGCTGATACATATCTGCTTGGATACACCTGTACTCGCGCTACACTTCATGCTACCTCATGTCAGAAACAAAACAATCTGAGGGACCTCGACGCCTGAAGGACCATGGGTACAGTGGACGTCACACTAGGGATAGTATTACTGGCACACCCTGTCGACGTCCCTTTTCGAATTTTGAAAACTGTAATACTCCAACTTCCACTAGATGTCGGCCTATGCACAGCATGTGAATTCAAGCCAGATGGAAGCATCAGAAATAAGTTTACGGTGAGTAATGTATCCCATATATATCGTGCGCAGTGCCCACTTTGAGAGAATTACAGTGCCCTTCAGTTTTTGAATAAAAACTGACACTCGTGAGAAAATGTTTTCGTCTGCTCCATCGACACCGAAGACAGGTTTCAAGAAATGCCATGATTGCGGTGCCAAAATGTCGATCACTGACCCTCTTCGAGTGTATAAGTACAGAGCCTCGAACGGCTGCTTACTTCTCCCATCAGGCGGTGACCGATAAGAAGCATAAAGCGAAACTAGCAGCGGGTAGGACCCCTTCGAATTCCCTTCATCCCAATCTAAAATCCGGTCTTATGACATGTTGAGAGACTCCTCTCCTCTGAGAAAATGGTCCAAAATACATTCTTGCTCCAGAAGTGGGTCTCACCATTCTTTGTCTTCGACTAAGAAGTCAAAGAGGCGCCGCAGATCGCCATCGTCCTCTAGGTACTCCTCTCGTGAAAGAATTTCATGTCCGACCAAATCCTCTACTCCTACCCAGTGGGAAGAGTTTCAGAGGGAGAGGTTTAAGATATTGTAGATGGAGGCCCCGGCCCCTCTAAGGACAAGGGGAGAAGTCCTGCTCCCGGCGTGCTCCATAAAGGCAACAAAGTGAAGGCAAAGGCTAAATCCTGTGTGCCCTCGATCCCGGGACATAAGCCAACGACCCATCGAGAGTCATTGACTCCTTTGAGTCGAGTTTCTAGCCCTTCGAGGGCGTTGTCTGCAAACAAGGCTTCATCTACACTATCGGTGTCGAGGCTGTCGATGTCTCCACTGACGAATGTCAACTCCATTGATATCGAAGAAACCATAAAAGCCTTCAGCAAAACTAGTGGAGAAAATGTACAAACCTGCACCGAGAAGATTTTTTTCAATTTCTTATCAGAGCATGGACTTGCTGATGTGACTCCACCTTCGGTATCCCCTAACGTTCCAGAGGCCCTGGTGTCAGAAGAGTCCAGGATGAAGGAATTATGAGAGCCTCCCAACAGCCAGTGGTGTGGATACATCATCAGAATTGGAATTTGCAAAACCCGACCCTTCAGACCATGCAGAAGCCTCCTATAGGCAACTCGGACCAGGGTGGTTGACTTTCTACGTTGGAGCAGGCCTGCTCCCACATTGGAGCAGGACAATTTAACAGGTATACTGAACCAGGTTCCACAAAAGGATCCACTCCTTCCCTTTCACATTGCCCTTCAGAAAAGATATACAATAGATGTATAAGGATTGGGTCCTCCCGGATGACTTAATGGCGATTTTGCTTTCGGCTAAAAGGCCAGCAACTAAATCTTTGTACCGTTCGAACAGGTTCTGCGACTGGTGCCGAGATACAAATACCCATTTCAATGTAATACACCTATGGTGTTGTCTGTCTTGCTACATTTGGCAAATCTGGGTCTCCATATTAGAACCATTAAAAGTTATTTGGCAGCGCTTTCAGTTTTTAAGCACTCTTCCGAGGAAGGGTCATTTTTAAAAATTCCTTTAATCATACAATTTCTCAAGGGGCTCACCAAGGTGTCGCCCTACCCCCGCCCCAACTCCTTTTCAAGTCCCCGTTTAAGATTAGAATCTTGTTCTAAAATGTCTTGTGTGCTCCGTTTGAGCCGCTTTGTTTGTGTTCATTAAAACTTCTGACTTTTAAGACCATTTTGCTAGTGGCTCTATCAGCCCACAGAGTATGCGTGTTGCAGGCGTTAACTTGTAAACCCCCATTCTCTACTTTTTATAGCATCAAGGTTGTTCTTAAGGTAAAACATGTTTATTTTTGGTTGGCGCACAGGAGAACAAATTAGCATATCATTTCAACACTTTATCACAGCATTAATATACAATTGTTTATCCCCAGACACCCACACCCACTTTTTAGTCCCGGCAGTCTTCTGTGGCCCATTAAGTCCAATTCCTGACTCATTCGCTCCCGTCTCCTCCTACCTCGATTCGCCTTCCTCCCTCCTCTCCAGGCTTACGTCATCAAATCCTGGATCTGGCTATCCTCCGGGGCCTGCTCCTCCATCGACTGAGTCTGTTCCCTGTCCGCCGCCCGCTGGGCATGTTGCACTAGGCGCGGTTTGTATGTCAGCGCCGGGAAGCGTAGGTCATAGTCTATCACCGGCGACCAAATGTTTGTGAAACGATAAAGGCGGCCTCTATTTGCTGCCATAATTTTCTCAGCAATGAAGATGTCCCAGATTTTCAACCACCACAACACCGTTAAGGGACCTTCCGGAGCCTTCCATATCCGGGCTATTGTGATTTTAGCGGCCAGGAGTAATTGTGTGATGAGGGCCGCGAGTGCGCCCGATTTTGGGTAGGTGTCTGGAATCTGGGTCCCCAGCAGAAGTGGCTCCGGTTCCAGTGGCAGCGAGATCTGGGTTATGTCTGTGATGATAGCTATACATTGGGCCCAGAAGACCTTCACCACCGGGCATGACCACCACATGTGTAGATAGGAGCCTGGCGAGCCACACCAACGCCAGCACTGTGGGTCCAGCGACTTATTGAAGTGGTGTAGTTGAAGCGGTGGGAAATACCATCTCGTGAGCAGTTTATGCGCGCATTCTCGGTTGGTGATGCAGAAAGAAGATGAGTGCGTGCGGGACCAGATATCGGTCCAGTCTTGATCCTGGATTGGATGCCCTAGGTCCTTTTCCCACTGCGCCATATATGTCGCTCTATTTGACAGTAGTTCACTTAGAATAATCGATGCAGCGTCGAAATCCACCCTCGGGCTGGAGGGTCTGCCACCGTTAATTCCAAGGCATCCAGGGTCCGGGTGGCCGCCTCTCGCGTCTGGGGGTGTGAGCACCAGTGTCTGATTTGGCAGTATGAAAACCTGTCTGACTCTGCGAGATTAAACGCACTTTTGCATTGGGCGAATGTCAGCGGCTGGGTTCCTTCAAACGGTTGGCTTAGGGAGCTGAGGCCTCCGGCGATCCAGTTTTTAAAGTTTGAGGGGGGAGATCCCGGTGAGAACACTGGATTGTGGAAGACCGGGGCTGAGGGGCCCAGGGCTCTCGGGATACCTCTGGATTTGCGGGCCCAATCCCATGCCTTCAACGTTTGCTTAGTTGAGGACAGAATAGCTGGCCACGCCCGGCGCATCGAGGTTGGCAGGTGTAAAAGAGAGCGCAGTGGGAGGGGTAATCGGGATTGCTCTATGTCTATCCATTTGGGGCGCCCTGACGCTATAGTCCAAGCCCGGGTGTGAGCTATCTGCGCTGCCATTTGGTATTTTGAGTTCAGGGACCCCTAGGCCTCCCTGGTCTGGGGCACATAGCATGGTCCTCCGTGGAATGCAAGCCTTCTTCCCCCTCATATGAATCCAAATATCTTCCTCTGAAGTCTCTGTAGTTGGGGACGAGGGACTATGATGGGAAGAGCTGAGCAGGCGTATAGGAATTGTGGCAACAAATTCATCTTACAGGCCGTGATACGACCTATTATGGATATTTCCTGCTTGAGCCAGGCGTCTAGGTCTTTTTCCAAAGTTTTCATCAGGGGCGGGAAGTTTATCCGATAGATGTCTCCAGGGTTAGCGGGGATCTGCACCCCGAGGTAGGGGGTGGATATGTCACTTAGTGGGATCGCGCACTGGGCGCTGAAGGATGCCTTGTCTCTCTGATCTAAGCCTATCCCCAACGCTGTCGATTTCACAAAATTAATGGCAAATCCAGACACCTTCCCGAATCTGTAGATTTCCGCGAGGGCGGCTCTTAAGGATTGAGAGGTGTCTGTAATGGTTAGCATCACGTCATCAGCGTAGAGTGCGATCTTGTGCTGGGTGGGGCCCACTTGAAGGCCTTTGATTCTGGAGTTGAGGCGGATCCGCTGGGCCAAAGATTCCATAACCATAGCAAACAGTAGGGGGGAGAGGGGGCAGCCCTGTCTGGTGCCGCATGCTAGGGAGATTGTGTTAGTTAGCAGGCTGTTCACTCGGAGAAGGGTGGTCGGGGTTTGATAGTTCGCTAAGATTAGCTTTAAGAAGGTGGGCCCAAAGCCGAACGATTCCAGGGTGAGGCGGAGGAACGACCAGTCCACTTTGTCGAAAGCCTTGGTCGTGTCCAAGGCTAGCAGGGCGAGTTTCTTTGAGCCTTGCCTGGCTATCTCGATCAAGTTGAGGACTCTGCGTGTATTATCTGTGGTGGCTCTGTTTAGAATAAATCCCGTCTGGTCTGGGTCTATGATGTCCGGAAGAAGCTTCGCTAATCGGTTTGCCAAGACCTTCGAATTAATATTTGCATCCAGGTTTAATAAGGAGATGGGTCGATAAGCTGCTATATCGCTGGGGTCTTTTCCTGGTTTCAGCGCTAATACTGTTATCGACTCTTTCATTGATGGGGTTGTTGATCCAGAAGTGGCGAAGGAGTTGAAGAGGGTTGTCATTGGGGTTAGTAGCTGGGGCCGAAAGAGTTTAAAGAATCAGGACGAAAAACCATCCGGGCCCGGGGCTCTAGTTCTTAAGCTTTTACCAGCCTCGTCGATCTCCTCGCTGGTAATCGGGGCCTCCAACTCTTCTCTGCTCGTAGTTGAGAGCTTGGGCAAGGCGGCTTCCCGCAGGTAGGACTGCTGCTCTTCATGGGGTTTTTGGGTAGCTGACATGGTTTCGGAGCCTCTGCAATTCTCAGCTTATCCCGATCTGCGAATTGGACTGCACCCTGGGGGTCTCTGAGGCCTATTATAGTGTTCCTTCTCTTGATTCTTGCCAGTTTTTCCACCAGGAATTTATTTGCTTTGTTTCCTCTGGCGTAATAGCTTTGCTTCGTTTTGGTTAGCAGCTGGGCTGTGTCCTCTGCGTAATGGGCCTCTAGTTTCTTCCGGGCCGTCTGCAAGGCTCGGTAGGTTCTCGGGGACCAGTTTCTAGCCTTACATGCCGTCTCTGCCTCCAGGACCTTGTCTTCTAGGATGCGGCGGACCCGTTGCTTTTGTTTATGGTAGGCCGCTCCCCGGGAGATCAGTACCCCTCTCACCACGGCCTTCATTTCGTCCCATGTATTCGCTGGGGAGGCTGTTTCCCATTTTCTGTTAGATAATTTTATTTTTACTCCCTATTTTGGGCGAGTATTTGCTTATTTTTAGGGATTAAAAGTAGCTGATCCACCCCTTATCTGTAGGACTGGCGTTGACCCAGAGGGATTTGAAACTAAGACCTTTAGTTACACCCTGATATCAAAAGTTCATGCCCTATTTTACTGAGCGATCTTGGCAGCTTATTTTCAACATCACTGGAAACAGTTGGAATCTATAGGGTTGTGAATATATTGCAACTGTGAACTAACAGCATGAACCGATCTGGAGACTTTGTGTGGGGCTAACGTATGAACATGCTAGATTGATCCATTTATCCTCGTTTTTTAAATTAACCTATTACCTTCAAATTAAAGAACATGTAACTGCATCCACTTCCCAAAGCCACTCTCTCCTTCGATTAGGTTCAGCGCAGGGGTAACTGACCAGCTCTGCCCCGTATATTTGAATAAGATGCATTCTACATTTCAGACTAGGTTTGACAATCCCCCTGCCACCCCATCACCCCCGCCCAAATCTTGTCCTCTTTCATATCATTCTCTCAAGCTCTGTGCAGAGGTGTGGGGTGTCAGTGGGCAGCCTCAAGAGTCAAGAAGTACTCTGGAGTTACCTCCCTCTTCACAACAGTGGTACCCACAAAGAGTGGGATAACAGTAGTTTTAAAGCCTGCACATAGTTATTCAAAGGTTCATAGAGGGAACTAAAGACATTTTGTAAGGCTTATGAAAAGGACCAATCAAAGCTACATTGAGCAGACCAGGAGAAGGGATCCATTCTCCTGTCCCTGGAGCAACTGGTGAACCAGACCTTTATTACAAGAAGCTGTTGTAGAACCAATCGGAGAGTGGAATACTTCACAAGGAGAAGTTAGTCATTCTCCTGGTTTATTGAAAGGAACTTTAGTGAACATTTGACAATGGGCAAAGCAGACCCTATTACAAGAAACTACTGCTGACGCAGCCAGAGACTGGAAAGCTTCACTAAGAGAAGGGGAATTATTCTCCTAGTGTCTAAAGGTGGTCATTACACACTCAAATATTTTTGTCCCGAGCGTTCGCGCGTGTGTTTTTGCATACGTTGATCGATCGTACAAACATTTCCTATGCACCTTACATAGTTTTCCTCCCTTATACACATGCGAAATCAGGCAGCAGGGTCGCGTCCATCTTGTGCTAATCTTATCTGTTGCTGCATTGCCCTAAGGTGATCTGCCCTGGCGCCACTAAATCATATCCCTTGCCCCTTAAGCTAACAGCACCATTCCTAGCGATATGCTCCGCCTATCTCCATGACGTTACTGGGCAGCGTAGCCAAACGTGCCCAGTCATCACCTATGCCTTGACAGTTGACTCAGAACCCCGGAATATCAACACACATCCCCTCACAGCACAGCGCGTGCCAATTTTTAATACAAAACATTATTTTTAAAGGAAACTGCAATACTCTGCAATTTATAATGTGCTTTTATTTCACAATAATGGCTCAGACCATCCGCCGATTTCCATATTCAACCACATTGGTAATTTCTTTTTTTGTTCTCGATCCACAAATGTTTATTGTGAGTCAGTTCCTTTGTGTATAAGGAGCGCTTGGCCGCAACGTGAATCGCAAGGCTTCCGCATCAGCTTGTTGCTGGACCACCGTAAACAATGTCAGGTTGCTTCTTAACGCTGGTACCGCAAAAAGGCATATCGGCCCAGGGCGATAGTTCCAAAACAGCGTGATTGAAATGCAGCCATTTAGGTGTGTCTGCAACTGCCTGCTGAAGAAGCCATCAATTGGTATCTGCAAACGATGACATTTGCAGAATGGCAGGATGTAGCTGTGTAGAAAATGTGTTTCCGTAGCCGGTCTTTATTCTAATTGATCAATTTAACAATTAATTCTGCACCGTATGAAAACTAATGTTCAACACAAACGTGAAAAAATGGAAACGCAGAGAAAACCTCGTGGAAAGTTGGAGTCTACAATGTGCTTGAGAGGTTAGTGCTATGGAGTATGTTTAGCTCTCAATGGTATGCGGAAGCTGACAGAAGAATTAGAACACAGACAGCATTTTAACATAATATTAGCGTAGAATTTGGCGTTGGTGGAACCCAGAAGTGGACTACATGCATTTCGGTGCTGAACTGCCCATGTGCCCGGGACAAAGACAAGTACACACAGGTTGTTTTTGCGTGTCGTTGCAATATACCACAAACAACCCATTACAATGTAAGCTAGCAATACCGGTCAGAAAATGAAACCTTGACTCGTTAGTCTATAAACTCGTCTACAGTAAAACACATAATATTCGGCATTTCCATTCTCTCGGCATAACAGTGTGTCCGTTCAGATCAACATAATTTCATAAAATTAAATTACATGTTCCTTTGTCCAGTTTTGGAATGGTGAACCTTATCATCTTTGACAGTATTACACGCCTCCATTCATTCCATTCCCTCCCTTTCTTCCAAGGACGAAAAACAATCGAACCTTATACTGTGTAGGATGCATGGATGTGCACAGCTCACAAGCGAAATTCAAACACGTTGACCTTCACTCCCATGGGAGCGAATAGCCCTGCAACCCAACGTGGCATTTGAAATATTTTCGAAAAACAAATTGTTTGCTGGCATCCACCAATGGCGTGCAAAATTTCTAGTGATTTACTTTTTTTAATGAAAACGGTTAGTTTACTTCCAAATGCCTTACTTTTAGAGGCCCTCTGGTGAACTGCTCACTCTCCCAGCACCTCGCACAGCCAGCCCCCACCACCTGTCAGTTCAGCCCATCTCCTGTTCTCACGGCAATGCAGGTATTCATTTTGGCAAGTAGCGAGTCACGAGCCCTGACAATGTGCTTGTACGAGAATGTCAGAGCAAGCCCTGCTCCAACCTTAATGCACAATCTGTCTCTGCTCACTGACTCATGCCATCTCCCGCCCCCTCCTGCCAGGCCCCGGTCCCCTGAACCCATGACCCCTGTTCCCTTTGGATGCATCTGATCCCCAGACCCTACCCCCGCACCACCTCAAATTCACCTCCCATATACCTTATAAGGAGTGATCAATGATTGTCCCTTCTGATAAGGCATCCGATATCAATGACCCCCAACACATGCCCCCATAAAAAGAGGTCAGAATGCACCTATTTCACACCAACAGCCCCCTTTCATGCATTGTTTTGCTTAGTCCATTCTTGCGTGCCAAGTTTCTTATCTAGCCTAGGTCTCATTCCTTTGTGGGACGCGTATTTATTGAGCTATTTGGACACGTGCTTGGTAAGGCTACTGGAGACCCAGCATTTGCTTTCATGCTGCTATCCATCGGACCCTCCCCGATCAGTGAAGGACCCCCAAGAGCTTGACGAAAGCAGGAAGTGTGAAAGCGCAGTGTTACACTGTATTGCATCCTCCAAAAGGCACTTTTTGCAAAAGAAAATGGAGAGGATACATTTGAAAAGACAATTTGGATGCATTATTTTGACAATTTATAAAAACATTGAACATATAAATAGCTGTTAATCTTTTGAACCGGGAAGTGCACTGTTCCATGAGGTCTGCTTTCGGTGGACAGGGCACGTTTGTAATGTTTTGTGGCAATATGTGTCCTAGGAACAAAATCGCGAGCGATTCCATGAGTATGCATGTCCAACAAAAAGTGAGATCTTTCACAAAATCGAATTCCATTTCCTGGTATATTGGCTTGACCACCCATTTTTTGCATCTTTTCGCAAAGGCCGTTGTGTAACAAAGCATCCCAAAGTTTCCTGCAGTCCTCGATTGTTCTTTCCCTATGCTCTCATTATGCGCTAATACCACTAGTAATGTTAGATATTGCATCCCGTCTATGCCGAAATGCAATATCTTGGGCCTGTACTTTAGGCACATATTGTGGAACACCTCCAAATCTCCTGTGTGACAGAATTCTGAGCTTCCCTTCAGGTCTCTTGAAAGAGTTTTATCAAACGCGATCGTCTCAAGAGCTTTGTTCAGAGGTTTTGATGGAACCAACCGCTTCTTCTTGCGTTCCTGCTCCTCCTATAAAGGTCCATGTGCACATTGGTGAAAATGTAGGTTTTCCGTCCAAGTGTGAACGTTGGAACCGTGGTGCATCAATGAGCGCCGTTTTTCAAGTAGAATTTCCACAGACCCACCACAAGTTTTGGAGCTGGAGCTCCACCAAAGATGGTAGCTCAAAGTCTGGGGCCACTGTAAAATATTTTCAGAACCCTTTTATTTTTTTACCAGCAGCTGGGATTTTTTTTTTATTGATTTGTCAACGTGCCATACATCAAATTGATGGCAAATGTCTGCAAACTTCTTTCGCATGGCCTTGGCTATTGAAACATGTCTGTCGGTGGCTATGAGGTCTATTTGCATTCCCCTCGATTGGAGATCTTCCAGGAATTTTATAAAACCATGTTGCTCCATGGCCAGTGAGGATTTACATTCAGGCACCTGCACGACCACCAAACTCGCAATTTAGTTTCTATGTCCTGAAAGCGTTATGTGCAATACTTTGCTGACAATCAGTGGCTGTCACACTGTCCATCGCCAGTTTGCCTGAACTGTTTGTCAGAGAATGTCCTTTCAATTGACGTTTGTTCAATTTTCCAGGCTTCACTAATAGCAGGGAATAAATATTCTTGTTGATATTTGTAGTACTGCGTTTTAGAAAGGAACTGAAGTCCCACAAATTGACAATTTACCAAAAGTAGAGCCACTGAAAAGCAACGCTGCTGCACACAGATTTCCAGCTGGCACTTTGGCCAGCATCGGTTGAGCTACCCTCCCCCCCCCCCCCTCAATGGATGGACCTATTTCATCATCAGTATAAACTCTACCAGGCAGCTGACGAATACAATGTATGTGTGCTCCTTTATTAGTCTATCATCCTGCATGAATGTCGTTTGTGACTCACTGTGGTGGACATATCGGCTGAACAGAACACATTGAAGTCGAGATCTTTGTCAAGTTCCTCGGTCAATTGCGTTGAGGCTTCAGCGTCTGTTATTTCAGCTTGTGGTGTTGCACACGAATTGGGGAAACCATCAATGTTGATTGTTTATTGGGGGGGCCCTTTTTTGCGGGTGTAGATTGTGTGAAGTGGTCACTGAGTAATTCAAAAGCATCTTCCTTGTATTCAGTTTCTTCTTAATCTTGTCGAGTTCTCACATTGTAGCAATGGTCCAAAAACACTTTGCTTGCTTTGCCGGTCACATTCAATTCAATTTCTGGCCATTGGGCATAAGCATCTCGACTACGCCGTGCCTCATATAATAGTTGCTCCATCGTGAAATCTGTTTGACAAGCAGCATCTTTGGTTTCATTTGTTTTCTGTGTCTTTATACTACCTTTCCTTCTGGGCCTCTAGGAGATGGGTTGTAAAAACATGTTCAATGAAAATCCAACATACAGTATATAGCACGTTAGATTAAAAAAAACATGTTATGAAGAAAACACCAGCCCAAACCACTTTTCGTTAACAAAATTGTTTGTAAGTTACCCTTGTTTTCTTGATTTTCTGTGAAATTGTGTTCTTCACTGTAACAACTGCACCAGCAAGCTAGTCCGCCACCTCTTCTAATTCCCGACCTAGTGTACATCCCTGAATAGAATATTCATTAAAGTCAGTCGTATTTGAAATCAAATTCTTTCATCGCACACATCGCTTAAATGCATACACCGTTTACGAGGGCATGTCATTTAGTCAAAATAGACCTTTCGAATTTAACCTGATTGATGGCAAGTCTACTCTATCAGAGATCACTGTGCAAAACCTACTGATTGTAATGTTTCACTCAAGCATTTTGCATTGCATTAGGGTAGAAATTGTAATGTTAGACCTGAAATGATAAAAGTTTGAAAAACTGCATGTTTATATGAATGTCACTGTCTAATAGTATCAGATGTAGGATTTACTTTCTTTCATTCAAGGCAACTGTCAGTATGCATGCCTCATACTCTGGACCAGCTCCAAAGGATGATGTAATTGTAGTCTAACTACAAGCATCCCCCTATAACGGTTCCATGTGTTAATATCCCCGCAAAAATATCGCCCTACAAAAATATTGCCACATTTATGCGGCGATATTAAGGCATGGAACCTGCGGGGGACACCCCCGCAACCCATGTATTTTAAAGGCAGCGGGGGACACCCCTGCAACCACCGCTCCCAAAAAACCCCAATAAAAATCACTTATGGCCGTTCCTGACTACCATATATACAGCGATATTTTTGTTGGGGCTAATAAGTGATACCCCTGTACCACAGTACTTGTGTTAGTATGGATGAAAACAGTGAAATGTAACAGACAATCTGATGCAGACAATGGTACATATAAATAAAAACCCATAAATTAAACATTATGTAAACAAACGTCAGGATACGTAAACTATTTTATATCTAAAATTCCATGTATAATACATTTGCGTAATCGAAAAGCAAACTAAAACTACCTGATAGGCACTCGTTGTTGACTCTGGAAAAGAAATGAATGCAGAATCTTGCTCCTTCATTTTCAGTGCATTGTCACAAAGTGGTAAAGGGAAAATTAGATTTGCATTAGATATGCGTGAAAGATCCAACTCTCAATAATATGAACTTCAGCAAATCTGTATGGCTCACCATTGGTATACTGGACGTGTCGGTGATGTCGTCACTACAGATAGTCTGTGCTTCAGTCAATATGCTCACCTAAAAGAATTGACATGGGAAGCAACCGATTATGAAAAGATTATGCTTATTTCGAAGGGTACTATGGCATAGATTTCTGTGTTCATAAATAATTTTCTCTGATGCTCCTAAAACCATGGACCGATGTCTAGCAAAGTGGGATATAGTTGTAAAGCAATGCTATCTGGTAAATATGAAAAGTTTTAGTAAACATTTACACCTAAAGCACCAATCTGTTCATGTAGCTACCTGTTGAGTACCCCAAGGCGTACAGCTAATTCATGAACCGTGACTCACCTTAGGCAGCGTGTGCTTGACTAGAGTTGGAATTACATTTGGAAGCAATTTACGAGACGTTCTGAGTCGATGCTTCTTTGTGTACTGGGATTGGTCGTACATATTTGGGGTAAAGTGCAGGCTGCAGATGCGGGATCGATCGCCCCTCAAGTCCCCCAAGACATCCTGGGCTCTACTTTCAAGCTCACCCTTCGACGGGAACAACCTGTTCGGCAAGACCATGGACGAGTCACTGAAGGCCATCAAGGCAGACACAGAGATGGCCCGGGCCTTGGTGTTCTTCAGCAACGACGACCGTCCTTTGGGAACTCCGGAGGCAAGCAAGGTGCCTCCAAAGGATTCGGCGGCGCCTCCTTGTACCGCCAGGCGGCCCGCTCCTCGTCGCAGGAAGCCTACAGAGGACGCGGCAAGAAAGGAGGATCTCGTCCGTCTGCGGCAAGGCCACGGCCAAGCACGACTGAACTGGCCGTAGCGTTGGGGGGGGCCCCCAACTGAGCACCCCAGTGGGAGGCCGGCTGGCAAAATTCACCATGTGCGAGTCCATCTCCGACCGACCGTTGGGTGCTGGATGCTCTGGCCCGCGGGCACACTCTGGAATTTCAAAGGAAGTGTTCCTGTATTCCACCTGTGGCCAGGAAGGAAAACCACGTCCCTCAACTGCTACTGGAGGTACGGGCGATGCTAAAGAAAAAAGAGCCATTGAACTTGTCCCAAAGAGGCTCCGGGGCTCCGTGTACTCGCGATACTTCCTTGTAAGGAAAAAGACTGGCGAGTGATGACCCATCCTGGACCTTCGTCGCCTAAACAAGTACATCAAGTCCCAGAAGTTCCGGATGGTCACCCTCCAGCACATGCTTGGACAGCTGGAGGAAGGCGACTTCCTATTGTCACTGGACTTGGAGGATGCCTACTTTCACATCCCCATTCTAAAAGGACATTTAAAGTTCCTGCGATTCGTGGTCCAAGGGCGGCACTATCATTTCAAGGCCCTGCCCTTCGGATTGAAGTCGGCGCCCAGGGTGTTCACCGCGTGCCTAGCACCAGTGGCGGCACGGCTGCACCTGCAGGGGATCCACATCTACCCCCTACCTGGACGATTGGCTCATTCGAGCAAAGTCCAGAGTACTCGCCGTCGTTCACACAGCGAAGACTGTTCAACTGTTCACGGATCTGGGATTCTCCCACTTTTTACAGTTGCAAGTCGCCCTGTTCCTGGGAGCCAGGCTTGACACAGTGGCGCGTTTCATTTCTCCGTCGGAGGAAATGACGAAGGCCATCCTGGGCAATGTGCAACGGCTATCGACCATGGACATGGCCAGGGTGCGGTCCATCAAGTCCCTGCTCGGCATGATGTCCTTGTGCATCTACCTCGTGCGCCTGTGCAGGCTTCGGATGCGTCCACTGCTGGAGTTCCTCTACGCCCATTGGATGCAAGCGGCGGGCAGCTTCGAAGACAGGATCTCACTCAACGAGACCTTCCGCCAAGCGATCCGGCGGTGGGCATGGACTTCCAGATCCCCGGCACATCAGGAAACTGACGGACACTTCCCTGGAGGGATGGGGAGCGCACACCAGAGATCTCCACGCAAGAGACCTTTGGCTCCCGGAGAAGTTGCTACACATCAAAGTCATGGAGCTCCGAGCCGTGTTCTGGGCCCTCAGGTCGTTCCTTCTGTCCCTCAAGGGCAAGGTGGTAAGGATCTTCACCGACAACACCACCACGATGTTCTACATCAGGAAGCAGAGAGGCACCAGATCCCCAGGCCTATCGAAGGAAGCCCAGGACCTGTGGCACTGGGCTGTCGCCCAAAGTATGTTTCTGGTACCCTTCCATTTGGCAGGAATAAAGAACGCCATCGCCGACTCGCTCAGCAGGGAGCTGCGCTCGTGCCACGAGTGGGAACTGCGGCAGGATCAAGTTGATCTCCTAATCCAACGATTGGGCAATCCCCAGATCGACCTATTCGCGACGGCGATGAACGCCAAGTGCCAGAGCTTCGCAAGCAGGTTTCCTCAGCTGGGGAGCATGGGCGATGCCTTCTCATTCCCCTGGGACGGCCTGTTCCTGTATGCCTTCCCACCGTTGCGACTCATCAATCAACTAAGACGGACACGGTGCAGGATGATCCTCGTCGCACCGGCATGGCTGAGGCACAGGATCTTCTGGACATGTCAGTGCCCCCCCAACAGCCCCCCCCCCCTCACACCCCCAGTCAAACTGCCGACGGACGTGGATCTTCTCGCCAGAGAAGGAGGCGCCATCCTCCACCACGACCCTGGGTCGCTGAACTTGCAGGCCTGGCTCCTGCAGAGTTTGGAGGGTACGATATCCCGGCGGACTGGAAAGAGGTGCTTGCAAAGGCCAGGGCGTCCTCAACCCTCAAGTGCTTTGCACATAAATGGAAGAGGTTCTCTGGTGCTGTGCACAGAAGATGAACCCTCTGCGGTTTACGGCCCCTCAAGTGCTGCCGTACCTACTGTCGCTGGCCAAGGCGGGGCTGGCTCATGCCTCCATCAAAATCCATCTAGCGGCCATTTCCCGCTACACCAAAACTCCGGGGCGATCATCTCTGTGGTCCCATCGCCTGGTGTAGGAGTTCATGAAAGGACTGTTCCGATTATTCCCGCCGGTGAAGGCTCTGGCCCCGGCGTGGGAGCTCAACGTGGTGCTGAGCAGGCTCATGGGACCGCCATTCGAGCAGCTGCATTCGGCACCGTTGAAATTCCTATCATGGAAGAGAGCGTTTCTTGTGGCCATCACCTCCGCACGACTAGTGGGAGAGATCCAGGCCCTCTCCTTTAAACCTCCATACCTGACATTCCATGAGACGAGGGTAGTGGGGAGGATGCACCCCTCCTTCATGCCCAAGGTGCGGTCGGACTTCCATCTCAACAAGCCCTTGGTGTTACCGTTTTCTTCCCGTCGCTTCCTTTGTCGCCGGCCGAGAGGACTTTGCACTCGCTGGATGTGGCTAGAGCACTGAAGTTCTACGTGGACCGCACAAAGACCCTTCAGAAGACATCACCGCTATTTGTGACCTGTGAACCAAGGGAAGGCCCTCTCGAAGGCTTCCATTTCCAGATGGCTCTCCGGCTGCATCATGCACTGTCACCGGTTGGCAAACCGATGGGTGCCCGGCCGTCCGAGAGCCCATTCAACCAGAGCGATCGCTGCTACCACAGTGTTTCTGTCTGGTGTGCCCTTACTGGACATCTGCAGGGCTGCTACATGGAGGTCGACGCACACCTTCACGAGATTCTACTGCGTCGACCGGGATTCCAGGGAGGAGTCCAGAGTCTGCCAGGCAGTGCCTCTTGAAGGTGAGCCTGGTGAGGAGGTAAGAGATGCTTAATGTTGAGTTGTTGATATGCATAATGTTGAGTCTTGCCACCTCCCGTGGTTGTGCATGTGTGTACTGCTATGTATTCTTGTATTCATGAGCATGTGAATCCATGCCAGACCCCATGCTGGAGAAGGAACAAGTTACATACCTGTAACTGTTGTTCTGCAGCATGGGTCTGGCATGGATTCACATGCGAACCCTCCCTCCAACCCCTCTGTGGCTCTTCTTGCCACTTTACGTGCTACCAAATCTGAAGAAGGCTGCCAGAGGAGGGGCTTAGGTAGAGGGCAGTCATTGACTTTGGGCTGTATGACCCAGAGACAAGTGATTGGTTACTAGTAGAAAGACAGTTCAGAAACAAAACTGAATGATTTTTTCTTTACCGAGGATTCCCAGCCCGACGGGGAATATTCATGAGCATGTGAATTCATGCCAGACCATGCTGGAGAACAGTTACAGGTAAGTAACTTGTTCCATACATTAGGATAACTTTCATACAGAATTGATTGATGTGACACAAATCTTAATGTGTTACTCTGTTGAATGTACTTTCATGCATCAAAAAGGAAACCTGCTTATAGACTGTCCACGAAGGATGCATTTCTATCCCAATTGACACTGATGACAATTATATCGAGAAAAGAACAAATTAAACAGAAGTCAGTGGTAATGGCAATGAGATGAATTAACATTACACCACTGGGTACATTTGTTCGAAATAGAGAGAAATTTAGAGATCAAGAGATGATTAAGTGACCTGCCCTTTACCTTGACCAACAAACAGATTCAGCAACCAGGGTAGTTAGTAGCAGGAGAACAGGTAGCGCAATCACAAGTTGACTTCCAGTGCTCACAGAGGTTCTCATGATAAATATCAAGGGGTTTATAAAGAATTAGAAAAGTGAGTGTGTATGTGAGTGACGTGTTTGTGGCGTGGTCTTATGTGGATAGCAGGGACGCGGCCTACTTCACGGGAGCCTGCCTGGAGACACTGGGTCTGGCTAGGCCATGTGTACAATGGCCCCTGCATGTAAGATACCTTTGAAGTGTACATGGTGGTTGGAACCTCGGCCGGTCCCAGCCTGCCCTGCTGGGACAAGTCGGCGTGCCCTTGATGCACAGAAAAATGTAAACCACCATTCATAAAAGTTTAGTTGTATTTTATTGTGTTGCTGATGTTGATGGCACACATGTACTACACATGATATACTTCGGGTTGCAGCAGTGTGGGAAAATCCCCTGTACTGACCGCTGTCACTGGGGAATGTGGCTCTAATGGCACCAACGACACAGGCGGGTATTACTCGTTGAACGCAGTATCCAAGCCTCCCATGAAGCCACCATTTAAATGCACACTAGGCCACCAGCCTGTACCACCTGTGGAAGCGACGCATACAAACTATTTAAATGAACATAAGTGTATCAAACCTTAGTTGAAAATGCTATCTTGTACCCTATGGCATAGTTGTTCGTACAAATAGTACAAATGTTACTTAATGGATCAATCAACTTGGGCTTTAAAGTGTAGACACATTACAAAAGTGAATAGCTATGCATTCCGTAACGTTTTGGGCACAGAGAAATATTGTTTCTTGGTTGTACGTGAAAGACACATAAGATGACCAGTATGGTTTCCCCAAATCGCGAGTGATGCATAGAATTGCAGACTACATTGATTTGGCAGTGATAGATCAAAGTTACCACAATATAGGAGACCAACAAGTAATGTGGCCTCAGTGGTCGAAGTTCGTGCATAAGCATCATCCTAATCCTCAACATGGACCGTGTGAGGCAGGCTGCCCTGAAGTCGTGCAGCTCTGTAACGCATTGCGGCCATGTCTCGTCTTCCGATATGTAGGCCAAGCATCCATAGTTTTCTCGGTAGCAGCAGTTCTCCTCCTTGTTTGGCATGATTGCAGGTACACCAGGAGGAAATGTCTTCCATGCTGTAGAGGAGGTCCCAAGCACGACCCGCACTCGAAGCTCCCATTTTGAAGTGCAAGGAACGTTCACACTAAGATACGTGACGTACGATGATCAAATGAACCAGCAGAAAGCTGCAGTGGTGCTCTGCCCGGTACCTATCAGACCGGCAGCACTTATTGAAGTACCAACATCAAAGAAAACATGGACCGTAAAGTACCCATTGAGGAAACCATATCAACAAATAAAAAGGAATGAAGATCGTCTGAATACAGTCCCTGAAGAGGCCAAGAAAGTCAGAAAAGCAAATGAATGGTGATGTCACAAGAACTCGGATTGATTCGCAGATAAAGAAAACGACAACTTGTGAATAACGAAAAGAAACGAAACACCATGGATAAGCGACATCCTGAGTTGAAGTAAAAGGACCATGTCAAGTATAAGAAGCTTATGCCATAAAAGCGATGAGATATGCAACCAGTTTACACATGTACATATGCTTGGAAACGCAAGAAAGCTGAGGAAATCGTGCAGCTTGCTACGCTTAGTAGGAAATTAGATGCGGCAAGCGCCATATATACATATCTACCTCAAAAGGAGCACTTTATATAATGTACATGCCACTTTGCAAAAAAGCAGAACCAACCGCAAGTTACCAGAGGCCCCAGGAGAGAAGACCTGCAAACAACTGGAATCGAAAGCCAAGGACCGAAACGAAACTCAGAGGCACGAGGCCCATGCAACGAAACCAAGGTCTTTTTAGCTGACACAGGCTAATGCAATTCATGACGCCAAGAGCGGCGTATCCTGTTCAAAGGAGTCGAGATAAGCAGCAGAAGGCAATTGGTGGACAGAAAGCTAAAATCAAATACACTAATTACATGGATATGAGACAATTTCACTGTGCCTAAGACCCGTGACCTGCCAAGCAAGAAGAGTTGGGGCCTTCACACCTACGCGCAGCCTTGAGCCATGCACAGATATCTGTTTTCCCAGACAGAGAGGCAGCATAGAGGCCTGCAAATTAGAAACTAATTGACGCATGGCCAGTGGGTCAGTGATGGATGGTGGGAGGCTAGGGGAACTGTCTGACACCCTGCACCTGGCTGACCATTCTGCATGCTGCTAAGCAAAGTGGAAAAGTACAAGGTGACATGGTATCGACCCAATCACAATGTACCAAGTAATCTAGGATCCTATAGTCTGTAGAACCAATGAGACATCGTACTTTTTGTGACCTTTACAATAGTCATTCTGAAGGAAGTGCTTGGAAGCCCCACCTGATGCTAGTTATCCAATCCCCTCTCCTTGTTACCGTATACAGATATAGTACCTATAGTAAAGTTACCTTCCTATAACCAATAGAATTGCATGCAACATTTTTAGCGTTTCACATCGGCGATGACGTGTTTTTAGTATAAAAGATGTAATTTTTGTGAAGTTCATTGGAGTTGAAGCGAGAAGGAAGATCGCGCCACTGCTGATATTCTTAACTCCCTGTTTTTTGTACTTGTCATTAAACGGACTCCCTTTGCCAAACCATTGAATTGTCATCATTGATTTGATACTTGAGTACTAATCTGCATCCCCATCCATCTCACGGGTGCTGCTATTCCATCTTAAAGTGCTGTTTGGGAAAACCCTGGTCCTATGGGCCCGCTGGGGTCCCTCCTGCACAATGTGACTAGGCTCAGGCTGTTGATTCGGTGATTCGTCCTCCCAACTGTCGTCCGAAGCCCATCATTTCCGCATCTTTCTATTTCGACTAATTCTGTCTCAGAATACTCCGGCTCGTACTGGTAGGGCTGCATTGTTGTCATTATGCGACAAAATTAAAATGGATAGTAAAGATAGTACTAGTATCTGTTCTCACAGGCTACGAGCAACGAAGATAGCTTAACAGAGCAGAAACAAGCCACAGGATACACCAAAAAAGACAGTTAAACAATTGAAAAAGCGACTTGTGTTCTGATGAGAAGCGGCCTGTTTATACTTATTGAGGAAAGGGGCGTCCTGCCATTTCCATGGAGACACGTCATTAGCAGTAATGCAGAGAACGTTGACCCGAGATGTGCATTAGTGTTGAGAAATGGGCCGTACGTATCTAGTAATGACCGCTTCAGCGTCGGGGGATATGATTTAGTGCCACCAGGGCAAGTCACCTTGGGGCGATGCAGCAACGGATAAGATTTGCACAAGATGGCTGTTCCCTGCTGCCTGATTTTGCGCGTGTACCATGGTAAGGTGCCTAGGAAATGTTTGTACGATCGATCAACGTATGCTTAAAAACACATGCCCAAACACTCGGGACAATAACATTTTTAAGCGCACTATTCCTTTAATGCATTACTTTTAATAATAATAATTTTGCATTTATATAGCGCTACGAACCCTCGGGTATCTGAGCGCTACTTACCCACTTTTATAGTGACCGGGATAGAGTAGACTATTTGGAATGGAAGGTTTACACGTTTTTGGTTGGCTTGCACCCTGGCAAGCACCCACGTTTTTCTAGTTTGAGGGAGGGAACCCTACCTCTAGGAGTAGAGAGAGATGGGTTTCTTACATAAGTCAATACACATTTATCAAAAAATGAAGTTGTCAGCCTACTTACTCCATCTGACCACACGTCCCCGAGCCTTTCATAGCCACCAAAAGTGGTTTCCCTTAAGGTTGGAGCCTTGGACTAGACAAGGTCTTGTGTTGGAACACGCCCACATCAGTTTTACATCTTAAATGGGGTAAAACATTCTGTGGCAACTCAACAGCAACACTTTAAACTGAACCTGTTGTAACCTGAAGATTAGAGCAACCTCTGTTGCATACAGCTTCTCTCCGTTCCCCTGCTTCCAGAATTTCAACATCTTCCTCTCATCTAGCCCTCAAATGATTTAACGGGGCCATAGTTGTACTATAAATGTCCTTGTTTAGAAGCTATTGCCTTTGTGTCAACTCACACTTTAATCTAACACCTCTACAGCAGGAAGACCTCAGGAGCTCAAACGACCTGTACAACTGGATCCTTGATGCGTGCATGATATGTAAATACTGAAAACTGCCCTCTCAAGTTGAAACTCTGATCCTTATTTGTTAATGTTTGTAATTTGTCAACAACATATTGATAATGTTGAAATGGATGTAGAGCTGAAAACTTGGAGTGCATATTGTGGTTTAAGGCAAGGTACAGGCAGACTATATAGGTAGCAATGTGGGTGATCAACATGTGGAATCCCTTGGTCACTGCCATGTTTCCTCCATTACTTGCCTTTATAATATCCTTCTACTTAAGAGGAACCAACTAAATCTGAACTTGTTAGTAATATGTGCATCAAGAACAGGTTCCACTAGTGTAAATGGGCATGGCAACTGACAGTGATTACTTTGTGGTCTTCGCCAGCCCTCGCCCCCTCATGCTCCACCAGATAGTCCCTCCATCCCCTACACACCCCCTAGAAGGATACCTGAGAATAGGAGGTAGACTATATGAGCTACATTTTCTTTGACAATCTGACATGAACCGCTGCCTGTGCTAAGTCTGCAAAGTAATTAGCCTTGTGGATTGGCATTGTAAGGCGATATCATTTAAATGTGTGCCTTGTACTACTTGATGAAAATTTAAATAAGATATTTTGTCTAATTTAAACTATGCGTGTTTGGAAACTAGTACTAAAGCATTGCAGAAACATTAATTTTACTGATCCTGTACAAAGGTCTAGCAAACAACTTTGGATAATAACTTTATTAATTTCACTTGTGGGCTTAGTGGCTGCTTTACGTTGTTTTTGTGCAGGCTTTTGCTGAAGTTGAGCGATTCCATACATTTAGTGATTAATGTCACACACCCTTCAGGGGGTCTGCTTGAGAGCATGTCTCAAAGCCATCACGCAAACGCACAAAAAGGAGCAATACCCATTTATTCTCAATTTGCCCTTGTGTAATACTGTATTCTACAGACGCCATAGAATGACTTGGTAGGGAATGTACCAACTTCCAGTCAGGCCTTGGCCCTCCAACAGATGGTTTTCTGGTGCAATATAAAAGTGCTTTGAAATATAAAGGCATTGTTGTGGCAGTTGTGTAGTTGCACCATATAAACATTTATGGTATGTGAGGCTGTACCTGACGGATCAACAAAACCTATTGGCTTTACCTGTACTAGATGCTAGTCTTATGATTATGTGAGCATGCAAGAGGCATGTTTGCTGGCCTTAAAACATTTTCTCTTCTGTGATTTTCAAGAATTGATACATGACATTTGCTCATCTAATTTTGCTTAATTTCTTTTGTTACAGGATACAGAGGAATTTATTTTACCGACGGGAGCTAGCAAAACACGTGGCAGGTTTGAGCTTGCTTTTTTCACCATTGGAGGATGCTGCATAACCGGTAAGTTTACTATTCATTTTCTTTTAATACTCTATGCCTTGTATGAGGATTACCTCTGAGTGAAACCTTTACTACACCATTTTTGTCCACATAATAAAACCGTCTCCCCGTCAGGTTAACTTTTTTTTTTCATACGTTACTCCTTTTCGGTACAACGTTGATACATTGAAAGTCATTTTTTTCGATGTATTTTTTTTTCTGTGCCAATTTTTACGATCGGAAAACAGGGTGTGGGCAAGGAATATACGGGGTGGGGCGCCAGGAATAGTTAAATTAATAGGGGAAGGGAGGTGTTTAGGGCAGGTCGACCCCCCCCCCCCTTCCCCGGTACACCCCTAAAAAGAAAACACATTTTTGAAGTTTTTGTTTTTTAGAGAAATCGGCAAAAAACATTATTTTTCACTTTGTCAAAGTCTTGCAAGGTAGGCATTTTGGTTAGGCACCTTTTTCTTTACTAACTTAGGATGGTTCAGTCTATATTTGGTTTCTTTCATTATTCCAGCTTCTCATGTAGGTATGCCCGAATAATCAGTAGATAAGACAAATATCAATTAACTCAATTTCTAAGTCTAACCATTTTTAAAAAAAACTTTATTTATTACGGTTACAGCGTTAACTATGCATTACATGAGTTATTGTGAATCCTTTTACAGCTAATATGTAGCGGGCTCATTACCACCTCCCATGGTCCTTTCTCTGCCACCTCTTTAGTCTGTGATGCTCTGATGGGTTGGCGACCCGTCAGGGCTTTGGGGGCCCAGAAAGTTCGATACCAGGCGGGATTGAAATGTTAACGCCGGGAACCGGAGCCCAATACCGGGGCCCAGCAGTCGGTGAAGCAGTGGAGAGCCCCCTTCTCCGCCACCAGAATCTCCCAGACTTTTATCCACCGGAGAGCTGGAAGAGGACCTTCCTGAGTCTTCCACTTCCGCGCCACTAATCTTAGCTGCTAGCAGTAGGTGTGTCAGCAGTTTGGCGGATCGGCCCGTTTTAGGATAGTAGTGCGGGCTCGCCACCACAAGAAGGACTACCTTCGGGTCCATCGGGAGTTTGCGTTGGGTGATGTCTTCCGCGATCTGCAGGACCTCCTTCCAGAAGGCCTGTACTGTCGGGCATCCCCACCATATGTGGAAAAAGGATAACCGCTCACCACAGCCTCTCCAGCAACTCGGGTCAATGTCGGCATTGCAATGGTGCAGGCGAACTGGGGAATAATACCGGCGGTGGAGGGGCTTCAGGGCGCTTTCCTTGTTTGTGACGCAGCTGGATGTCGAGTTGATCCTGGACCATACCTCCACCCATGTCTGGTCCTCTATAGGGTGACCCAAGTCCGCTTTCGGACATGTATGGTTGTCTGTCCTTCAGCATGTCCTCCTGGAGGAGGCAGTACAGTTTGGTAATCTGACCTTGACCTGTGCTTTCCTCTGTCGCCTGTTCAAGCGGGTGGAGGTCCCGGGTAGCTCCCCGACAGACCGCGGGCTGCGATATCCAGTGGCAGAGTTGGATGTATGCAAACCTCTCTCCTTCTGTCAGATGAAAGCAGGCTTTGCATTCCTCAAAGCTGAGTGGGTTGTTAGCCTCGTAAAGTTGGGAGAGGGTTCGGAGGCCTCCTTTGGTCCATCGGCTGAAGCCAGCTGCCTCCATTCCTGGCCTGACGTCAGGGTTCCAGGTGACAGGGGAGAGTGGGCTCAGGTCCCTGGGCACCTTCCTCCTCCGTCGGGCCCATGCTTAAACGGCCGTTTTGGTAGATGATAGCATCTGAGGTCCATGGCTCTGAGGGGACCCTGGGATGTGTACCAGGGAGTGTAGTTGTGGCTGGCATCTGGATTGCTTGATGCGGGACCATTTCGGGGGGGGTGGGGGGGCTTCCGAATTTGCCCAGGCCGCAGCGCTCGCTAGTTGGGCTGCCAGGAAGTAGTTCATCAGGTTGGGGAGCCAGAAGCCACCCCATTTTGCGGCCCCAGTCATGACCCTCCTAGGTATCCTCGCTCTACGTCCCCTCCACACGAATTTCGCTAGCTTCCTCTGTAGATGTTTCAAGGCCTGTGTTTTTGGGAGATGGTGGGCAGGAGAGCGGCGCACAGGTACAGCAGTCTAGGGAGAAGATTCATTTTGCATCTGTGACCCGGCCCAGTAGAGAGATCTCTTGGCTGTCACATCGTTGTAGGTCCTCCAGTTTCGTAAGAAGGGGAGGGGGGAGTTAGCAGTGTAGAGCTGTTCCGGATTAGCTGTGAGGCGCATTCCCAGGTAGGCCGTTTAGGAGGAGCTCCATGCTAGTGGGCAGAGAGCCTGGAGGTTGGCTATGAGGGGAGCATCCAAGTTGACGCTCAGTGCCTCTGATTTGGAGTAGTTCACCTGGAATCCAGCCACTCCCTCGAAGGCCTCCAGCTCGGCCAAGGTAGCGGGCAAGGAGGATTGGCAGTTGGTGATGGAGATCATCACATCGTCGGCGTATAGGGAGATCTTGAATTGTTCGCCGTTTATTTCTAGCCCAGTGATGTTCTCGTTGGCTCGTGTCCTTTGGGCGAATGGTTCCATGACCATAGCAAAGATCGGGGAGAGCGGACAGCCTTGTCTTGTCCCACAAGAAAACCGGATCGGCGGTGAGGTCTTCTGATTGAGGTGGAGTGATGTTCTCGGGGCTTTGTAATTTGCTAGCACCATTTTCTGGAATATCGGGCCAAACCGGAATGCCTCCATGGTGAGGCGCATGAAGTTCCATTCCACCCTGTCGAATGCTTTGGTGGCATCCAGAGTCAAGACCGCCAGACCCCGTTCTTGGGTTGCGACTTCGATGTTATTGAGCGCTCGACAGATGATGTCCATGGTGCTTCTCCCTCTGATAAACCCCTCCTGGTCTATGATAGTTGGAAGGATTTGTGCCAACCTATTCGCCAGTACCTTTGAGTATGCATTAGCGTTCACATTGAGCAGGGATATCGGTCTATACGACGAGCACTCCTTTGGGTCCTTGCAGGGTTTCAATAGCATGATTGTGGTAGATTCTTGCAAAGAGGGCGCAATAGTGCCCGTGTCCCGGAAGGAGTTAAATAGCTCTGTCATTGGGTGTAGCAGCATGGGGCGAAAGACTTTATAAAACTTTGGTGGAAAACCGTCTGGGCCCGGGGTCCTGGGTTTCAGGTTTTTGAGTACTTCATCCACCTCTTCGGATGTGATCAGGGCTTCCAGGGAAGCTCTGTTCGCTTCTGAGATGTGTGGGATGCGGGCGTCTGCTATATATTATTCTTGGAGGGACTGTGGGCGGGGGACTGAGGGCAAGGTGTCGGTTAGGTGGGCTGTCGCCACCCGCAGTTTCGCTCCTCCGTGTAGGGTTATTCCTTTCGGGTCCCTCAGTGCAGTAATGTGGTTCCGTCGGCGGGTTTTGGCTAGTTTGTTTACCAGATATTTATTAGCTTTGCCATTCGCGTAGTAGCTCTGTTGGGTCCGGAGCAGGGTCTGGGTTCTGTCCTCTGCATAGGGGGCTTCCAGTTTTGTACGAGCTAGTCTGACCATCTTGGCCGCTTTAGGCGACCACTTCCGTTTTAGGGCCGTATCGGCCTCCCTCATGTCCTTCTAGTTGGTTTCTGTTTATGGTTAGCCTCCTCGTATATGCGGCAGCCTGAGCATCAGTTCCCCTCTGTTTACGGCCTTCATGGCTTCCCATCTTTTCGCTGGAGAGGTGAGGTCGGGGGGGGTTTCCTTCAAGTAATTGCCATTCGCCTTGGCTATAGTGTCACGCACCGCCATGTCATGCAGCATTGGTTCGTATAGGGACCATCTACGCCATGCCCCGGCAACCAATGGGGCTGGGGGAGGTCCCCGCCCAACTAAAGAAACAGAAGGAACAAAAATTAACCAAACTGACCCAGATGGGCCTCAGGCTGGAGTGACTGTCCATCCACTCGGCTGGGGCATTGCGTGGGACGCCTGGGTGCCAAGAGTGCAGGTTCCGGCATGAAGTGCTGAAGGTCGGTTACTGCTTGTGTGCGGCAGGGGTTCCCCCCCCCCCCCCCCCCTCTTGGGACTTTCATCCAGGGGCTATGCAGGGGTTTTGGTGTTGAGCTGCGTGCTTTATCCGTCGGGAAGGTGGATTTGTCCTCCTCGGGTGTCGAGGGCTCGCATCCCATAATGCTGCTTGCCTCCTCCAGGGCATGGATTATCCTAGTTTGGTCCTCAAGCGCGAACTGAAGTGAGGCCGGGTAGAGACAGTTATTTGATTTTCCGCCCCTGCAGGACGGTCGTTGGCGGGCGAAGGACTCTCCACCGTTGGACCGTGGGAGCGGCCAGGTCCTGGAACAGCTGTATGGCGGCTCCCTGGTATGTCAGGTCGCCTTGTGAGTGGCTCGCAGCTATGATCCCTGTTTCATCGAGAGAAAAAATGCACTCTGGTGATTACTTCAGGGCTAGCCGCCGATGAGGTGTTCCTGCGGCCTCGCAGTCTGAGTGCGATCGAGTAGGAGTAGTGACATTTCGCAGTCTGGGGGGGAGAGTCTGTCGGAGGTCTCTGATGTAGGCTGGGAGGGCTTGGTCCGGGATCGAGGCGGGAACCCCTTTGATATGCATTTTCTGCGGGTCCTGTTTTCCGGGTCCTCCTGCTTGCGATGCATAGTTTCGGCGCTGTCCTCTAGCGTCTGAATTTTCTGTCGCAGCTCCGCAATCTGCGCTGAGTGTTCCAGGACCTGGTCCTCGTGTCCCCAACCATATGCTCCACCTCCTCCACGCAGTTTTCCAGGCCCTCCATCTTGGTTGTGACCTCAGCCATGCAGTTGCGGAACTCAGTTTTGATGTCAGCTAGGAGGCCCTGGATATCGTCTTTTGTAGCCCACTGTCCTTGGGCCCTTGCGGGCGAGACAGGCTGGGTCGGGGGGGCGGTCTGGCTGCTTAGCCAATTTCCTCCACCTAAAGGAGAAACCTATGTCTGCTGACTTTGGACCCTTCTGCTTGGACATCTTGGTGTCCGATCGCCTATTACTCTGGTGCGTGTTATCGGCAGGCTGGTGTTGGAGGGTGATTCCAAGTGCGGTCCCTTCTTCGTCTCCGCTGGGGGCTTGTATCTCTGATGGAGGGGTGGGGGGTGGGGGGTGGGGGGTGGGGGGGGGGTGTCTCACCCCGAGTGTCTGTTGTCTGGTCTCTGCAGGTGGGGGGCACATGCCTCCCGGGGTTTCTGGAGCTAACTGCGGTGTGCCAGGTTGCCCTCAATCAGGTTGCCAGGTGAGTGCTGGGGTCTGGCTCCCCTTCACTCTTCAGGGTCCGATTGGTCCAGACTGGGCATCTGGATAGAGCTGGGATCACTCCCCGGCCAATATCTGCTGGCGTTGATAAGGAAGCTGGGCCACCAGAGAGTTATTGGTGCCAAGAGTGGGGTTCCGGGGTGGTTCCCCAGTTCTGCCAATATCCCCTCCCCCACCCCAAAAAGCCTCCCCAGGCCAGCGTTTGCTGAAGCTTACCTGTTGGGTGCCTGTTGTTCTCGCTATTATGCTGTCTTTGGTGTGATGGGGCTGTCCAGGCAGATCCTCCTGTGTAGTCTATGTTGGCAAGGGATCACCAGTGTCAGGCATGTGGACAGGGACCCCACTGCCTGGCAGCCACGTGCGGCGAGGATGGGCTGGTGCCGTGTCTCTGTGCCCTCAGTGCTGTGCAGAAGAAGGGGGGGGGGGCGGCCCTTAAGGCCGTCTGCTGGGCCGTTGATGATCGGGGTGAACAGTCCCCGAGGGGCCATTGCCTTGGGCTGGGGGGGGTGGGGATAGGGTGTCTCGGGCCTCTCCAAAGCTGCTGTCAGGATCCGCTGGCTTGTTGCAGGGCGAGGTGCAGGTTCAATCCGTTAGTGGGCCGATTTTGTCCGATGCTGGGCCCGTGCTGGGAGAGGGGGAGGGGGACGGGGAGGGGGGGGGTGCTGTATGTGGGCCCACTGCAGCTCCTTGGGGACCCAGGGACGGCAAGGCGGGTCCACAAGGGGCCGTGCTGGTTCAGCAGCGGGGTTGACTCGGCACCGCCTGCAGGAGAGGCACCTTTGCTGGGCCGACCCCAAGTCCAGTCGTTGATGGTTCTGACCCGGAGAGGGGGCAGGCCAGGAAGCCCTCCGCAGCTCCCTGCTGTCTCGGGGCTCATGTCAGGTGCGTGATGCCGCTTGGGAGGAGGCGCCGGGGGCGTCCTGCCGCCGGTGCAATGGTCGGAGGTGGAGGGAGCTGCTGCGGTTCACCCTGCCAGGCAGGCGCAAGGTCCAAGTAAGACTGGTCCGCCGCGGAGGCCAGCGAGCCCGGGGGACCCCCTTGGTGCCCCGCATCCCACTGGCGGGGAGAGTCTGCTGTCCTGGGGGGCTGGCGTCAGGCTCTGATCCCCTCCAGGGGTGCCAGGTTGGAGCAGGTGCTGCGGCCCCTCAGTCATCAACGCCCGGCTGTCTAGGGTCCTCGGTGGGGGGGGGGCGCCATCTTGGAGGGCAGATCCCGCCTCGGGGTGAGCTCTTAAAGTTGTGAACAGGGGCTTCCCTGCTCTGATTTTTGCTCCAGAGTCAGGCTACTGGCTCCCAGGGTATTCTTCCGCAGTTTAGGATGTCTTCATGCCCGGGTTGAAGATATTAACGTGAGTTTAATGGCTGTAAATCCTGGGCATCCCACGGAGCTCTCAGTGAGGCGTCCGTACCATCAGCGCCTCAAGCCACGCCCCCAAGTCTAATCGTTTTACAGATCCAGTCGCACATGGTTATATCGCATAGTTTGTGACACAATACTTGAAATTTCAACCAATGCAATTGGTTGTATACTAATTGACCTTTTCACAATTGGCCTCGGGAGAATTGACCTCGTGAGAATTGACCTAATTTACAAGGTCAATTAGGACATATATGCGGGGGGAATCCCCCAGCAAACCACCCAATCCAAAACCCCCTGTAACCCCCCCCACCCAAACCCCTTGTATTTATAATCCAAAACCAACCCAATACATGTATAAAATAACTAAAATAATATAAAGGTCAATTGTGCAGAAGGTCAATTTGGGTAATACCATGTAATTCACTTCTTGGAATGTTGACTGGCTTTATAAGTAATGCACTCCATGTCCCCTAAATTATCAATTACCATAGACGTTCTCAAGTTTGTTATGCATTTTATTTTGTAACCTCTTGAGTGCAATCACTGATGCCGCAATTCAGAGGCTAAAGCAGACTTGTTCAACCTTTTTGAATGTGGGACTGAGCATTAACTTTTTGTCTCAAGCGGACCAGCGAGCAAATTCTACGACCTCACCAAAAGCAGTATCGCATTAGAAAGCGATAGATACCATGTGACCTTTGACACAATAGCATCGAAAGCAGTGGTTTTGCCATCCAGTCCCAGAGATAACATTTGGTGTCGGGGGCAGCGAGTATTGTAAGGCTGCCTATCCATCATAAATGATACAAGGTCAGTGGCTTGTGATTTCTTTCAGTTTTGGTGTTAATATTCTCCTGAAATAGTGCGAGCAACCAAGCAAAGCAAGGCAGCTATAAGGATTTAGGGAGGGTTTTGGGAAATGTTACGACCTAGAAATTATTTTCAAATAGAGTTGAGAGGTAAGGCTGTTCCTAATCAAAACTCTCATTTTAAAGCCACTCGGCGCTTTAATTTGTCTGATGTATTGCTGAATGTTCTTAATGCTTATTTTGCCATGTGTGGGTAATTGACACACTTCGGATCAAAGGGATTATTATCACTTAGGACGCCGCGGTTGTGGTCAGTCCTTTCTTTCTCTGTGAGGGGGCAGGCTTTGCCTCGTTTTCCTCTCCCCACCGGCATTATATTTGCTGCATAGGTCGCCCGCGCAGCAGACGGGCCATAAGCGTGCCGTCTGCGTGCTTAAGGCAAGCATGTCTGTGACCGTGCGACGGACGTGGACGGTTGACCTTTATACTATTCTAGGAGGAAGCTCCTGTTGTTGGCTCCCCCGTGCACGCTATTTCCTCCTGGATGGACAGATGTTCCAGCTAAAGATATATTACCATGTGTGCAACAGTGGCCTCAAGGGGCTCATAACACTATGGCTCTGTCACTCTTGCTGCTAAATATCCGGTCACTGCCTGTGAATGCAGCGGACATCTACTTAATCTGACGGCCACCCTGCTATGCTGTGCCTCACTGAGACGTGGCTACAGGAGGGCTCGGCTCAGACCCTTGTTCAGGCTATCCCTGATGGTTACAAGGTTATCCATTTAGATCAGCCTGCACCTCCGCATGGAGGTGGTGTTGCTGCAATCTTTAAATCAAAATTTTTGGTCACTCAGCTGTGCTACCCTCACTCTTTGGCTATGGAGGCCATGCTACTAAGATGTGTGATCTCCCCTGTTTTCACGTGCCATGTGGACTTTGTAGCTGTTCTCCAAATTAAAAATACGCACTTGGCTGTGCTGGGTGATTTTAATCTGAAATTGAACTACCCAAGGCCCTTACCCTTGATTTTATTCTTTGATAGCCTGTCTGACCTTGATCTCCAACAGCATGCTGCAGGACCCACCCATAAGCTGGGAAATACTCGATGTGGTACTAGTGAATAAAACCTTACTCCCTTTTCAATCTGCTGAGCCTATAGTATGGACAGATCACTACTTGGTGACCTGTTCGCTTGAACTAGTGCGAGCACAACCTAAGATTCCTCCTGGTTGAGTCTGGCAGCGCTTTTGGCGTTCGGCCAATTTAGAGGGCTTTGTATCCTCTGTATAAGGGAAGTGCAGGGCGGCTACTGCCACTTCTTTCGCTCCTTGCTCCTGCACTCCAAGTAGCAGTCGAAGTGGCTCCACGTAGGCTTCCTCCTGAGCCGTGGTTTTCAGAACAGCTGAAATCTGCCCGACTGAAACTTAGACAGGCTGAACGGAAATGGTGCTTTGCCTATGACCACATTCTTAAAACTCAGTAAGGCTTGCTCCACAGCCTATTCGGCAGCTATCTTGGCTGCACATTTTTTTAATCTGTCCCAGAAAACTGAAACCTCCCTGTGTCGGCCTAGGCCCTCTTTGCATCAGTTAAATCCTTGTCTCAATCGATTAAGTGCGTCCCTACTGTTAGGCCTACTCAGGAACTTTGTGACTCGTCTCAGTATTTCATTAAGAAAATTGAGACTGTTAGAGCTAACATTTCAGCTAGTTCCTCATCAGCTGTTCTAACATCTACCACTGAGAACTTGCTTCCTAATTCTTGTGGGCTAGCTGCGCTGCCTGGCTGGTCTTCCTTCCCTCTTTTCGGAGGAATCGCTATTCAATGCCATTCAACAGATTAAGTCTAGTGCTCCATCTGACATGGTGCCACTGGGAGTTGTGAAGGAGATCTCTCCCGACTTACTGAGGGAGATCACGATGGCCATTAACATCTCCTGCCAGTCTGGGTATATCCCGCCAGAATTAAAGACTGCCACAGTGATCCCTTTCTTGTAAAAAGCCTTCGCTGGACTCTTCTCTTCCTTCTAATTTCCATCCTATTTCTCTTTTGCCCTTTCTCATGAAACTCCTGAAATTGTTGGTCTCATCTTCTTTCCTCTTTTCTTGAGTCATCTGATCTTCTTGACCCGACCCAGTCAGGTTCCCAGCCTGGCAGAGGTACAAATGTCCAGGCTGGTGGACACGGGGAGCGGCGCCCTGATTTTATTAGATCGATCAGCGTCTTTTGACACTGTGGACCATCCAACCCTGCTGTCCCAGATTGCAATATCTGGTCAAATGCTGGCCTGGTTTTCTTCATTCCTGGCCAACAGGACTCCATCTCTTTCCCTCCTTTCTCATCTGGTTCCTGCCACCTTAACTGCGTGCTGTCGCAGGGCTCTGTCTTGTCCCTCATTCTCCAATATTTACATCTGGTCTTTAGTGTGCCTCATTTGCCCCTTCAGCGTCCGGTGCTATTCTTATGCCGACGACACTCAGATCCTGATCTATTTAGATCTTGATCAGGCTGAGGTGTTGTCTTCATCGGTGCCACAATTGGCTAAAGTTGAATGGGGACAAGCAGAGGTGCTGGTGGTGGGTTCCCCTCCTGACCCTTCACTTTGGTCTTCTCCTTTTGGCCCTCTTCTCTTGGTCCTTCCTGTCCCTACAGCTAAGGTGAAAAATCTAGCTGTGATCCTGTCGTCTTCTCTCTCCATGGATGCCCAATTATCGGCTGTATGCCAAACGGGCAACTTCCATCTTAAAATATTGAAAAAGGTGCTTCACATGATACCGCCCCCATTGCGTCCGACGGTTGTTGCGGCCATGGTGTTTAGCCGATTTGACTATTGCAATTCTCTCTACCTGGAGCAGCCTAAGGGCTTGGTCCAACGACTCTAACGTCTGCAAAATCTTGCAGCACGTGTTGCAACAGGCTCACCCTATGGGGCCCACATTTCTCCAGTGTTGCGTTCCTTGCACTGGCTCCTGGTGTCTGTGTATTGGATTTAAGGCGCTCTTCATTGTCCATCGGGCTCTGCATGATCAGGGGGCAGAATATCTTTGCTCTAAATGTAACTGCTACCTCCCTAAACGCTCCTTGCGATCAGCATCGGCAGGTCTGCTCTGCGTTCCCCCCCTTTCTGTTGCTCCCTTGTTGGTGGCCGGGCTTTCTCTGTAGCCACGGCACAGTTATGGAATGATCTCCCGCCAGCAGTAAAAAAAAAACTGCATAACATCTGGCTTTCAGGAAAGCCTTAAACCTATGTTTTTGATTACTGCTGCTGATGACCGCTGACTCTCTCTAGCGCCATGATGCCCTGGGTGACCGTGCGCCAAACAAATTCTCGTAACATAAATATGGGGTTGAAATGGTGCATTTTACAACAGCAAAACTGACCAAAAAGCCATATAGTTTACAATCCGTTCTGAAGGATAACACGAAAATTCCCTATCACCAACAGCACACAAGAACATTTTGCAACACATTTTAATGATCAATGTGTCCAGTGTAAGCCAGCAGTGCCACTTTCATGCTGGTTGTGCTCAATATATGCCTCTGTAGAAACATGATTATGCTGGCTGTAACCAGTTTATGCCAGCATTGTCCTGTAAAAGCATGATATCTGCTGCCTGTACCACCGGGTGACCTTTTCGCACATTTTGCTTGGTGTCTTTAGACTTCTTCAAAATACACTTACAAAACCTAGAGGTTGTTTCTTTTGTACCCCGACAGATTTGCCTTTTTGATACTTGTAGGCTTCTATTCAAGATTGAGAGAGTAAAGCTACAAACGAGTTATAAATATTTGTCAAGGTGGCTTATTATAATTTATTTAGTTTTCACATAATCTCTACAGAGTAAGTGCAAAATAACATATTTGGAATGGATTGTGTCTTCCCACGTATTCCTTATGTTTGATAAATCCACTTCCAGCTTGCTGGGCTCGGAAATTTTTTTCACAGTAGAGGGCGCTGTGTGTCGACGTCCCTTGAAGACCTTTTGGGTTACAAAGAACAGTACCTATTCCAGAGGAACTCATTTCAGAAGAAAATAGATTGAAAGATCTACAAGAATGTTTACAAGATGCCAGTGGCATAGATACCTCTCCAGAGGCAGAATTTGATAGACCAGAACCTGGAGAACATGCAGAAATACCTTACAGAGCCCTTATGGCTAGAATTATGCAATTTATGGGGTGCACTACACCTGCACCCTCTTTCCTGCAAGATGATCTTACTGATATCTTGGATAAAGGCCCCCAAGAGGACCCTATTATCCCTTTTCATGCTGCATTGCAGAGGAAAATATCTGCAAATTAGGAGACACCTGAAGTTATCCCTGCAGTAAATAAAAAAAAAAAAACTCTCTGCTAAATAGTGTCTGCTTCAGACCCTGAATATCTAAGCAAGCACCCAACTCCAGAGAGTTTAGTAGTGCAGGCAGCGACGTCGTCTAGTATTAAGTTGGCATACTCCACTATACCACAAGACGGAGATGACAAAAGATTTGATGCCATTTCAAAAAATCTTTTCAGCATGCAGTATGGTGCTTAAGTCTATCAACTCCACTTGCACGCTAGCGAGATTCAGCCACACCCTTTGGGAGTGTGCTTCATCAGCGGCTGACTGTCTCACAGAAGGGGAGGAACGAGAAGCATTCTTGAACATCAAGGATGGGAAGGATGCGATGTGCGAGTCTCTCCAAACAGGCATTGACTCTGATGACCGCATCAGCAGAGCCATGGCGGCGAGTACCACAATCTGCAGATTTACGTGGTTGCCGAAGTCTGGTTTTGCTCCTGATGTGCAAACCAAACTTCTGAGTATGCCCTTCGACAGCACTTCTCTATTTGGCAAAAAGGCTGATGACAGCCTGGAGAAATTGCAGACATCAAAAGCAGCAGCGAAATCACTCGGGGCTGTGATCTGGCAAACTCCAAATCGCCGCACATGTATATCCTGGAGTGGAGGGTGGGGCGAGTCAGTTTTGTTTATACTCTGCATTCGGAAAAGGCAGAGGACAGCCAGCTCAAAGGGTCCAGAGACGATTCACCCGTGGTAGACGTGTCAAAGGTACCAAACCCACATCAGCAGGTGCTACTTTACCCTCAGCATCTGCATCAGTCGCTTCTAAACCCCTCTGGTGTCTCCCCTCACAAGACACCAGTTGGAGGCACGTTAACTCAACATCTGACAGAATGGCAGGCTATTACGTCAGATGCTTGGGCATTGGAGACAGTTGCCCAAGGTTACTGCCTGCCTTTCCTACAAACTCCTCAGTCATCCACCAGGGAACAACTCTTTGAAGTTTCCAGACCCGCTCCTTATGCAGGAGATTTCAGACTGCTAGAGAAAGGTGCCATAGAAACGGTACCTGTAACAGAGAGGAACAAGGGTTGGTATTAAACCTATTTTCTAATACCGAAGAAGGATGGAGGATTGAGACCCATCTTGGACTTGCAAGAATTGAACAAATTCCTCAGGAAAGACAAGTTCAAGATGGTAACCCTTTCTCAGATCCTTAAGGCCCTACAGCTTCAGGACTGGTTGGTATCTCTAGACCTTCAGGATGCTTCCATGTGCCAATCCATCTCAAGCACAGGAAGTACCTGAGGTTCGCAATTGGCAACACTCTATCAATTTCGAGTTCTGCCATTTGGGCTGACCACCGCCCCGGTGGTCTATAACAAGCTAATGGCGGTTGTGGCAGCAAGTCTAAAGAGGGAAGGGATTCAAGTCTACCTCTACATAGACGACTAGTTGATAAGAGCAGTGTCCCCGGAACAAGCTCAGATTCATCTAGATTGTGTTTGCCATTTCCTCCACAAGCTGGGCTTCTCCCTCAACTTGAAGTCGCAGATGAAGCCATCACAGAGACTCCAGTTCATTGGAGCAGTCCTGGACACATCCCTGGGGAAAAAAAGCCTTGCCACCAGAGGTGAGGGCTCAAGATATTCTACAGATGGTCACCAGGTTTCGAAATGCCCAACGTCTACCAGCCTTCGATTTTTTTTTTTTGAAGTTGCTCGGTCTCATGGCATCCTGCATTTTCCTGGTGCCAGAGGCCCGCCTGAGGATGAGATCTCTCCAGTGGGCGTTAAGGACCCAGTGGTCCCAATTCTCAGGAAAGATGTCAGATCTCCTACTAATCCCAGACAGAGTAGCTCGAGACCTTCAGTGGTGGGCCTGTCGGGAGAACATCTTGAAAGGAGAACAGTTTTGGCAACCATGGCCGGAGAAAACAGTAGTCACGGATGCCTCTCACGGGGTGGGGAGCCCATGCCAACGACTTGACCATAAGCGGTCGTTGGTCTCCATTGGAGTGCAGACTACACATCAACCTATTAGAGCTGAGAGCGATCAGACTAGCGCTGAAGCCTTTCCTGCCATCAGTACAGGGAAAGAATGTCCTGATAATGATGGACAACACAGTGGCCATGCACTACCTCAACAAAAGAGGGGGCGTAGGGTCACTGCCACTGTGCAGAGGGGCAATGCAGCTCTGGTTTTGGGCAATTCAAGAAGGAATCTCTCGATCGGCTGTCCACCTAGCTGGACAGAAGAACTTGACGGCGGATGCTCTGAGCAGCAGAACAGTCACGCACGAGTGGGAACTAGCTCAGGAAGTCCTTCAAGAGATCTTCGCCCTTTGGGGAACCCCTCAAGTGGATCTGTTCGCCACCAGTATCAAACGGAAGTGTGATCAATATTGCTCAAGGGATTTTCCCCCGAGAGGAGCTCTAGGGGACGCGTTCGTAATGGATTGGGAGTTTCCACTTCTGTACGAGTTTCCTCCAGTCCCCGTCGTTCCTCAAATGATCAGGAGGTTGAGAAGGTTCCAGAAACCCATGATCCTAATTGCCCCGGATTGGGCCAGGAGAACGTGGTACCTGGATCTTCTAGACATGTCCATCTGTCCTCGGATTCGTTTTCCGCAAAGAGTGGATCTTCTCTTGCAGAAGGGAGGTCGGGTTCTCTATCCGGATATCGGGACCCTCCACCTTCACGCCTGGTTTCTGAAAGGCTGGGATACAAGGATTGGGATCTCCCGGATGATGTAATGGAGGTGTTGCTTTCAGCCACAAGGCCAGCAACACAATCTTTATACCGCTGCTGTTGGAACACATATTGCAGCTGGTGTAGAGAAAAGAATATTTGCTTGTAGTACACCGATGGTGTTATATTTTTTTTGTTGCTATATTTGGCAAATTCAGGTCTTCAAGTTGGCACAATCAAGGGCTACCTCGCAGCGCTGTTAATCTTCAAGGGCACTGCGGAGGAGCCTTCATACTTCAAATTGCCCATAGTGATTCAATTTTTGAAAGGGTTAACTAATGTTTACCTCACCCCCAACCCCCTAACTCCTTTTCAAGTTCCAATGTGGGACCTAAACCTAGTATTGAAATTTCGAATGGGTACTCCATTCGAACCCCTTCATTCCTGTTTATTATAGTTTCTCACTCTTAAAACAGTCTTTCTAGTGGCTTTAACTTCAGCCAGAAGAGTGAGCGAATTACAAGCTTTATCTTGCAAACCTCCACATACAATCTTTCACAAAGATAAGGTTGTGTTCCAAGTGAAGCCACATTTTCGCCCATCTCCCAAAGGTGGTATCAGAATTCCACATCACACAAAAGATAACCTTACCCTCGTTTTACCCTCCTCCCCATCCAGGGAAAGAGGAAGAGAGATTGCACAGGCTGGATCCAAGGCGTGCCTTGAGTTTTTACATTAGCAGACTTGCGAGGATTAGGCAAGCAGACCAAATGTTTGTGGGGTATGCAGGGTACAAATTAGGTTTACCTATTACAAAACAAACCATCTCAAGATGGATTATATTAACCATTCGAAAGTGCTAGAATTTATTTATTTTTTATTCGGATTTATAAAGCGCACAGCAGCTCAAGAGCATTGTGGTGCTTGTTACAATGATGGGTGACAACTTGTTGCATATGCAGTACAGAGAAGTCATGTCTTAGATACATGGATAGCAGGAATACAGCTTAGTTTTATATAGTAAAAATAGGCAAACATGCTAGAATCATAGAAAAACAGATCATTTGTAGTGCATTTGAAGAGGGTGGGAGAGGAGACCCAGAGGGATAAGCAAGAGTTTAATTAAAGAGAGCAGTTTTCAGGTTTTTACGAAAAGCATGGAGGGAAGTTTCTGCTCGAAGTGCAGTGGGGAGGGTATTCCATAACTTGGCGGATAAATATGGGAAGCCTATTGCTTTGGCTCTATGGATGCGTGGTATGGCGAGTTGGTTAGTGTAGCAGGTTCTTGTCAGCTGAGTTGAGGTGGATCTCGATGGCGTGTCTGAGAGGTGGGTGGATTTTCTTGCTTGTGTGATGTGATCTCTTTTTGGAACACTTAGTGCTGCTCTTGGTGCGTTATTTTGAGTGATTTGGAGTCTATTTATGATTTTTGTGGAGGAGCCAGCAAGAAGAGCATTACAATAGTCCAGCTTGGCTCCAATGGTCGCTCTAGCTATAAAGAGGCGGTTATCCTTTGTTAAAGGTTTAATGGCGTTGATGAGTTTGGTGTTTAGTGCGGAGGCAGGGACAATGGCGCTGACTTGCTTGTTCATGGACAATGTGGCATCTATATGGACTCCAATGTTTTAACAGATGAGAGCACTGGGATGATACAGTTGTGAATGTTGAAATTGGCATAGTGAGAGTCTAGATTGGCAGGAAAAGAGCCCCCTCAACATCTCAAGGCTCATTCAACCAGGGGTATTGCAGCCTCTTCAGCTCTCCAAAGAGGAGTTCCAATTAAGGACATGTCTGTGGCTGCCAAATGGTCGTCCGCTCACACTTTCACTAAATTCTACAGTCTTGATTCCTCCTCTAGCCAGGAGACGAAATTTGGAAAAGCTGTGTTGCACTCTGCATCTTTAAAGGGGAACATTTCACTTTACTCCCGCCTCCTCTATATACTACTGCTATAGGAGTATATCAAAGATGAGGAATAAGTGGGAGGACACAATCCATTCGAAGAACAAGTTAATTACCAACTGTAACGTTCTTTTGACTGGATGTTCCTTCCACATATTCCTTATCGCCCCTCCCATCCTTCCCCGCAGTAAAACTTCCCTTGTAGTTGCAGCCTATGCTCCTTCAAGGTTATTAACCATTTCATGCAAAGCAAAACAGCATCTCAAAACAAAACTGAGCAACGGATGCTGCGCAAGACTATTTATACCTATGATGATGGCGCTGATACGGAGGCCTTCGAGGGACACCGACTCGAGGGACGTCGATGCGCAGCTCCCTCTACTGGGAAAAAATGTTCCGAGGACAGCAAGCTGGAAGTGGATTTATCAAAGATGAGGAATACGTGGGAGAAACATCCAGTCGAAAGAACGTTACAGTTGGTAAGTAACTTGTTCTTCTCCCAGATACTGGCTAGATACTAAGTGCCTAAGGTGCAGACTGGTGCCAAATCTTTGCTTCACCTACCTAAAGTGTGTGATTCTGGGCCAAATTATTTTATCTCCATGTGCCTTATCTGTCAAAATTAGAATTTTCTAAAGTTGATTCAGGTCACACTTTATGGTACTATTTAAAATAGAAAGTTATATATATCTATATAACACAGCCACGGTAGTGGCTGTGTAGTTATGGTTAAGTTGCTGTTTCCATAGGAAGAGCACTTTTTGGGAGGCTTATAACTCCGTTCCCCCTGGACGAATGCTCACCAAACTTTGCAAAAAAAGTATATGGGCCACTCTGAATATTTTTTTGCAAAGTTTGGTGATGTTTGGTCCAGGGGGGGAAAGTTATAGGGGGGGGTGGGTCCCAAAACGGCTGCTTTTCCCACAGACTGATTGGAGGAAAAACTTTGCGCACGCCTACAGCTGAAACTGCTGGACGGATTTTCACCAAATTTGCAGCAGGAGCTTGGTCCCGAAAGCGTGCTTTTGTAAATTTGGTGAAAATCCGTCAAGTAGTTTTTTTAAAACTACAAAAAAGTATGTCTCAAAAAATGTGTGATATCTATGTCCGCTCTGCGGCCGCACTTCCCTGTTCGCTCCGCGGACAAGATACCGATTGGCCAGGGGGGTTGGCGTCATGACTGCGGACACGTGACGTCTTTGCCGATTGGCTACAGCGAGCCGTGATGTGCGTCAGAATGTGTGGATGCGCCCGACATCTAGGATCTGAAGACCGCGCGGTCACCACCAGAGGCGAAATGCTGTTTTGGAAACTGTTTTGCTCTCCTACAGTGCGTGGGGAGGTTCACAGAGTGAGATGCGTTAAATACTGTGCTTGTTTGGGCGGCAGGTGTTAATGATCTATTCGCCATGGATGTATTCTCTATGCCCGCCTTGTTCGGGATGTTTGTACGTGCAGAAAAGGAGGGGTCTAATAAGGGTAGTATTTCAGTTTGTGCTGTGTCCAGGCACCTTTAAACTGTTCTAAGGACACTTGTGGTGTTAGCAAACTTTCAAATTGAGTAAATGTCGTCATTACATTTTTTCCTATGGTTTTGCTATTGATTAGTACGCCACCATGGGGGTGACATGCTGCAGTGGTTGTGGCCACGGCCTAGAGTCTTGGATGCATGGCCGTAGGCCATACTTCCAAGACTGTAGGCCCTGGCCACAACCACCGCAGCATGTCACACCCATGGATACACCTGTAGTATTGATTATCGATTAGATTGTTGTGGGGAGTGTGTAGAGTCTTGGGTGCATGGCCAAAGACCATGCACCCAAGAACAAAGTTATAAGAACTGGAGGTATAAGCCACTGCACACCCATACATTGTAAGATCTATGAACATACAGGTAGGAGTCTAGCCTCTGGCAGAACAAGTGAGGCATACCACACCTATCGATACAACCGTACTACCGCACATCACTCAGGTGGTTGTGGGGAGGATGTAGAGTTTTGGATGCATGGCTGCAGGCTGTAGGCTGTTCGCCTTACTCCTTAAACTCTAGGCCCTGGCCAGAATCACCACATCATATTACAGGAATGTATTCACCCGTACTATAGCTTAGCAGTCTGATGGTTCTGGGGAGGGTGTACAGTCTTGGGTGCATGGCCGAAGGCCATGCACTCAGGAACGACCTTATAAGCAGTGCAGTTATAAGCCAATGTATACCCATATATTCAAATATCTATGGACATATATCCAAATCTCTAGGTCCTGCCCACAACCACTGCAGCATATCACACAGGCACGTTGGTGGCTGTGTTATGGTGCAGTTGCTGCTTCCATAGGAAGAGCATTTTTTGGGTGAATTACAACTGTGCTCCCCTTGGACGAATCCTCACCAAAGTTTGCAAAAAAATATATCAGACACTCTAAATTTCTTTGGAGTTGTAAGGGCGGGGGGGGGGGGGTTCTTAAAACATTTCTTTTCCCCTTAGACTGAATGGGGGGAAAAGTTTGTGCCCGTGAACATGTGGCGCTTTCCATGATTGGTTGTGGAACGGCGTCAAGAACGTCATCTTTCTATGGTCCCCCCGCTATCTTACATTAATGTTTTGGAGTACACGCGGACATCGCCAGAAACACATACAAAATAGGACAGCATTGCACTTGTCACACTTATGTAATACTACTTGAGAAGGTGACCTTTGAGGGGGGTGGGATAGCATGTGGGAGCACAAACTGAAAAAGTGGACTTTTCTTGTCACCTAAGTCATACGTTTAAATGCAAGTTCATGTTCACTGTACCACTACCAATTAGTGCGCATGGGTTAAAATGTTTTTTGAAATAATATTGCCGTCAGACTGGCGTCCTAAGTTTTGAAAACTAAGGCCACCATCTGCACTGTTTGCTGGAAACCGCGAATCTGGAGGTGTATGGGTGTAGCGGTTCTCATAATTGGATTTCAAATTTTTTGGTTGGACGCTCAATACGGCCGCTCATCCGAGTGACTGTATAAGGGGCAATTGTTTTTTGACCTTGAGCGAAACGGAAACCTTAGAAGAAATTCAAGGAATGAAAGGGTAGAAAAAAATAGCAATCGATAAGGTTATGTTTTAAAAAGTTAGTAAGGGACATGCAATATCAGTCCACAAAGATTCTTCTATGCGAATCCATTGGTGTTTTATTTGCAGAAAAAGAATGGGGGCAGTAAAGTTTACTCTTGCCCACTCTACAGCGAACTGCGCTTCATTTTTACATTATCGAAAATGTAATTGTGCCAATATAACTGATGTATTATGTTTCTGCGCTGTTACATTTTTCCTGTAATATTGCCGAGTGCACAGGTTCCGCATTTGTAGGGTATGACTGCACGCATCCTTTTTTAGCATTAATATTTCTTGTTTGCAACGTTATGTTTGTGCACATAGGTTTGTGTATCACTGCATGTTCTTTTTGGTCTAGTTTGAAATCACGAGACGTAATTTTTTTTTTGTCCATTAATTTTGCTTTCATAACTGCACGATCGTCTTCCTGTGTAGTTGCCATTTTTCTTCATCTTACAGCGCATGCAGAATCTCGGCGTTTGTAGACTGTTACTATAGTTACACATGGTCATTAGTAACATTTCACTAAAATGTCATGTTTGACCACTTACATTTGTGTATTACTTTGCACAATCAGTTTGTCTTTTTTTGAAATTTTTTGGTAGGGGTTTGTTACTGACACGTATTTTCTGTTAAGTTTCCCACCCAGGTACATCTTGCCGTATTGTCAGTGCCATGGTTTCCAGGTGCCGAGTGGGGGCTTTTTCGGAAGGCAAATACAATTGCTCGTGAGCGGTTGCCTGTCGATAACAATTATGTGGGATGATGTCCTAAGCCCGCTTTGTCCGTACGCTGAACTCGCTACTCGGGGCAACATCACATCATTTATGGTGCTGTAGGGCCAAGGTTATGGTGCCTTATTGGAAATCACTGTGGAAACAATTGGGCTGCTTTAACCAAGAACCCATAATTTTTGTATGGGAAAAAAACAACTTGTTCCTCATCTTTAACATTTGCAATGCCGCCCTTTGAACCATTGTTATCATTGCATTGAAAATGGGATTACTCCGATGGTCTCTGACAGTTTGTTAAATAAACTTACTTTACGAACTCTAAAATGTTCACGTTTTCTTTTACAATCCAGTCTATTATTTCCAAATGTAAGATATTAGGTTGTACGTCGCTGTTTGTTTATTTACAGGTTCTGCGTCACATCACATACTTGTGCTGGAAAGGGAAGAGGGACTATGTATGAAATAACCGCCTTCCCTTTCTATGGTGGCCATCTTGAAAAAGGATTTTGTTTTGTAATCCGACCCATCAAAGCCGCCCCGGTTTATAACCAGTAATCCTCCTTTTTAGTAGCACACGTTACTGCTTTGTAAATTTAGACTATTACTGGCAAAGATTATTGCGTCTATGTATTTTACTGAGAAATATGCAATACTTGGAGTGTATGCAATTTTTTTATTTTTTATTTACACTGTGAAAGGTCTTTATTAACGCAATATTTACTTTGTTTACGGGTGGCTTTATTTTTTGGTACGGCAGGTAATAAGGCAATTTGCGAACGGCAATGAGCAAAGAGGCAACCAATGGTAATATGGGTCGGTAGATGTACAGTGACAAATTTTGTGCGTTTATTTGCAAGGTAGCGGCACTATTTCTCATGCTTCTTCATTACAGCAATGCTTCTGTTTCTTGGGCAGGAAGGATGCCTTTAGTTGTCATTTTTAAAAAAGTACAACTTTTGCTAAAGATATATGTGTAAGGCATTGGTAATCGCTGCATACCAATACGTGTTGGCGTTGTGTAAGGGAAATGCTGAAGGTAGACGTTCCTACATCAATATAAAATGTATTTCCATACTGTCCACGAGGCATACATCTTACTGTTAAGTGTGTACTGATTCTGGGACATGTCACCGTGCTGTACATCAGCATATTGTCATGTGCCATTCTTCGCAAGGTGTATACTGTTTAGCAAAAGACCCTTGCTAAAGGGACGTTATGGTTACCTTGCCATACTGAAAATCTGCGACATTTAGTACAATTTTCTTTTTATTAACAAGACGTTGTACATAAAATAACGTACTAAAACCCGTAAAATTCATTTGTAAAGGTACAATGTTGGATGAGACTGTTTTCCTACAGTCAGAATGGGAGGCGCTCCCCCGTTCTACAGAGAATCACCAGGAAGCTTGTTTACTGCAGACAAAATATCTTTATTATGCAGACCATGACTGTTAATAAAAACCACAAAATACGTGGTGCTTCATACTTAATGGCACAAAAATGACACGGTTTGCGGTTACCTCACCGCTTGATCACAACAAGTGATGCACAAACACCATACTGTTAAAATACCTCATGTGACAGGAAGTTTGACAAAGATGGACTGAGCAGGTAACTGTAAACCTTTCGGCCATTTTGGAACGGATGAAGTGACATAGTTTTAATACGTAACACTTTCAATTTCTTTAACACACCCCCACTCGAGTGTTAAAATGTAGATAAAATATATACAAAATTGTATAAAAGGAAACATACATAGTTCAACATGTTATCACAGGCTTTGTAGAGTGCCTTGTGCATACATTTCGCTCAAAGTGCCTAGTGCAACTCATGCAAAATACAGCATCATTAAAGTGCATAGTGCTCATTACTTAAAATGCTTAATGCATCTAGGTTTTCTTTGTCACATGTATGCACCGTATGGATCTTGTGGGTACGTTGAATCTCCATGGACTCACCCTAATCGTTATCATTGAAATTCATATGTTAGTGGCTCAATCTCTTCTATTTATAAATTACCAGTCTCTTTTGGAATTATCAAAGGAAAATATCAGGTAGATATCTGGCAACTGTCCAAGCATAGTATATAAAATGGCTAAAGTCGCTGTAATTCCCTGAGCAGTGGCATTGGACAGTCCGTAATGCCTGTATGCTCATATGTCTAACAGAGAAGACTACCTACTTAGACATTACCGGTTCAATATAGATTAGCAAACAATTCTGAAAAAAAAAAATATATATATCAATAACACATTAACAGCCCCAAAGTTGGTGTTACTATCTCGCTATCAACAGAAGCTGATGTTCAAAACAGAATTGGTTCATATATGAAGGGCATGCTATATCATACAAAGTCTATCTCTGATTTAGAAAATGCAACTTTCCACTGTCAAACAAAATTGCTGTAACAATGCCATAGTTTCTTACTTTAAAAAAAAAACCTGTCACAATTCTCAGTTAAAACAAAAAGACCACCTTAATTGCATACGAGAGAGAAAAAATGGAGACCCCAATAACTGTCCTCACACCAGGCTGCTGCCTCATCCTTACAGATATCGGATAAAAGAGAAAGAGAAATGAGAAATGAAAAGAGAAATTTGAATGAATAGAGAGGTAGAGACATAGGAAGAGAGGAAATGGGAACCTTAATAGTTACCAATCTCATTGTATATAGGCATGAACATTAGCCATCTAAGTTAAAGTTAGAAAATGAAAGATGGATTAATAGAAATTGTCCATGGCAAGTCACGTAGAGCAGGAAGTTAAAGTGAAAAAAGTGAAGGAACCCAGAGATGAAAAGACAAAGGCAGAATATGCATTCACAAAGTCTGAGATTACTGTCCCAAGAAGGTATACAGTTCCTTGTCCACATTATGGCCTATTGGGTGTTTTGTTTCAAAGTCCAAAATGCTGCAGGTCTCTTTTTGGCGGAGTCTTTTTTTTTTTTTTTTTGGTCGCCACCTCTCGGTTCTTTATCAATTTTGTGGATGCCAAAAAAGTAAAAACTCTGCATGTTGCTGTCATGATGTTCACTGAAATGTTTGGCCATTGGGTAGTTCGGGTCTTTTTAAGCTTGCATTTAGTGCTGCCCATATACCATTTCTGGCAGGCGCATCCTTATGCATACACAACATATTCGGTTTCACATGTGATTGTGTCCAGTATTTTAATAATTTTGCCTAAAATCGGATGTTCCTAGGTTGCACAATGTTTAGCATATTTACAAATATTGCATTTTGTGCATTTGAAAAAACCCAATCTCGGTGTTAGCCACATTCCTTTGTTTGATATTGCTTCATTTTCCATGAAACTTTGAACCAAGGTGTCTTTCAAGGAACAGTTGCGTCTTAAGCTTACTTCTGGGTACAATTTCAGATTGTTTGCAAGGTCTGTCAGCCATTAGGATCTTCCAATGTCGTCTTAGTATCTGTTTTATCTTTGTTTCATTGTCAAAAGTTAGAATCAGTCTTGTTGTATCTTTTTCTTTTTCATTCTGTGTTCTGGCTATGGTTCGGGATCCTGTGAGAAGGTTCGATCTTTCTTGTTTCCTTGCTTTGATGTAAGCTTTCTCAATCTTTTTCGGATCGCATTGTTCAGAAAAACCCCTTTGCTGCGATTTTACTATCTTGATTGTATCCCTTCAAAGTTGAGCTGTTGTGCCGAATTCTTATAAATCCAGATTAAGGTTTTTGTATGGCCACTGGTCGCATGCAAAGGTGTATTGGTTCCAGTCGGTTTCCTGTGTAGTGTCTGATCTACAATTCTAATGTTCACATCCAGAAAAGTTAGGAAAGTACAGCTATGTGTCTCTGTGAACCTGAGATTGTATTCATTATCATTGAGTAGTTTCACAAAGTTGATCCATGCCTTCTCAGATCCCTTCCAGATTATAAATAGATCATCATATATCTTAGCCAGAGTACAACATTTTCTGTTGACGTACAATCAGACATCAGAAGCTTCCCAGGCTCCATTGTAAGATTGGCATACGATGGGGCAAAGATTGTGCCCATTGCAGTGCCTTGCAGTTGTCTGAGAATTCATTATTGAAGATAAAAACATTATTTGTCAGACGCATGTCCATCATCTCCAAAACCATTTGTGTGTGTTCCAGATAGTTCAACGATCTTGTATTTAAAAACTTTTTGCATGCCTGCTTGCCATATTCATGCCTGATGGAAGTGTACAATGACACCACATCCATTGTTGCCCTGATGTAATTCTGTTCCCATGGCATATTGTCAATATGTTTGGAAAAAAACGTAGTATCTTTAAGGTACGAGGGAAGAGAGCTGACAAATGCAAATAGTACCTCATCGATATATTTGGACATATTTTCCAGGGCCGAGTCCATTGATGAAACTATTGGTCTCCCAGGTGTTTTTTTCGTGTCTGTGCACTTTCGGGAGAAAGTAGATTGTGGGTATACTCTAGTTCGATGTTGTCAAACTTACAATTGTCTGAGGTGAGGATGCCTTTACTCTCCCATCCAGACAGGAAATTATTTATTTTCTCTTCCAACTTTTTGATGGGATTGCTTCAAATTCTCTCATAGCATTTTCTGTCATTCAGTTGTTTATATGCCCCCTTGTTGTAATCCTCCTTATTCATTACAACAATGTTGCGCCCTTTATCTGAGGGCTTGATGACACAGTTGGTAAGCAATTGTAGTTCTTTCAAGGCTGTCCTGTCTTTTGTTGACAGATTGTCTTTGAATCTCTTTTTTTTCGCACTTCGATATTGTTTTAAGTCCTCTATAACAAGAGTCTGAAATACTTCAATGTTATTGTCCAGATTAGCCATTGGGTTAAATTTAGATTACAATTTGAGCTTACTCTTCGTGGTACAATCTGTTATGTTAAGCTCGTCAAGATCTATTCTCCTTTCTCCAAGCTCTTCATCAGGCTCAGTATCTTTTTGTAGATCTACTAAGTCTGTCAGTGCTTCTGGATCCTTAATCGTTAGATCTGTTTTGCCTCCTTCTTTTGGTGGCAATTTGGTTGATGGCAAAGAATTTCTTTAGATGAAGTTTGCGCACAAAATGGTCAAAATCAATCCGTGTTTGAATGTAGTTGAAAGATGCATCTGGGCAGAAGTTCAAACTGAGATTTAAAACCCTTTCCTGATGGTTAGTAAGGGTATGGTCCAACAAGTTGATAAATTTTCTGTCCTCCAGTTTTGACTATCGTCTATTTTCCAGAGCGTAGCGATCTGGCCAGTATACTGTTTGTGGCATTGGTTGCCCCTCTGCCCCCTCCTTGTTTTGCCTGGCCGCCTCTGCTCTTTCCTCGGCTTTGGTTTCCTCCTTTTGATTTTGTTTTTTGCCATCTTGGCGTAACAGTCATTTCTTCTAAAAAATTCAGACGTATGGTTGGCTCGTCATTTTCACTTGCCGTCGCATCGGACTCTGATGCGAAGGAATCTGTACTTCCATCTTTGTCATTATCCTCCATGGCTATAGGGATTTGGTTAACAGATGTTTGTCTTAATTGCTCAAATCTCCGGGCAAACTCTTTCATAGTCGTCTTTGTCACGCAAACATCTGCGTTGCTTCCGCTGTTTAATTTCATCCTCGTAACTTGTAAGGTTTTTCTCCATATTGATCTTCAGTTTCTTTCCTTCCTCGCTTTCAGGCGTCTCCACCAACCTCTTCTCCAACTCTTTAATCCTCTCCAATGCTTTCCTTCTGTCGGCTCCCGCGTATTTTACCACGTGTTGCAAAAACATGTTGAGCAAGTTAGTGGCTTTGCTCCATTCTTTGAGCCTTTCGGGGTGTGTATATATATATATATATATATATATATTTTTTTTTTTTCCAAGGGTTTTTCGGTTTTACTCTGAACCATAATGTCCCTTTAACAATATATATATATATATATATATATATATATATATAGTTAAAGGGACATTATGGTTCAGAGTAAAACCCTTGACATTCGCTAGTCATGGTAAGCTAAGCAACCATAACTCGCGCCACCTACGTGCATTGCAAAGTCTAACACCCAGGACATCAAAGATGACATGACAAATGTCATTGATATCACATGTCTGGCTCCCTCTTTTTTCCTTTAGTGATATATCTTAGCAAGTAATACTTAGGAACAAAAAAATCGAAAAGCACTACATTTGCAGACTTACACTTCAAATATGTTCTTACAGTACTTCATTTGACATTCACTCTTAGCATATGAAACATGTTTTTAGTGAATTGCACAGGTTTTTAGTACTGCAACTTAACCATAACGTCCCCTTAAAGTTTTTTTGTGTATGTATGTATGTATATATATATATATATTTTTTTTTTCTTTTCATTTGTTTTTGATACATTGTACCTTTACAAATGTTTATCAGATACTTAAACAGTATAAACATTTCTTTTTCTCTTTAAGAACTCATGAGTATAAAACATGATTCGTTTTAAAAATGAAATAAGAATACAAATCGCTTCAAACAAAAAACTTCATGAAATTACAATTCCGATTATATAATTTCATCACTCATACAGGCTTTGTTCACTAGAATTTCATACTGTTTTTCCTCTAGATCAGAAATAAAGCGTGTTAGTGCAAGTAATTAGCAATGGTATTTCTTTCTATCCTTTCACCGACCTCTGAAACACAACGCCGGTGAAGCCAGAAAAACTGCTCGTCTAAGACTACCGCGACGGACCATTCGGCCTTGGAGGCCACCTCGGGCCTCGGCCCATACAGTAGGGAGAGGGGGGGAGGCCATTTTAGGAATGCATGTACTCCTCTCGCCCACAACCTATAATTATGGAAAATACACCTTTTAAATTTTGCCCCAAGTGTAATCGCAAATTCCTGTGGTTAGACAAACACTTTGTAATTTGTGTCTCCCGAGAGACCACGTCATTCTTGTCGAGCGTGCAGGCTCTTCAAGCCAAAGAGGTTAAAGGACCGCTCCACGAAACGCTTGGCTCACTACGCCAGGCAACTCGAGGCCATGGAGGTTAGAGGGTGCCTTTAGCGATGTCCTTTTGGACAGCGAGGGAGACTGAGTAGCTCCAGCTACTCAAGCGCAGACACCCGACCCCGTAGGACACGCCGGAGGCCATGTTGCGGGGACTACACCCGGCGGCAGTAGCGCTACAAAAACACACCACCAAGCACGGGTCGAGATTGAACACATGGGTCGAGTGATCGACAAAGTACGACACCCAGGGAACAGTCCGCTGGGCAATCTCGCTTGAGATGGCCACACAACAGGGCCCAACCGTTGAAAGACGGCAAGGGTGTCGCACGCAAAACTCCCTCTGAAGGTCGATCGTCCACGGACGAAGTCTCGTCCCCTGCATCTGAAATTCGCCACTCTGCATCAGATAAGGTGGCAGGCCCCAAGAAGTCTGTAAAACACTGCCCTGGGCCCTGGAAGGGGGGGGGACATTACAAGCAGACATCTAAAACCCCTCATAGGGACAAGAGCCCTCCTAGGGAAAAGACACCTCAAAAGGAAAATCCTAAACAATCCAGGCTCTCAGAGAAACCTAAGGATTCTGGGCCTAAGGTAGTACCACCCACTGATGGGGATTTAGGACTTCCCCCTCAATCTGTAGTCATTCCAAGTTCCAAAGAATTGTCTTCTCAAGATATTGACAGTGATGAGAAGAATGAGCTTTATGGCCAATCTTTTTAAATAGAAAACCCTGATTACCTTCAGAGCTTCAACTCCACTCCCCCACCACAGTCCCATCTGTTTCTCAAGCCTCTGCCTTAATCAACCCCCTTCTAAGAGGTCTTGTTCAAATGCTTCTTTACAGAGCACAGTCCTAAATCTTTATGACCCTGAATCAGACCCAGAAGATCTGTCCTTTGTGGAAACAGCTGACCGTCAATTTATTGATGAGGATACAGAGGACCATTATTATGGGGATGACGAGGACCAAGAGGCAGACCAAGAAGCAAATATGTACTACATAGATTCCTCTTAACCAAGATACTCCGGTTGTTGATTCTCCTATCGACAATTAACCCCTCCTTGATGAAGTAATAGCCAAAGCAGCAGAGCACTTTCAGATTGACACCCAGGAGGTTCAGGAGGATAGGAACTTTGCAGAGCAAATCCTTGGGGACAAAAAAAGTGGACGAGTTTGTTCCGCTACTTAAATCAGTGCAGCGCAGAATACAGCCATCTTTAGAAGCCCCCAATCTCACACGGGCTGTAAATCCACGTGTGGAGAAATTATTCAGGCCTGCACCGTCAGACCCTTTATATATTAAAGGCAACTAAAACCAGACACCTTAGTTGTCACTACAATTAGAAAGAGAGCAGGGACACCCCTTGCTTCCTCCGAGGCTCCACCTGATAAGGAGAGCAAAAAGATCTACGCCATGGGCAGAAAGGTTGCTTCATCTGCGGCCTATCAAACCAGGATAGCGAACAATGCAACTCTCTTGGCTAGTTATAACTGCCACAAGTGGGAAGAAATATCTGCATTACTTTCGTCTGCACCAGAGCCACTAAAATCCCAGTTAGCTAGACACCGCCCTCCCATCTGCAACCACTTGTGCTGTCTCCTTAAATCAAATTTTGACACGGCGGACAATGGCGGAAGAGTCATAGCGCAAGGGACTGTTATTAAGGGGCATGCATGGCTGCGCCAGTCCAGGTTTTAGACCGGAAACGCAGGCCAGGCTAATAAACATGCCAGTGTAACCAAATGTGCTCTTCAGTAAAGCCGTTGAAGAGGCACTTAAAACGGAAAAGGACAAGTATGACACACTTAAATCTTTAGGTCAACTCACTAACAAGCCTTCCGGTCAAAGAGGTAACAGAAATTTTCGCTTTTTTTTAGAGGCCAAAACTCTCGAGGATCCAGCTACCATCAAGGCCAGGGTTCCACCTGGGGAAATAATCAAAGCCAATCCTCCCAGGGCTATCCCAGAGGACAACACAGAGGTCGTGGTCGGGGCAGAGGCCCTGCTCGAGGTGGCACACCACTTCAGAGCAAGTGACATTCCGCTTTAGATCCCCTCTCATGCTTCTCCAGTAGGACGCATTTCCAACTTCACCCACGCATGGAAGGGAATCACCTCAGATAGATGGGTGCTATCTACAGTTGCAGGCGGATACTGTATAGAACTACTGAAATGTCCCCACAACCACCCCCACGACAGAAAATCCACTCAGAAGAACATCAGCATATACTTCTAGAAGAGATGGCCACACTTCTATCAAAGGACAACATTGGAGTCGTCCTGGCCAACCAGGTAAAGAGGGTCATTTAGTCAACTTACTTCCTTGTGCCAAAGAAAGATCTAATAATGCTCCCTGTATTAGATTTGCACGCTGCAAACAAGTATGTCAAGCCACAAAAGTTCTGCATGACTATGCTACAAGAGGTAATCCCTCTACTAAAAAGGGATTACATGGCAACACTGGATATGAAAAATGCCTATTTTCATATTTCAATGTTCCCAGCGCACAGAAGATTCTTGCTTTTAAAGATAGCGAACCAGCACTACCAATTCAAGGTGCTACCCTTCGGAATAGCCTCGGCTCCAAGGGTATTCACAAAGGTACTGGCAGTGGTGGCAGCGCACCTGCGCAGGGAGGCAATCCCAGTGTACCCTTACCTGGACAACTAGCTTATTACAGGGCAATCACCCCTAATTTGCAGACAAAACATTTAGAGAACAAGCAACCTCCTCTTTCAATTGGGCTTCTCCATCGAGAAAAAATCAAGCCTAGTGCCAAGCACTACAAAACAGTTCTTAGGAGCTGTCTTAAACACAGAAGAGGGGTTGGTCTTTCCATCGGAGGCGAAAACCTGTTACTGCAAATACCACATTATCAGGCTGGCCGCCAGATAAGGGTGCGAAGAGATAAGCGTTTAATAGGCATGATGGCAACTTGCATTTACCTGGTTCCTCACGCGCGCCTGCGTCCCATGCAGGAGTGGTTGGCGAAGCCGTGGTCTCAGTGGGACGATCTAGTGGTCGTTTCGCCAACACTTGTACAAAATCTTCGCTGATGGAACCTTTCTACGATCCAGAGGTACAGGCGGTTGTCACAACAGACGCCTCACTGGCAGGGTGGGGGAGGGGGGGCTCACTACCTTCACCACACGGCTCAGGGTCTGTGGTCTTGCACTGTAGCTCAGAACCACTTCAATCTGCTGGAACTTCTGGCAGTATTCAAAGCCCTTCAGGCATTCGAACCCCATTTAACAAACCTATCGGTGCATATCCTAGTAGACAGCACCACAGCAATGTTTTATATCAACAAACAGGGGGGGGTACACGTTCGCCAAATCTGTCCAGACTTGCACAGCAAATTTGGAAATGGGAACATCTTCCGTCTGAGTGCCCATCAGCATAGCATGTGCCTGGCGAACTCAAATCTGTCGCAGACTCATTGAGCAGAGATCCCCTACCAGAAGAACACAAGGACGTCTGCATGAAGAGGTCGTAGAACACCTTCTCTCAATTGGGTTTCCATTGCTACAAGCAAACGGTCAATGCCCAGACTTCGCGTCCAGGTTCCCTCAGCCAAGCTCCAAGGGGAACGTCCTATGGATGAACTGGTCTGGGAAATTGGCTTAAGCTCAATTTCCCCCCCCCCCCCCCCCCCCCCAACACCTCTCTTGTGAACAAAATATTCAAGGAACCGATGACACTGCTCCTATGTGGGCAAGACAACCATGGTATCCACATCTGCGCAAAGTGGCAATGTGCGATCCCATCAAACTCCTGTGCCAGTACAACCTACTCACCCAGCACGAGGGACTAACAGTGCACCCGCAGCTGCACTCAATGAACTTGGCAGCATGGCTCCTGAGGTCATAGAGTTCGGACATCTCAACCCGCCACAGAGATGCATGGATATCTTGAAAAAATCAAGAAAACCAAACACTAGGCACTGTTACTTTGACAAATGGAGGAGATTCGTAATTTGGTCCCAGGCTAAACCTATCAACCCCATAGAATGTACTCCACCCCACATTCTAAATTATATGCTCCATTTGCTAGATGCAGGTTTAGTGTTTAACACCCTAAAAGACCACCTGGCGGCTTTGCCAGCCTACACAACCTCTCATAATAAGGTCTCATGGTGGAAAGTACCAGTCATCAAGGTATTTATAGAAGGGGTAAAGAGACTCCACCCTCCAATTTCGAACCCGCCACCAGGTTGGGACCTTAATGTGGTACTCTCTAAGCTCATGGAACCCCCTTTCGAGCCTATGCACAAGTCTAGTCTGAATCACCTGACTTATTAGACTGCCTTCTTAGTGGCTATCACTTCCATAAGAACGGTTAGTGAAGTCCAAGCATTGTCAGTGCAGGATCCTTTCTTTGTTGTACACAAAGACAAGCTGGTTTTACGTACTCGCCCTAGGTTCTCACCTAAATTAATCTCCAAATTTCATGTAAACCAGTCAATCGAGCTACCGGCTTTCTTCCAGGAACCCAATAGCTCAGCTGAGGTAAAACTCCACACACTAGATGTGAGGAGAGCGGTCCTCTACTACGTAGACAAGACCAGACCACTAAGAAAAACAGATCAACTGTTTGTCTCCATAGCGCCAGGCAGAGAAGGTGACCACATCTCGAAAAATGCCATCTCTAGGTGGATAGTCTGATGTATCCAACTGTGCTATTCCCTATCTAATAAAACTCTGCCTTTTACGCCAAGGGCCCACTCCACAAGAGGTACTGGAGCCACTCTGGATTTCTTGCAAATGTCCCCTTAGACAGTATTTGCAAAGCAGCTACATGGAGCTTAATACATAGACAGATACACAAGTGGGACAAGCGGTTATAAGACATTAGCTCATGAACCTGCTCACATCCCTCCTCCTTCCACTGTTGGCTAATCTATGCACAGCATGTGATATAAGCAGATTCCATAAGCCTCAGAAGGGATGCATTACTCAATCTAATCTTATTTCTGATGCTTGTATCTGCTTAGATTCACATGCAACCCACCCTTCTTCCCCTCAGAGAGGAGGAGCATGGATGCTTATGAGCTTGTCTGATACGTATGTGCTTGGATACAACTGTACCCACGCTACACCTCATGTCAGAAAAATAACAATCTGAGGGATCCCGACACGTGAGGGATCATGGGTACAGTGGACGTCACACTAGGGATAGTATTACTGGCACGCCCTGTTTGACGTCTCTTTTCCAGTTTGTAAAACAGCTGTAATACTCTGCAGCTTCCACTAGAGATCGGCCTATGCACAGCATGTGAATCTAAGCAGATGCAAGCATCAGAAATACGATTACGTTGAGTAATGTATTATATATATATATATATATATATATATATATATATATATATATATATATATATCCGGTAGCGGCCATGTAGTTATGGTTAAATTGTTAATCCCATAGGGCGGCTTACAATTTCGCTCTCCCTGGACGAATCGTCACCAAACTTTGCAAAAAAAGTATATGGCCCACTCTGAATTTTTTGGTGAGGTTTGGTCCAGGTGGGGCAAAGTTAAAGGGGGGGGGGGGTCCCAAAATGTCTTTTTTTTCCCCATAGACATAATGCGGAAAAAACTTTGCTCACGCATACAGCCGAACCGCTGGACGGATTTTCACCAAATTAGCGGCAGGAGTGGCGGCTTGGTTCTGAAAGCGTGCTTTTGTTAATTTGCTGTAAATCCGCCCAATAGGTTTTTTTTTAAATGACCAAAACGTGAAGCAAAGAAATCTGCAGACTCACTTCCCTGTTCGGTCCGTGGACTGGACTCTGATTGGCCAGAAAATTCCCTGACTTTTGCGTGGTCCGTTGACACCGGGACGCAGCTGCTGATTGGCTGGTGAGAAAATGTGTAATGCGTTAGTTTTCCTTAAGCGCCTGCCATCTTGGATTCGCTGACTTTTTTTGGGGGTCCACGGACAGCGCGGTGAATACATTAAAACAAAAAGCAGCATTTCACTTGTCAAACTCAACAAAAAATCTCGGGGATTTGGGGGGGGGGGTGAGGATTGGATATGTCATGAATATCATTAGTGGCATTACTATACCAGCCTTAGAAACTTACCTGAAGAGGGATTCCTTCAATATGGAGGCCAGAGTAGTCCCGGGATGCGTTATAGTGAATGCCGTCAGGAAGATCCCACAGTTGGAAACGCCTACTTCCGGAGGAGTATATCCTCGAACAAGATTCAGTGCATTTTGCGTTGCTACTCTCCAAGGAGTTCCGCGATGCTTTTTAGGCAAATTGTATTTATCACTTGCTTATTACTTAAGCTACTTTCTTTCATGCTACGCCTCTAACCTATCCTTTTTGTTATATCTTACTTTACTATAGATTTCAGACTTGCTACGTTTCAGGAATTGTACAAGCTCTTTCTTCAAATCGAGTTGTCTTCCGGGGTTCTGACGCCTCTGACGTCTCACCCGCATTTTGGTAGGCCTTTCTTCTAAGGACACGATCCGTTTTGGAGTCAGTCTGTGGTTCCCGATCGTAGTGCTGACCGCTCTTTCTTCCCATTCAGACCCGGCTTATAACCTCCACAGCCCCGTCACTTCACTCCGACAGGAACCCTCTCCCGAACAAGAGTCTTGGCATTCCTCTAAGCAGTAAGCCTTTTCCGAAGATTCATAAATTAGGCATAGGTCTTTCCACCTCCGAGATAGGGTATCCTGATTATACTTTTGTGTTCCATCAGAAGTCATACTTTCACACAGGCGGGGCTTCTTTTGAAGCACTTCACAACTTTCGATCATACTTTCGCAGGGTAAGCAGGTAGAGGGAGGAGGAAAGTATCGGTCCACTCTTGGGTACAGTTCTACTCCTTAACTCTTAACTAATAATTCTATTCTCTGTATGATTTAGTAACACCACCTGTCATCACCCTCCACCTTCAGTCCGAGCGCAGAGTGAATCCTTCAGTAGAACAGGAGCCATTACACGGATCTTCGCACTCTAGCCACCCTGCACAGGGTTCTTTCCCTTTGGGGTTTCTCTGGGGGGGGGGGGTCTTTGTTCTCGAGCTTTGGGCTGGGGAGCAGAGGGACAACCAGGTGGGCTCTATTTCCGTCTCAAATAAGGAGATCCATTCCTGGAACCCAATTTTCCCAGAGAAACAGGTGGGTGATTTCTATTGATGATTTGAACCTGGCCATAAGAAGCCAATAAATGAGTTGTTTCACCCCCCGAAAGTCTGCGAACACTCCAGATGTCCTGGGAGCAGTCCTGTGGTGTTCGCGGACACTTCAGATGTCCCAGGCATCTGTACTGATTTCTGCATTACAGGGTTGGGTAAAAGCAGTTTTTGAATGGCTTATAACTTTTGCGCCACTCAATGAAACTGCGTAATTTTGCAATTTTATTTTAGAACTAATCCTGAATGGTTTTGCAAAGATTTGTGGGATTCTGTCAAGAGGTGGCGAAATTAGGAGGGGGGGGGGGGGTCTTATCATTTTTAGATGACTTATAACTTTGTTGCTATTTGACGAATGTGGACAAATGTTTTTTGAGAGATTATAGACTCAACCTTCAATGTTCGTGTAAAGACTGGACTTTAACGTGGGCGGATTTCGAGCAAACTCGTGAGGAGCATTGGCAAGCACATAAAAGCATGGTTTTGCAAATGTGCCCGTGTTTTATTTTTTGACTAGTGTAATAATGTAGGTACAAAAAAGTCATATACCTTTGGTGACTGAGGTATAACCTGTGGCTGTGGGCAGTAGCCAGATTGTCTGCGTCATGACCTTATGCCATGACCCAGACAATCTGGCTATTAGCCATGACCACTAGGGATGAAAAATTGTGTTAAAGTGGCTGTCTACCTGGGACCGGCTGTCTACCTGGGACCGGCTATGTGGTAAAGTTATTCGAATGTAGGATAGGTTTGAAGGGGGAAAAGTGCTAGTGGTAATATGTTCATAGGGTTTTGCAGGCTGCCATGGCAAGGGAAGAGGTGCTGTGTACGGAGCCCTGCCTTCTCTTTCCATTTTGGCTGTCTTGGAAAAGTATTTACCTTCCTACAGCGGGACGCCGCAGGCATCCCGCTATAGGAAGAAAAATCTGTGTTTTAGCACCCTGGGTTTCCACTTTGATAATGGTCCGTAGTCCTCTTTATTTATTTGTTTATTTATATTGTACCAATGCACGCAGACATCAAGCTGTGTGGTTACAGTATTTGTTGAGGAAGATGAGGTGGAGTAAGACAGCTTGCTACTTTCTGAGACTGACACCACCGTGCACTGCTAAGACTAACACCCAGAACATCACTGATGACATCACATGTGCATTTACGTTTCATACAAGGGGTTGTGAATGTAATGTTGGCAAAATGTATCGGGGATTATCGGGAAATGTGTAATAAACTACATAGTTCATTACACAATTTAGTGTTCTAAAGAACATACCATTGTTCTTTCTAGTACAGGAACCTCATACAGAAATGTAGGTATTGGCTGCAGCATACACCAGAGGTGCTGTATTTGTAATTTTCCAAAGTTTTATAATAAAACAGTGAATGCTTCGGTATCAGACTTTTCCATACTGGGAAACATGTTCTAAGTAGCTAATAATGCATCACTTAATACATATTTCTACTAATACACACAACATAAATAGACTACAATGCATACAAATATGGGGCTTATATATGGAGAGTAAGTAAGCAAACAAGAGGCAGTATCATTCGCAACTGTGTATAATCTACATGATTGTATTCACGCACAAAAATGATTGCCATGTTTCATGCCTGCTTCTTCCTCTATATATGTACATCATAAGATGCGATTAAATTCTAAGGAAAGTAGTGTAAGAACATGTGAGAATAGCAATATCTATAAATGTAATACCTTTTGAAAGTTAAGTTTCTGACTGTCAGTAAATAAAACCACCTGGCCTAGATATGGCAGTGAACAAAAAAGAGGGTAGACATGTGATGTCATCAGTGATATTTGTGATGTCATCTTTGATGGCCTGGGCGTTAGTCTTAGCAGTGCACGGTGGTGGCGCTTGTTATGGTTGCTTAGCTTACCATAACTGGTGAATTTCAGGGGTTTTTCGATTTTACTTGTAACCATAATGTCCTTTTAACAATGTTTTTTACTGAATTTCATAGGTTATTAGTGCAACTTAACCATAATGTCCCTTAAACAAAGTTTTTTCATTGTGTTATATATATATATATATATATATCAGTATGGAGCAACTATGGTGAGCTTCATAGATTTTGAAATGATTTGCTAAAAAGTTTGTTTGCTGGAGCTTGAAACACTGTGACTGACCAGTGTCAAAAAATGTAAGCTTAATAACCACAAATACTCTGTTTGATGCGCTCCAAAATTAAATTTATCTCATGCAATTGGTTATCATTGACATGTGTTCAGTTACTATATCAAAACAAAAATGCATTATATCATATCATAGATTTTCTTTCCCTCTATACGTGTTTCCCCATCCTTTCAGGTGGTTCCTCAGGAGGGATTCCTTTTTCTAATACTCACTGATTGTCTAATTTTATTTTCTTAGAATATACATTCAAATTATGATTCTCAGTATCACGGCTGTGGGAACAGGAAAATAAATGTCAGAGACTAATGCTACAAATAGCCCGTGTTTTGACTGTTTCTTTAATCATTGCAAGTATGTTTCGGCTGTGTACGTACTTGGTCTGATTAATTGGTGATTTTGTTTGAATTCCACTGGCTGATTTAGAATAATGCCAGTACCATTTAATTTCCCCAAGGTGTTTTTTCAATCTCTATGGTTTCTCCATACGATTATGCTACCATTGTTTCCATGGTTTTTGTTCTGTTTACTATTCAAAAGAGAGGAGAGAGAGATGGAATAAATGACATCCCTCTCCCCATCGTGCCTATCAGTCTTTCACTCTTTCTATTTTTTTCTATTGGTGTCTAGTCCCAATCCTTATACCTTGCTTTTTCCTGGGTGTTTGTGCGGCAGTCTTGAAGATCCGCATGGAGATTCGGATACGATTGTCTGAGTTGCGGCTTCAAGATGGCCGACTTTCTATGCGCGTCATTAACGTAATGGCGTCATTGCGTTCTAAACGGTGAAGACTTGTCCCGGTCGCCATTTTGGATCCGGAAACTCAAGTCACGGACTCTATGCTCTCCATATTTTATTATCTTTACTAGTAAAAATGGAGAATTCTTAATTACTGCAAATATATATATTGGATGTGCTTAATGTAAAAAGGCCTTAATGTAGAGTTAATTGCATATGCACTGAAACATGTGTTGCATGCTTGATATTGGCTCTGTTTCTTATCTCCTTTGGTATGAAGTCTAAATTGGTCGCATTACTAATTTGGCAATTCATGAGCTTAATACATCAATCACATTGACCAATAGCTTTCTGATGTGCTTTGATTAGAATGAACATTTACTAAAGTATCTCCATTAGTCAAATAAAGGACGGTTCATTGGCATGGCAGTCTGTAAGACCATTATTCTAAGAAGTGGCCCAATTCTGTATCACAATTAAGGCCATTATTGCAGCAATCCAAATTGCAAATCCGGGTCTCTTCTCGTTGGCGTAACCGTTTTTCTCTACTTCCTCCCCTGTGTGGGGCTTTCACTAATTCTAGTCCTTAGTATTTAATTCCTTTTATATTTGTATTAGGATGTTCCGATTTGAAATGTTGTCCCAATGGATACCTGATATCTTTGTCTTTGTTTTTCATTGTTCTTAGGTGTTCAGAGAATCTGTGTGCTCTGACTGTACTTCCCACATACAGTTTGTTGCAGATGCATACTATTGCATACACCACAAAGCTTGAGTTGCAGTTTTTGAAGTCCATCAAACGGAGTCCTTGTGCTTATTATTAAGATGGATATATATTTTCTATGCGACCACTGTACCCATTGTCCATGCGTTGAGGTCCCTCAGATTGTTTTTTTCGCCATCGACAGACACCTAATCGCGGACTTCCTATATCGGCTAACGCCATTGATTGAAAAATAGTTAGTTACTCTTTCTAGCCTTTTAATCACAGAACTTCGACAACATCTCCAGCGGTGGACGAACGTCGAACAAAGACCTTGATTTGACGCACACCCCCTTTGACCTTGGAAGGCTGCACCGAGCCTCAGCCCTGACAGTAGCGAGAGTGGGAAGTGGACATCCATTAGCGCTCTAAGAGAATGCATATTCCCCTTTACCCTCTTTGTTTCTTTAAATTATGGAAAACACGCCATTTAAATTCTGCCCAAGTTGCAATGTTTCGAATGGATTGTGTCCTCCCATGTATACGTCATCTTAGATATTCGTATCTTCAACTTTGTTGCTTCGGAAAAATATTTTCTCCACTAGAGGACGCTGTGCTCGAGGTGGCATCGCCGATGTCCCTCGGAGGCTGGCGTCGACATCATCCGCAATATAAAGGGTTCGAGCCGCACCTGTTGGCTGCAGTTCTATTTTTCCGATAGCTTTCGCTTTGTGTCACAAACGGCGCTTCAGTTCTTCGAACTGTCTTCCTCATCGAATCCTTCCACGCCCAAAACTGGCTTTAAGAAATGTCAGAAGTGCGGGAAGAAGATGTTAATCACCAACCAACATAGAGTTTGCCTCTTGTGCTTGGGTCCGGACCATCGGGTTGACTAGTGCGGTTCCTGTCAAGCAATGACCAACAAAGCTCTCAAGGAACTAAGAGATCAATTGGCGGTAGGGGAGGAATCCTCGCAGTCTTCGAGAAAGAGTCTTGGCTGTGTTGAGTCTTGAATTGTGACACAAATGGAAGTAGAGGAGTCGGTCTAGGAAGTCTCCTCAAAAAAATCGAAGAAAAGGCGTCGCCAGTCTCCCTCGTCCTCTTCTCCATCATCGTCGGATACAGGGGTGATCACCTGCCCTTCAAAGCATGATTCCCCTAGAAAGTGGGAGGCTTTTAGAGCTTCGATGATGAGAATCTTTGAGAACGCGGCCCAGACCCCCCTCTAAGAAATCTTGTGAGGACCATGCCCCAGCTCATTCTCAAAGTGACAGAGGGAGGTCAAAGACCAAACAGTAAAAATCTGATGGAAAATCAAGGGGGTCATCGAGGGAAACCTCTCAGATACCTCATTCAAAAAGTAAATCACGCCTACCAGTGCATAAACCGGAGGCAACACCCGACAAAATGGCACCAAGTGCCCAACTGCCATTGAAGGCGGTGGCTAAGGTTTTCTCAACACCTCTGTTGAAAGCCTACTCTACGCCACTATAAAAGGCATTGGCAGTTCATGCAACGACTTTCATTGGGGGCTCCTTTGGCAGTGTTGAAGGCTCTTTCGACTCTGTCGAAGCCTGCGTCGATTACATCGACTCAAATGCCTTTGTCAGACGTCAACTCTAATTCTGGCACCCAAATCGACTTCTTTGTCGAAGCCATCACCAAGTAAATGGTTTCATCCTGAGCCTAGACAGGATTTATTTCAAATCTGTCTTCCATTTTTGACGAGCAATCCTCTGAAGAGGACATCTCTCCTTCTGGTGTTAGATTTGGGACAAAAGATGTTCCTGGGCTGTGCTGCGGTGATTACTGTCATAGATATGAAATACGCCGTCAGACCATCCCATCGAAAGAACGTTACCAGGTAGGAGAGTAACCTGTTCTGTGGAAAGACCGCCACCGGGTGTGCTATCTTTGTCTTGCACGGGACCACGACGAGGGCCATTGTCGAGCTTGTCGGCTCTTAAAACCGAAAACGCTCAAGGACCGAAAGACAAAGCGTTGGGCCCACCATGCCATGCAGGCCGAGGCTGCCTCGGACATGGAGGGTGCATCCAGGGACTGCAGCACTGTCATCTTTTCGGACAGGGAACCGATCAAGCTCATGTGCTAACCCCCAACCCCAATAGACGGGCCGGTGGTGCTGTTACAGGGGTGACATTCGGCCGCAGTAGCGCACACAGTACAACTCTCACCAAGCACATACCTGTGGCCGAAAGTCGACGCTGCCATCTTCGACACAGCCAGACACTGTTCCAAGGGGAAGGGTTACAAGTTCCCTGTCCTCTAGGACCTCAATCGCCACACAACAGGCCCCCAAAGTTACGTGACAAACATAACACAGACCCAATGGTCCTGTGAGGACATTGATGTTGTAATGCGCAGAATTACTTTTATGGCGAATTTCTTTGAAAAGAATCCACAAGCAATGCACAGCTTTCATGACCTGTGAAACAGTCTCTGCACTGAGCACTGTGATGGAAAGTGTCACGATGTCGCCTGCGGGTCGTACAGTTGAAGAAAACATGTAACTGCAGATAGGACAGTTTGTAGCGAGTCTGCAAAATGGCAAAGGTGGTGCAGCTTGGTAATGCACATATTAGTACATGTAAAGGCAAGTAAGCAAACAGCCGAATGTTCAGAGCGCAAACGGTGTCTGTGGTGGTTAGAAGAGTACTGTAGCTGCGTGGGTTGCACTGAATAATTGTCTTCCTGCTGCACGTAATGAAGCTGTGTTGCGTGTTGTTGTAAACATTCTTGTATTCCAGAATGTATGTATCCCTCTGAATGCTAGTCCTATGGCTAATGGCGTAGCAGGACGTGTTTGTACTGCATGTGACAACTGAAATGGAAACACAAGGGCCCAGTCGGCAGTCTACCGCCCTTCCAACAATGCAGTAGGGTAATTTCATGTACAGCATTTTCTACATCTGCTGCGGCTAACAGGGGCACTCCTGTAGGGCAGCGGAGCTCTAAAACATCCTTGCAGACCATATGCCACGCTACAGACCCTTACCCAGCAAAGGGCATTGTATTGTACATGTACTGCAACTTGCTACTTTACAGAGGGAAGTTACTTGGAAGTGCGTAGGAAGGGTCCGTCCGGGAACATGTCCATGACTGGCGCCTATGTAGGTGAGGGCCACCCAATAATTCCATCTCAGCACGTCCCCTATGGTATCCATGCAGGTGCGCTGCCCCTTCCGTACCAGGCCTTTTCTGCTGTTCCTTTTGTGGTGTGTTAGACCAAAATAATTGGGAATGAACTGGGAAAGGAAAAAAGGGAAAGAAAGCTTCTTTCAGCGATGAACAATGGAATTGCCAGTGAACGGATGCAGGGCGGGAGGCGTGGCACTGTGCAAAATACTGTAGTTGAATCGGGTGGAAAGGGGTTTGCTGTAGAGAGGTTTCTTTACGTGGGGCAGAGCGTTTTGATTTTCAGTGCGCAACACTTACTACAGACATTCTTCGACTACTTTCAAGAAGGCCACCAAGGCAATTTGGATGGGGTGTGCAGAAATTGGGATGGCAGGGAATAGCAAGATGAACGTTATTGCTGGGGAAAAGTGTTCGTGCTGTGAAACGTCATATTCCTATGTGTGAAGTACGCCAATAGCGCATGTCGTGGAAAGGCACAAATGGACTTCTTCACAGTGTACCGCGCTTTCTCCATTTGCGGACCAAATGAAAAATAACCCAGCCACATGGGTGTCTGTGTAATGCAATAGAAAGTTATGCAGGAGATCGGAAACAGGCGCATGACCTAGGCATGTGCCTCCTTCATCGCAAATGGCACTGAAACTCGTGTAGCCTGCTGTGCAATTTTCCTTTCACAATGAACAACAATAATGTTGCCATGATTGCGCATCACCAAAGTGTCACACAGACAAACCAAAATCAGTCACTTCATTGTAGGTACTCCATAGCATTACACATCCACATGATAGAATCCAAAATGCGCAGCCACTGCACTGTTTTCCATTCACTTTCAATCAATGTATTTCGAACTCTCCCAAAACCTGCACGCTGTGGCTCGTGAAACACACAGCCATAACCGCACCCTCTGCATTTCTGTCAACTACACCACGAAGCACAGTCTGTGTGTACACACCACACCCAGAACCTTATTGACCAATCCTGTAGCCTCTACAGGCCCCTTTCTATGGCCGTCATCTGCAAAAGTGACGTATCTAATATGTGCCACCCTGCAACTATTGCGATGTCTGCATACTTTTCGTGCTGTGCCTGCACGGGAGTGGGCGAATTACTTACAACTAACGACGTCCCCTACTCTGGTTGAAACAGTTTTGTACGTCAGCTCACATTCTAACAATAGGGTTTTCAGTGTAGCCTGTAGATTGTGAAACAAAATGTCATTCCCACTGGTCGACAAAGACATGCCATTTGCTTTGAAAAGGTGTATATATCATGAACCAATGTTCTCATGCTCACAAGAGAACATTCCAGCAGCACTTAAGTCACACATGCTTCTGTTGATGAGACCCTTTCCGACCTCTGGCTGATGGCAGGAATCATTGGAATAGTCCTATACTATTCTCGGTGGTATACATGAGAAAAGCAGCTTGGCAGTGGGAAAAATGCACTGAACTGCTTTCAGCTTCTGTTGACTGTACACACGGGAACAAGGCATGGGACCCAAAAAGAAGAATCCAAAGTGCAGGACCACAACATGTACAGTTGCGGAAGTGGCCACGCATCGACATTCAAAGCACTCCACCGAAGCAGCGCGCTTCGACACTGCACCACAAAGCCTCCACTCTCCACAAAGGCATCATCCACGACGAAAACTACATCTTGCCATGTTTGACAGCTGCACTGCACAAAGTAATGAAACAAATTGGTGCCCTTTCCTGTGATGCACACCCTGAGCACCTGATTGGACAATCCCCACAGTCCCCTTTCCATTGGCCAGAATGGTGAGAAGCGCAGAATGTGGCACGTACACTTACCCAAGTACTGCGAGGGCCGCGCCCCAGTAAAACAGGAGACTCATTCTTCCCTGTGCACTATTTCTTGTCCATCACTAGCTTATTGGGGACTGTTTAATAGTCACACACGTATCCACCAATGGCATTCAAGACGTTTGCATCATACACTTTCACTTCTGTACAACACTTCATATGTACCGTTGCACATTAAGCTTCCAAGTGGCATTTCATTGTAAAGTATGTCCAGTAGAAAGTTCAGTAAAGTAATGCAAAATGTGTGCATCAATATTAATCCACGTGATCACCCATCACCACAAACTGGAGGTATGAATATTTCTGTGAAATGTGTACAACTGTTATAAGTACATGTGCGCATGGTATGTGCCACTGAGCGTCCATTAAGTTTCTAAACATTTTAGTTTTTTTTCCTCCCACCCACTTCCATGAAGTGACGCGTCAATTGCATATGCTTGCAACGTTTCCATTTACCCAGATCACCCGTTGTTGTATCGCAACAGGAACTCTCTTCTTTCCTTCCGACAATAGTACGAAATATTTTCACCACTAACCCATGTCTTAGAGAAATTGTAAAAATGTGGCTTCACAACCAGCCTTGAATGTATATTAGCAAAGTAAAGCAAGGTCCCAAGACCTCACTGTCTCCACAGCAGTGGTTCTCTGGAGGCTACACAATTGCAGCAGCTTTGGTCGAAATCTGGCTCCTTCCACTCTACACCCTCTGCAACTCAACCAGGAGAGGACTGTGCACCTTGGCCTCAAGCCCAGGGATGGTATCTCTTGGACTGAAATGTCTGCACTGGCTCCCAGTACCTGCGAGCAATAAGGTGAAAACCCTCTTCATAATGCACAAGGCCTTCTGCGCCCTGGGACTTCAATACCTGCAACTGTCACTGCGTAAATATGTGCCTGTTCGAGCACTTCACTTATCCGCCTCCAACTCCCTCAGAGTCACTCGCTTCTGCAAACAACTTCTGGTGGTAGATCTTTCTTTGGCTGGGGCCTTCCTCTGCAGTAGCCTTCCTGAAACTTGAGAACCATCGCTGGTTCTGGAAGCAACTGGAAAAATAATCATTTTTCCTCTGCTTTTGCTCCTTCTCTCCCCTGCTGACTTGCTGCCTGAAACTGATTCTGCACTGGTTACCTTGCCACCCTCTGTCGGCCTAGCTCCTCCTCCCCCCCCCCCTCCCACCTAACCCCCCCACCACCTATCAGTTGCACTCCTGCACTGCCTTTCTGGCAAACCCCTCACTTGGGGACTGTTTGCTGTATCCCCAACAGTTCCTCCAGATGTATGCACTTATCCTTACACTTGCCACCATTGGGCCTTATTTTCACTTGTAATTTTTTCTTCTTCCCATGTACTGCACTTTCACCTCCCCCTCCCCATGCACTTGGGCGATCTGAGTGCCAACTGGCCTAGTAGGTTTGTTGTCCGTCTGCCCTCTGTTCCCCCTCCCTTGCCTCGTTACACCTTGCACAGCTAGTGTCTAGGTACACTGTGTGGCATATCATACAATTTGACATCATACCATAACCACATAACAGGATGCCTTGCCGCTTACCTGCGAACTTCATTATTTCCCCGCAGTAAGCACTTACGACAATCGTTTCAAAAAGATATTGCACAAAAGCACCACTGAATGCATGTTACCTGCTTGCACTGCATGCATACAAACAGGATGCCTGCCCGTTACCTTGCACACTTCCACCATAGGTTTCTGCACTTCTTTGTACAAAGGGACCTTCTGCCACAGTTATTGCTTACACACCACAAACCTTTATTGAGCAATGCCTTGGTCTCCACGGTCCAATTTCCATGGCTCCCATCCTGCAAATAGAATGTGTAATTCTGAAACTACTGCAGAATCTGCAGAGTTTTGTGCTGTGAGGTGTGGGGGCTGTTGGGGTTGGGTGTTATAGTACTGTCTCTGAAAAGATGTGGTGGTTTTTTTTTTTGTCCTGTTTTTGGTATGTATGTGCTTGATATATTTTTTTTAAAATCTCAATGCGTCTGTTTGCTTCTCCTCTTCACATTTTTACCGAATAAAGGTGAATACTTCTCTTAGATTACTACAGGATTCTCTGCAATTCTTCATGCATAGTGGCAAACAAAACAGCATTGTCAATGAAGGTAAAAATGCATTTTTTTTAAACCACTGCAAATCTTGCTTGTTAATGCTGTCAGTCAGTGCAGAACATCCCAGCACTAAACATAAAGTCACACTTGCTTCTGTTTATGAAACGCCTCCCAACCTCTGGCTGTGGACAAATTACACCGACATGGTCCCATGCGCCTCTTGGTGGTATGGCTGAGAATCAACTTGGCAGTGGGAAAAATCTGCATCACTGCTGTATAACTTCTTGAGGTGACGGACCAACCGTGAGCACGACATGTACCCCAAATGTAATCCTCCATAATGCACAACGACTACATCAACAGTACAGACACAGGCCACACATGTACAAAGGAGAACCATGGCACCGAAACCCCACTCATATACTCTGCCCTAAAAAGCCTCCACTCCTTCCAACTGAAAGTTAGCAGCAAAGCCTCTTTCCATGGCATACCTGTGCAGATCTTGCACAAAGGTATCACCCACGATGACCACTCCTAGTCTATCCATCTCTACCAACCTCACTGCATTGACTTTTGGGGAATATCACTGCCCCTTCCTGTCAACCACACCCTCGACGCCTGATTGGGGAAATCGCACAGTTCCATTTCCATGCCCACCATCCTTAAAAGGGCAGGATGTGGCACGTGCAAGTTTCCAGCTACAGTGAGTGCCCGCCCCAGTAAAGCAGGGACAGTCCATTTTCCTTTTCCACTCCAGCCATGCATGTAAGGCGCTAGGCCCTCAACACAGAAAACACACCATAGTACATGCTGTGTTTAAATGCTCATGTCCTGTGCACTACACTCCCCACCTGCAATTGAGCCTGCCAGCTTTCACCCATGGCACATATTTGCATGCATTGCTGCATAACATAGCCTTGGGTGTGCTGAACGGTATGTAGGAGGCCGTGTACTTAGCCATAGTTTCAATATGTGCTGCTGAGCACGTCCTTTCATGCTGCAATATATTAAAGCATGGGTATTATAAGGGCCAAACCATAGGAAATGCACATAGTGGCATGTGGCTCCCTATTGTGCAACAGGGGCAATGATGTACACCATATGTACCTAATGTACGCATACCAGCTCAGTTCTGCTGGTCTACAATGTCCTCCACAACCATTGTGTAAAAGTCACCAACTGCAAATCCATGCAGAGTGACAACTGCATAGGTGCATTATGTTGTGGTGGATCACCACAACATAAAGCCATGCAGGTGAACATGTAGGCATGTGCCATAATTCAGAAAGGCAATATAGGCACCAGCACTTCTACCCAAACTCTGCACCCTAAAGCAGGGATGCAAGCACACATGTTCTACTTACCGTAATGCACAAACATACCAGTGTTTGGCACTGCTACCCACTTCCATTCAGAAACAATTGTAATAATGCCAACCAAACCCAATCTGCACAACATTGGTCCTGCTCTACACTCTCTACTCCATGCATACAAGCAATACTGCATAGTGCACTGCAACACTTACTAATCTGAGCTATGCAGACTAACCAGGCACATATGAAAACCAGTTGAACCATGACTTTTATGTACACTATTCCAATAGTGCACCCAGTGGACACACTGCACGACTGGTCACTGCAGCATCTCCACCCATACACTGACAACTGTACGATGTCCTAACAATCACCACACCCATGCAACCAACAATGTCTGCAATGCAGCCAAATCTCTCACAAAGGAACAACGTGACACCTACTTGCACCCAGTGGACATATTTTTCTGTGCAAGGGCTCCAGCCATGCATCGAAGGGGCTACAGACTTTTAACACACAAAACACCATAGTACATGCTTTCTTTAAAGGTTCATGCCATGTGGAATGCACTCCCCTTCTGCAATTCTGCCTGTCACCACTCATCACACAAAGAAATTGCTGCTGGAGCTGTCATGCCACAACGAAGGCTGCCTGCAATCCCCACACAAGGATGTTGCCTGCTGAGGTAACCGCGCATTGGCGTAGTATGCATGGCACATCAGTCTTCTTCTAATGAGATATATCACATGAAGCACTTCCCACTCCCCCATCCCTTCTTCCCACCACCAGATGCCGTAAAGTGTTTTCCTGGCCCGTTCGCCGCCGCATTGTCCTCGGATACAACATGCCGGTGTTATCGACAACTATCGATGCACAACACGGTAGCGCACACTGCAGTGCAATCAAAATGTTGGCCGCGCGGCGAGGCGGGAACTGGGACGCCGGAGCGGAGGCAGATATGGCTACTTTTAGTTGCCACACTGTTGCATACAAGAGGCATAGCCATGAACACAGTGCCTTAGGCTCTTGGCACACACACCACAACACCGTACTCCGATACGCCATGGCAGCGTTTCCCAAAAAGCTTTGACGCACAGCACGCTTCTCTCCAGCCAACCACCGGCCGCGTCCAAAGTTTGTCGACAGCACGACGTACTGCAAGCCAATGAGCCTTCTGTCTGTGGAAATGGATCCGTGGATACAAGACCAGATCTGCTGATATGTCTAAAACCAGCAAAGCTACTCAAGATAAATCCCATAGACTTGCTGAGAGTCATCCTCAGTTCCAAAAAATGGTCCAGTGAAGACATAGATAGGGTCATGTCAAGAATGTCTTCTTTGGCAGATTTGTAAGATAAAAATCCAGAAAGGGGGCGACTCCCTCAGGCTCTACTGATCCTATCCCCCCGAGTAAGAAGCCCCGGTTTGAAACTCAGATGAGGTCAGAACCCTTTGAGGTACAACCATACGCAAGACCATACTCACTGTATCAAGGAGAGGCTTCCTTTTGTGAGGACCAAGAATTTGGTATGATAGAAGAGCAAATCGGGACGGGCTACTATGGGGATGAGGACCAGGAAGAGGAAGACCCGGAAACATACAGAGTAGATTCCCCGGTAGAGAACGAAGCCCCGGTTACCGACTCCCCGGTCGATAACCAACCCCTCCTAAACGAGGTTCTCGCACGCGCAGCAGAACATTTCCACATTGACACCCACGGTGTCCAGGAGGAAAGGGACTTCGCAGAAGAGTTGGTGGGAGAAAGGAGGCCTGTTGCCCAGACCATCCCTATCCTTAAGTCCATTCAGCGGAGAATAGATCCGTCCCTGGTGAACCCGAACCTCACCAGAGCAGTCCATCCCAGGGTTGAAAAACTTTTCAGGGCGGCCCAGTCTGACCCTCTCTATATAAGAGGACATCTGAAGCCAGACTCCCTAGTTGTCACCAACACTCGTAAGAGGGCTGGAACACCCTTGTCATCGTCCGAAGCTCCTCCCGACAAGGAGAGCAAAAAACTATACGGTTTCTGCAGGAAAGTAGCCTCAACGTCCGCCTATCAAGCAAGGATTGCAAACTCCACCACCCTGTTGGCCAGCTACAACTGCCATCAGTGGTAAGAAGTCGCGGCACTCATAGCCTCTGCTCCTGAACCTTTAAAGGGCCAGTTAGCTCGGATTTCCGCAGAGGGTAGAGCCGTGTCTGGTTGCATTTTGAAAGCAACCTTCGCCGCCACGCGGACAACGCAGGCAGATTGATAGCGGAAGGCACTGTTCTCAAAAGACATGCGTGGTTACGGCAGTCTGGTTTTAAGGCAGAAACCCAGGCATCATTGTTGGACAAACCGGTGGAAACCGATCTGTTTGGTAAGGCGGTCGAAGACGCACTGAAGAATGCCGAGGACGAATACGAGACACTCCAGTCCCTTGGCCAGTTAACCAATAAAACCCCTAACCAGAGAGGGAATAGTAATTTTCGTCGCCCACGCGGCCAAAATTCCCAGAGAGGATCTACCTATTCCCAGGGGCAGGGTACACAGTGGAACAACCAACAGTCTACCCAGGGTTACGGCAGGGGTAATAAGAGAGGTCGTGGTAAAGGCAGAGGCAGCCCCAACAAGGGAGGCGGCACGCCTCCACCAAAGCAGTGACGCTCAGTTCAGGGTCCCTTCTCACGCAACCCCAGTAGGGGGACGCATTTCCAACTTCACCCAGGCTTGGGAAGGGATCACATCAGACAGATGGGTGCTGTCAACAGTATCCACAGGATATTGTATAGAACTACTGCAGCGTCCCCGGAACCATCCTCCACGACACTCTTTAGAACATCAGAAGATTCTCCTCGAGGAGATCGCCATTCTGCTAGAAAAGGACGCGATAGAACTCGTCCCGGGATAACAGGTAAACAAGGGTATTTATTCAACTTACTTCCTTGTGCCAAAGAAAGATTTGACAATGCGCCCAGTATTGGACTTGCGGCCTGCCAACAAGTATGTCAAGCCCCAAAAATTTTGTATGACCACGCTACAAGAGGTAATCCCCCCTCCTAAAAAAGGGGATTACATGGCAACCTTGTATTTGAAAGATGCATATTTTCATATTTCCATGTTCCCACCGCACAGAGTATTTGCGCTTCAAGGTGGACAGTCGACACTACCAATTCAAGGTACTGCCCTTCGGGATAGCTTCAGCACCAAGGCTATTCACCAAGGTGGTGGCGGCTGCAAACCTACGCAGGGAGGCAATCCCAGTGTACCCTTATCTGGACGACTGGCTCATAATGGGGGAAACCCCAGGAATTTGCAGGACAAACATTCAAAGGACTATCGACTTCCTTCACGAGTTAGGCTTCTCAATCAACGAGAAGTCAAGCCTAGTGCCAAGCACCTCAAAACAGTTCCTAGGAGCTATCCTAGATACCCAAGAGGGGTTGACCTTTCCTTCAGAAGAAAGAATTCGGAATATACTACTGCAAATTCCGCATTATCAGTCCGGTCAACAAATAACGGTACGCAAAGCAATGCGTTTACTGGGCATGATGGCGTCATGTATTTACCTGGTCCCCCACGCGTGCCTGCGCATGTGTCCCATGCAGGAATGGTTGGCGAAACAGTGGTCTCAGGCAAGTGGTCAGTGGGACGATCTAGTGGTTGTTTCACCAACACTGGTACAAAGCCTTCACTGGTGGACAAGAGAGAATCTCGCACAGGGGAAACCCTTTTACGATCCCGAGGTACAGGCAGTACTCACTACAGATGCATGCCTGACTGGGTGGGGAGCTCACCATTTCCACCACACAGCTCAGGGTCTCTGGTCTCACTCAGTGGCCAAGAACCACATCAACCTGCTAGAGCTTCTGGCAGTATTCAGAGCGCTTCAGGCGTTCGAGCCCCACCTACTAAACCTGTCAGTGCAAATCCCGACGGACCGCACAACAGCCATGTTCTACCTGAACAAGCAAGGAGGGACTCGCTCGTCAAATCTGTCCAAGCTTGCCCAGAAAATCTGGATATGGGCACTCAGATGGAACATCTTCCTGTCATCACAACATGTTCCAGGGGAGCTCAATACCCTATCGGATGCTCTGAGCAGAGACTCCCTCCCAGAGGAACACGAATGGGTTCTACACAGAGAGGTCGTAGAAGATATCTTCTCTCAGTGGGGTTTCCCACTATAGACCTATTCGCCACAAGCGAAAACAGACAATGCCCAGGATTTGCATCCAGGTTCCCCCAACCAGACTCCCAGGGGAACGCCCTGTGGATGAACTGGTCAGGGATGTTTGCGTACACTTTTCCACCAACTCCTCTCATCAGGAAAGTGGTGAACAAGATGAACAGAGTCGATGACGCTCGTCCTAGTTGCTCCCATGTGGGCAAGACAACCGTGGTTCCCACACCTATGCGCAGGATGGCGGTGTGCGAGCCCATCAAACTTCCAGCCTGGTACAACCTATTGTCCCAGCACCAATATCAAACAGTGCACCAGCAACCCAACTCAATGAACCTGGCAGCATGGCTCATGAGGTCATAGAGTTTGGACATCTCAATTTGCCACAGAGGTGTATGGACATCCTAAAAGAATCTAGGAAACTAAACACAAGGCACTGTTACTTTGACAAGTGGAAGAGGTTCGTTATCTGGTGCCAAAGTAGATCAATCAACCCCGTTAATTGCACTCCTTCCACTATTGTTACATACATGCTCCACCTGCTGGATGCAGGATTGGTTTTTAACTCACTGAAAGTACACCTGGCAGCCCTGTCGGCTTACACCACTTCCCATAGCAAAGTTTCGTGGTGGAAAGTACCAGTAGTTAAAGCCTTCATGGAAGGAGTAAAGAGACTTCACCCTCCTATTTCAAACCCACCACCAGGGTGGGACCTTAATGTGGTGCTAGCCAAGCTCATGGGCCCCCCTTTCGAACCCATGCATAAAAGCAGTCTCAAACACCTGACTTAAAAAACGGCCTTCTTAGTAGCTATTACTTCTATAAGAAGGGTCAGTGAAATTCAGGCTCCGTCAGTGCAGGATCCCTTCTTTACTGTCCATAAAGACAAACTGGTTTTACGCACACACCCTAGGTTCTCACCTAAATTTATATCAAAATTCCATGTAAACCAGTCCATCGAGCTTCCGGCTTTCTTCCAGGACCCGCAAAGCTCGGCTGAGGTGAAACTACACACCCTAGATGTGCGTAGGGCAGTCCTCTACTATGTAAATAAGACCAGACCGCTAAGAAAAACAGATCAACTGTTTGTCTCCGTAGCTACAGGCAGAGAGGGGATCGTGTCTCTAAAGGTGCCATCTCGAAGTGGATTATTAACTGTATCCCGCTGTGTTACTCACTTTCTGAAAGAACTCTGCCTTTCACGCCAAGAGCCCACTCTATTAGAGGCATTGGGGCCACTCTGGCTTTCATTGCAAATGTACCTCTTGACACCATTTGCAAAGCAGCTACTTGGAGCTCTATTCACACTTTTACTCAGCATTACTGCATTGACACCCATTCCAAGGCAGATACACAAGTGGGACAAGCGGTTCTAAGACACCTATTTGCTCATGACCCTTCTCACATCCCACCTCCTTCAGGTACTGCTCGCTAATCTATGCACAGCATGTGATCTAAGCAGATTCCACAAGCCTCAGAAGGGATACATTACTCACCGTAATCGTATTTCTGATGCTTGTATCTGCTTAGATTCACATGCGACCCACCCTTCCTCCCCTCTGAGAGAAGGCGCATGATGGCTTGTAGGCTTACCTTTCTGTCTATCTGCTTGGATCATCTGTACTCGCGCTACTCCTCATGCTAGCTCATGTCAGAAAAAATACAATCTGAGGATCCTAGACGCGTGAGGGATCTTGGGTACAGTGGACGTCACACTAGGGATGGTATTACTGGCACGCCCTGTGTCGACGCCCATTTTCGAGTTTCTAAAAACAAACTAATACTCCGCAGCTTCCACTAGATGTCGGCCTATGCACAGCATGTGAATCTAAGCAGATACAAGCATCAGAAATACGATTACGGTGAGTAATGTATCCCATATATATCTATCTGAGGCTTGTGGAATCTGCTTAGATCACATGCTGTACATAGGCCATCTAGTGCAAGCTGCAGAGTATTAGTTTGTTTTTTGAAACTCAAAGGGGCATCGAACTAGGGCATGCCAGTAATACTATCCCTAGTGTGACGTCCACTGTACCCATGATCCCTCATGCGTGTAGGACCCTCGGCTTGTTTTTTTCCACCATTCCAGTCGGACGCATATTGCGGAGTTCCATTGACATTGGCCAATTCTACATAGATTATTGTTAAAATTCCCTGTTCTTTCCACCCTACGCCGAAGATCAAGGACAACAGCTGTCGAAACTCCATGACAGACTCTGGGCCTCGGAAGGCCTCTGGCCTCGGCCCGGGCCTTGGAAGGCCTCTGGCCTCTGCCCTATAAAAGTACGGAGAATGGGGGTGGTCATACAGGCATCTGCATTTATTTCCTACATGTACTCACTCGCTGCCAATTAATGCATATGGAGAGTATTCCTTTCAAATTCTGCTGAAGTGTAACCGGAAGTTCCCCTGGGTAGATAAGCACAATATGTGCAATTTGTGTCTCCCACAAGACCATCCTGAGGCTACCTGTCAAGCTTGTAAGCTCTTCAAGCCGAAAACACTTCAAGACCACTAAATGCTGGGCCCACTACGCCAGGCACCGAGAGGCCATGGACGCCGAAGGGACCTTTAGCGATGGCAGCAACGTCGACGTATCGGACGGCGAGGGCAGAAAGGTGACTTTAGACACCCATGTGCAAGCCCCCGACCTCAGAGGACTGGCCAGCAGTCCAGTTATGGGGACAACACCCGGCGGCAAAAGCACAACCCACACCACTCCCACTAAGCACATCAGCCCCAGCCATGACTCGACACGCGTGTTGAGCGATCGGCAACAGAAGGCACCAAGAGAGCGGTCTAACGATTCTGTGTCCTTTGGGCGTTCTCATTTGCCACATGACAAGGACCAACCGTCCACGGTTCAAAAGAGTGCCGCTCTACCAATAGTTGTAGAGGCTCGGTCGTCGGACGATTCCGACCTCTATGCTCCCAAGTCTAAGTGTGTAGCGTCGTCTCCCGAGATTCAACACCCTCTTTCTACCACCTCCGAATCTCGACGTGAAGCGTCGAAACCCTAAAACCTCCGGAAAACATTCCTCTATTCATGGGAAGGGGGATAAACCGCACAAGAGACCTTCAGAACACCATAAAGAAAAACAGAAGGCCCCTGAAAAGTCCAAGGTCCCTGACACCACTCCTGAGGGTATAATTGTCCTTCCCACTCCTCATGACCCGGACATGGGTGAGGAACCAGAGCAAGAGGTTTATTCCCAGTTACAAGGAATGGAACTCGGCTGATATTGATAGGGTAATGAGAAGGATGTCTTGTTTTTTTTGTAGAATTCTATGAAAAAGACCCCAATTATTTCAATAGCTATGGAAACACACCAGCTACCTCTGCCCCTTCGGGATCCAAGGAGACTCAACCCCTAATAAAAGGCTCCGCTCTGACTCCGGCGCAGGGATTGGTTCCGACCCTTGGCTATAATTGAACCTCATCATCCAGAGTCATATGGTGAGGAGACACACAGATGCTGAACAACCCGACAGGGGTTGCTTATTATTGGGATGAGGAGGACCAGGAAGAGGAAGTTGAGGCGAAAGCCTATAATCTTGACTCCCCTATTCCTAAGAATCCCCTGGTGAATGACTCACTGATGGATAATCAGCCACTCCTCAATGAGGTACTGGCTAAAGCAGCAGCTCATTTTCAAATAGACACACAGGGTGTCCAAGAAGATGGAGATTTCGCGGATGAAATCCTAGGGGACAGGAGAGCCATTGCCCAAGCCATCCCCTTATTAAAATCAATCCAGCGTAGAATTGATCCCTCGCTGGTAACCCCAAATCTTACTCGTGCAGTGAATCTACGAGTGGAAACATTATTCCGGGCCGATCCCATGTACATAAGGGGTCAATTAAAACCTGACTCCTTGGTAGTAACAACCACCAGAAAGAGGGCAAGCACACCACTAGCTTCTTCTGAAGCACCTCCCGATAAAGAGAGCAAAAGGATATATGCTCTGGGTAGGAAAGTTGCATCCACGTCAGCCTATCAGGCACTTATTGCTAACAGTACCACTCTTTTAGCAAGCTATAACTGCCACCATTGGGAACAAGTAGCTGCTCTAGTAGCCTCGGCACCTGAACCACTAAAGAGCCAGTTGGTCCAAATTGCATCAGATGGAAGGTCTGTGTCTGGATGCATCCTTAAAGCAAATTTCAATGCAGCAGATAATGCATGAAGATTAAAAGCAGAAGACACAGTAATAAAGCGCCATGCTTGGCTCAGGCAGTCGGGGTTTAAACCCGAGACCCAAGCCACGCTTATAGACATGCCGGTAGAGCATAATGTTCTATTCGGCAAGGCAGTGGAAGAGGCACTAAAGACAGCTAAAGACGAGTATGAGACCCTAAAATCTCTCGGCCAGCATGAACATAAACCCCCAGGTCAAAGGGGAAATAATAGTTTTCGTCGCTTTCGCGCCCCAAGCTCCCAGAGGGGTTCGAACTACTACCAAAATCAAGGAACCTTGTGGGGCAACAATCGGTTCCAAACATCACAGGGATTCACCAGAGGCCAGCGCAGGGGCCGCACTAGGGGTAGAGGCAGCCCCGCCAGGGTGGCACGCCACCTAGTAAACAGTGACGTTCCGCTTCAGGTCCCCTCCCACGCATTTCCCCAGTAGGGGGGGCGAATTTCCACCTTCAACCACGCATGGGTGGGGATCACTTCGGACAGATGGGTGCTGACTACAGTGTCCGCAGGATACTGTATACAACTATTAGGACTTCCCCACGACCATCCTCCAAGACAGAAGGTACACTCGTTGGAGCACCAGAAAATCCTTCTCGAGGAAATCGTCACTCTACTTGCAAAGAACGCCATAGAACTCGTCCCGGGCAACCAGGTAAACGGGGGTATTTATTCAACCTACTTCCTTGTGCCAAAGAAAGATTCAACAATGCGGCCAGTATTAGATTTGCGCCCTGTATGTCAATCCACAAAAATTCTGCATGACTACACTCCAAGAGGTAATTCCCCTACTAAAAAAGGGGCTTACATGGCAATATTGGATATGAAAGATGCCTATTTTCATATTTCAATGTTCCCAGCGCACAGAAGATTCTTGCGTTTCAAAATAGACAACCAGCACGACCAGTTCAAGGTGCTGCCCTTCGGTATAGCCTTAGCTCCAAGGGTATTCACCAAGGTACTGGCGGTGGTGGCAGCGCACCTACACAGGGAGGCAATCCCAGTGTACCTTTACCTTGACAACTGGCTCATCACAGGGGGTAACTCCCGTAATTTGCAGGGTAAACATTCAGAGAACAATCAACCTCCTCTTCCAATTGGGCTTCTCAATCAACAAGAAGAAATCAAGCCTGGTGCCAAGCACCTCAAAACAGTTCCTAGGAGCTGTCCTAAACACCCAAGAGGGGTTGGCCTTTTCATCGGAGGAAAGAATTCGAAATCTGTTGCTGCAAATTCTTCAACATCAGGCTTGTCGCCAAATAAGGATGCGCAAAGCGATGCGTTTGCTAGGCATGATGGCATCTTGCATTTACCTGATTCCCCATGCGCGCCTGCGACCCATGCAGGAATGGTTGGCGAAACAGTGGTCTCAAGCAAGCGGTCAGTGGGATGATCTAGTGGTCGTTTTACCAACACTAGTACAACGTCTTCGCTGGTGGACGAGAGAAAATCTTACGAAGGGGAAACCCTTCTACGATCCAGATATGCAGGCCGTTGTCACAACAGACGCCTCTCTGGCAGGGTGGGGAGTTCATTACCTTCATCACACAGCTCAGGGTCTCTAGTTTCACACAGTGGCTCAGAACCACATCAGTCCATTAGAACTTCTGGCAGTCTTCAGAGCGCTTCGGGCATTCAAACCCCTCCGATCCAACCTGTCAGTGCAGATCCTAACAGACAGCACAACGGCGATGTTTTACTTAAACAAGGGGGCACTTGATCGCCAAATCTGTCCAAGCTTGCCCAGACAATTTGGAGATGGGCACTCAAATGGAAGATTTACTTGTCATCCTAACATGTTGCAGCAAATCTCAACTCTCTAGCAGATGCTCTGAGCAGGGATCCCCTTCCAGAAGAACACTAGTGGACACTACACAAGTCGTAGGAGACCTTCTCTCAGTGGGGTTTCCCCACTATAGACCTATTCGCCACAAGCGAAAACAGGCAATGCCCAGACTTCGCATCCAGGTTCCCCCAGCCAGGCTCCAAGGGGAACGCCTTATGGATGAATTGGTCAGGGATGTTTGCCTACGCTTTTCCACCAACCCCTCTGATGAGGAAGGTGGTCAACAAGACCCACAGGGAACCAATGACTCTCATCCTAGTTGCTCCTATGTAGGTGAGACAACCGTGGTACCCACACCTATGCAAATTGGCGCTGTGCAACCCCCGTCAAACTCTGTGCCGGTACAACCTACTCTCCCAGCACGAGGAACTAACACTGCATCCTCAGACCAACTCAATGAACTTTGCAGCATGGCTCCTGAAGTCATGGAGTTCGGACATCTCAATTTACACCAGAGATGTATGCATATCTTGAAAGAGTCAAGAAAACCTAACACAAGGCACTGTTACTATGACAAATGGAAATGATTTATTTGGTGCCAGAATAAGCAAATCAACCCAGTTGATTCCTTCTAATGTCGTCACCTATATGCTCCACCTATTGAATGCAGGGTTAGTGTTTAACTCACTTAAAGTACACCTGGCAGCTTTATCAGCCTACACCACTTCATATAACAAGGTGTCATGGTGGAAAGTACCAGTTGTCAAAGCATTTATGGAAGGGGTAAAGAGACTCCACCCTCCAATTTCTAACCCACCACCAGGTTGGGACCTTAATGTGGTACTTGCTAAGCTCATGGGAACCCCCTTTGGGCCCATGCACAAATCTAGTCTCAAACACTTGACTTATAAAACTGCCTTCTTAGTAGCCATCACATCCATAAGAAGGGTCAGTGAAATTCAAGCTCCGTCAGTGCAGGATCCTTTCTTTACTGTTCATAGGGATAAACTGGTTTTACGCACTCACCCTAGGTTCTCACCTAAGTACATTTAAAAATTCCATGTTAACCATTCTATCGAGCTACCAGCCTTCTTCCAAGAACCCAAAATCTCTGCTGAGGTGAAACTCCACACACGTGAGGAGGGCGATCCTCTACGATGTAGACAAGACCAGGCCGCTAAGAAAGACGGATCAACTGTTCGTCTCCATAGCTCCAGGCAGAGAGGGAGATTGCGTCTCTAAGAATGCCATCTCTAGGTGGATAGTCGGATATATCCAACTGTGCTATTCCCTTCCAAATAAGACACTGCCTTTTACGCCAAGGGCTCACTCTACAAGAGGTACTGGAGCCACTTTGACTTTCATTGCAAATGTACCCCTTGTTAACATTTGCAAAGCAGCTACATGGAGCCCTATTCACACCTTTACTCAGCACTACTGCTTTCACGCTCATTCCAAGACAGATACTCAAGTGGGACAAGCGGTTTTAAGACATTTGCTCGCTCATGACCCTTCTCTCATCCCACCTCCTAACACTGCTCGCTAATCTATGCACCGCATGTGATCTAAGCAGATTCCACAAGCCTCAGAAGGGATACATTACTCTCCGTAATCGTATTTCTGATCCTTGGATTCACATGCGCCCGCCCTTCCTCCCCTCTGAGAGGAGGAGCATGGATGCTTGTAGTCTTATCTATCTTATCTGCTTGGATACTCTGTACTCACGCTACACCTTATGCTACCCCATGTCAGAAGAAATACAATCTGAGGGTCCTACACGTGTGAGGGATCATGGGTACAGTGGACGTCACAGTAGGGATGGTATTACTGGCACGCCGTAGTTCGCCCCTTTTCGAGTTTCGAAAAACAAACTGTAATACTCCGCAGGTTCCACTAGATGTCGGCCTATGCACAGCATGTGAATCTAAGCATCAAACATCAGAAATACGATTATGGTGAGTAATGTATCCCATATATATGTGTTTGTGTGTATATATATATATATATATATATATATATATATATATATATATATATATATTTCTGAGGCTTGTGGAATCTGCTTAGATCACATGCTGTGCATAGGCCGACATCTAGTGGAAGCTGCGGAGTATTACAGTTTGTTTTTCGAAAGTCGAAAATGGGCGTCGACACAGGCGTGCCAGTAATACTATCCCTAGTGTGACGTCCACTGTACCCAAGATCCCTCACGCGTGTAGGATCCTCAGATTGTTTTTTTCCGCCATACTGGTCGGAAGCATCTTGCGGAGTTCGCTGGCCTTAGCCATACTTTTGCTGTTATTATAATTATAATTCTTATTCATTCCCTTCCCCACCCCAACGTCGACCCTCGCGACGACGGCTGGAGAAGTCATCGACCGTCGACTGCTGCACGACGGATCTGGGCCTCGGAAGGCCGCTGGCCTCGGCCCGGGCCTAGTAGGCCGCTGGCCTCGGCCCTTACAAGTAGGGAGAGTGGGGGGTGGTACATACTCTTCACTCTTGATATATAGTTACATTATATATATTCCTACACTTAGCAGCCCGCTGCCTCAAGGTGCGTATGGAGGGTACCCCTTTTCAATTCTGCCCCAAGTGCAATCGCAAATACCCTTGGGTCGACAGGCACGCCACGTGCAATCTCTGCTTGCCGAGGGATCACCCCGAAGCGATCTGCAGAGCGTGTAGTAGGTTTAAACCTAAGACACTTAAGGACCGTTCGACTAAGCGTTCGGCCCACCACGCCAGGCAGGAGGCCATGGCAGCTGAGGGCGCCTTCAGCGATGGCAGCGACGCCGTACTTTCGGACGGCGAGGGCATTATGGCGTCGAAAGACAGCCGGCGAGCGCAGGTCCCCGACCTCGGAAGGTCGTCCGGCAGGGCGGCTATGGGGAAGACCCCCGGCGACGCAAGCACTACACACCTAACACACACTAAACACACTAAGACCAACCGGACCTCGACGACGTCGACTTCCCGGAAAGAGGCACAAGAAGAACGGTCCGACTCGGTGTCCTCTGGGCGCTCTCGATCGAGATCACCTCACGACGCAAGGCAATCATCCACTCTTGCCAAGAGTGCCTCGCTACACACATTAACAGAAGTTCGATCGTCGGGAGACGAAGACGACTTCCACCCCCAGGCCGCGCTCCAAGGTAACCGAGACCGCGGTTAACACCAGTGAGGCCCCACGCCCGAAGCACACAGATACCTCTCCAGACCCTCGGCGCCAGGCGTCGAAAGTCTCTGGGGCCTCCAAGGGACAGGGAAAACATTTTTCCACGCACGGGGAGGGGGGGAAACAGCGGAAAGCACAGCCTTCCACTCCTGTAAAGCCATCCTCTCACCCTAGGCAGACAAGCAAACACAAGTCTACCCTTGAAAAGTCCCATAAATCAGCACCTACTAAAGTAATACCCGGTTCCAGGGAATGGTCCAGTGAAGACATAGACAGGGTTATGTCTAGGATGTCTTCCTTGGCTGATTTTTATGATAAGAACCCAGAACACTTTCTTTCATATAACCCTCAAGGGGCCACACCCTCAGGCTCCTCCGATCCTATCCCGCTAAGTAAAAAGCCCCGGTTCGAAAGACCTGAACCCTTCGAGGTTCAGCCTTACTCCACTCCATATTCTACTCCACTCCCCAGTTACCAGGGACAAGTTTTCCCTGAAGAGGACCAGGAGTTTGAAATTATGGAAGAACAGACCGGGACAGATTACTATGCAGAGGATGAGGACCTGGAGGAGGGAGAAGATGAGCAGGAAATTTACAGAGTAGATTCCCCAGTACAAAGCGAAGCCCCAGTTACCGACTCTCCAGTTGATAACCAGCCCCTCCTTAACGAGGTTCTCGCTCGAGCAGCGGAACATTTCCACATCGACACCCACGGTGTACAGGAGGAAAGGGACTTCGCGGAGGAGTTTGTAGGAGAGAGGAGACCAGTCGCTCAGACCATCCCTATCCTCAAATCCATCCAACGAAGAATAGATCCTTCCCTGGTGAATCCTAACCTCACCAGAGCTGTCAACCCCAGAATTGAAAAGATTTTCCGGGCAGCCCAGTCTGACCCTTTGTATATAAGGGGACATCTTAAACCAGATTCCCTAGTGGTTACCAACACTAGAAAAAGGGCTGGCACGCCCTTATCTTCATCAGAAGCTCCTCCCGACAAGGAGAGCAAAAAACTTTACGGGTTTGGCAGGAAGGTAGCCTCAACGTCCGCCTACCAAGCAAGGATTGCGAATTCCACCACCCTGTTGGCTAGTTACAATTGCCATCAATGGGAAGAAGTCGCGGCGCTCATTGCCTCTGCTCCAGAACCGTTAAAGGGCCAGCTGGCTCGGATCTCGGCAGAGGGGAGAGCCGTGTCTGGTTGCATTTTAAAAGCAACTTTCGACGCCGCTGACAATGCAGGGAGATTGATAGCAGAAGGTACTGTTATCAAGAGACATGCGTGGTTACGGCAGTCGGGATTCAAGACAGAAACCCAGGCTTCTTTAATAGACAAGCCAGTGGAACCCGACCTATTGTTTGGGAAAGCGGTCGAAGACGCACTTAAAAATGCCAAAGATGAATATGAGACTCTCAAATCCCTTGGCCAGCTTACCAACAAACCCCCTAACCAGAGGGGGAACAGTAATTTTCGTCGCCCACGCGGCCAAAATTCACAAAGAGGCAACTATGCCCAGGGACAGGGTACACAATGGAATAACAACCAGCAGTCTACCCAGAGTTACGGCAGGGGTAACAAGAGAGGTCGTGGAAGAGGCAGAGGCAGCCCCAACAAGGGAGGTGGCACGCCTCCACCAAAACAGTGATGCTCAGTTCAGGGTCCCTTGTCACGCAACCCCAGTAGGGGGACGCATTTCCACCTTCACCCAGGCTTGGGAAGGGATCACCTCAGACAGATGGGTGCTGTCAACAGTATCCGCAGGATATTGTATAGAACTACTGCAGCGTCCCCGGAACCATCCTCCACGACAAAGAGTGCACTCCCTAGAGCATCAAAGGATCCTTCTCGAGGAGATCGCCATTCTGCTAGAAAAGGACGCGATAGAACTCGTCCCAGGACACCAGGTAAACAAGGGTATCTATTCAACTTACTTCCTTGTGCCAAAGAAAGATTTGACAATGCGCCCAGTATTGGACTTACGGCCTGCCAACAAGTATGTCAAGCCCCAAAAATTCCGTATGACCACGCTACAAGAGGTAATCCCCCTCCTAAAAAAGGGGGATTACATGGCAACCTTGGATATGAAAGATGCTTATTTTCATATTTCCATGCTCCCAGCGCACAGAAAGTACTTGCGCTTCAAGGTCGACAGTCGCCACTACCAATTCAAGGTACTGCCCTTCGGGATAGCTTCAGCACCAAGGGTATTCACCAAGGTACTGGCGGTGGCGGCTGCACACCTACGCAGGGAGGCAATCCCGGTGTACCCTTATCTGGACGACTGGCTCATAACGGGGGAAACCCCAGGAATTTGCAGGTCAAACATTCAGAGGACTATCGACCTCCTCCACGAATTAGGCTTCTCTATCAACGAGAAAAAGTCAAGTCTGGTGCCAAGCACCTCAAAACAGTTTCTAGGAGCTATCCTAGATACTCAGAAAGGATTGACCTTCCCTTCGGAAGAGAGAATTCGGAATATACTTCTGCAAATTCCGCATTATCAGTCAGGTCAACAGATAACAGTACGCAAAGCTATGCGGTTACTGGGCATGATGGCGTCATGCATTTACCTGGTCCCCCACGCGCGTCTGCGCATGCGTCCCATGCAGGAATGGTTGGCGAAACAGTGGTCTCAGGCAAGTGGTCATTGGGACGATCTAGTGGTCGTTTCGCCAACACTCGTACAGAGCCTACACTGGTGGACAAGGGAGAATCTCGCAAAGGGGAAACCCTTTTACGATCCCGAAGTACAAGCCGTGGTGACTACAGATGCATGCCTGACTGGGTGGGGAGCTCACCATCTCCACCACACAGCTCAGGGTCTCTGGTCTCACTCAGTAGCCAAGAACCACATCAATCTGCTAGAGCTTCTGGCAGTATTCCGAGCGCTAAAGACGTTCGAGCCCCATCTACTGAACTTGTCGGTGCAGATCAGGACGGACAGCACGACAGCCATGTTCTATCTGAACAAGCAAGGGGGGGACTCGTTCGCCAAATCTGTCCAAGCTTGCCCAGAAAATATGGATATGGGCACTCAGACGGAACATCTTCCTGTCATCACAACATGTTCCAGGGGAGCTCAATTCCGTAGCGGATGCTCTAAGCAGAGACTCCCTCCCAGAAGAACACGAATGGGTCCTTCACAGAGACGTAGTAGAAGATCTCTTCTCTCAGTGGGGTTTCCCCACTATAGACCTATTCGCCACAAGCAAAAACAAACAATGCCCAGGATTTGCTTCCAGGTTCCCCCAGCCGGACTCCCAAGGGAATGCCCTGTGGATGAACTGGTCAGGGATGTTTGCGTACGCTTTTCCACCAACTCCTCTCATCAGGAAGGTGGTGTACAAGATGAACAAGGAATCGATGACGCTCATCCTAGTTGCTCCCATGTGGGCGAGACAACCATGGTTTCCACACCTACGCAGGATGGCGGTGTGCGAGCCCATCAGACTCCCAGCCTGGTACAACCTACTGTCCCAGCAACAGGGTCAAACAGTGCATCAGGAACCCAACTCTATGAACCTAGCAGCATGGCTCCTGAAGTCATAGAGTTTGGACATCTCAAATTACCACAGAGGTGTATGGACATTCTAAAGGAGTCCATGAAACCAAATACAAGGCACTGTTACTTTGATAAGTGGAAAAGATTCGTTATCTGGTGCCAGAATAAACAAATCAACCCGGTTGATTGCACTCCTTCCAACATTGTGACATACATGCTCCACCTGCTGGATGCAGGGTTGGTTTTTAACTCGCTGAAAGTACACCTGGCAGCCCTCTCGGCTTACACCACATCCCATAACAAGGTCTCGTGGTGGAAAGTACCAGTGGTTAAAGCCTTCATGGAAGGAGTAAAGAGACTTCACCCTCCTATTTCGAACCCACCGCCAGGATGGGACCTCAACGTGGTGCTAGCTAAGCTCATGGGACCCCCATTCGAACCCATGCATAAAAGTATTCTCAAACACCTGACTTATAAAACGGCCTTCTTAGTAGCCATTACCTCCATAAGAAGGGTCAGTGAAATTCAGGCTCTGTCAGTGCAGGATCCTTTCTTTACTATCCACAAGGACAAACTGGTTTTACGCACACACCCTAGGTTCTCACCTAAATTCATATCCAAGTTCCATGTAAACCAGTCCATCGAGCTTCCGGCTTTCTTCCAAAACCCGCAAAGCTCGGCTGAGGTGAAACTACACACCCTAGATGTGCGTAGGGCGGTCCTATACTATGTAAATAAAACCAGACCGCTAAGTAAAACAGATCAACTGTTTGTCTCCGTAGCTACAGGCAGAGAGGGGGATCGCGTCTCTAAGGGCGCTATCTCGAAGTGGATTATCAACTGTATACAGCTGTGTTACTCTCTTTCTGAAAAGACTCTGCCTTTTACGCCAAGGGCCCACTCTACTAGAGGCATTGGTGCCACTCTGGCTTTCATTGCAAATGTTCCCCTCGACACCATTTGCAAAGCAGCTACTTGGAGCTCTATTCACACTTTTACTCAGCATTACTGCATTGACACTCATTCCAAGACAGATACACAAGTGGGACAAGCGGTTCTAAGACACCTGTTTGCTCATGACCCTTCTCACATCCCACCTCCTTCTTCTGGTACTGCTCGCTAATCTATGCACAGCATGTGATCTAAGCAGATTCCACAAGCCTCAGAAGGGATACATTACTCACCGTAATCGTATTTCTGATGCTTGTATCTGCTTAGATTCACATGCGACCCACCCTTCCTCCCCTCCGAGAGAAGGCACATGATTACTTGTAGTCTTACCTTTCTGTCTATCTGCTTGGATTATCTGTACTCACGCTACTCCTCATGCTTCCTCATGTCAGAAAAAATACAATCTGAGGATCCTACACGCGTGAGGGATCTTGGGTACAGTGGACGTCACACTAGGGATAGTATTACTGGCACGCCTGTGTCGACGCCCATTTTCGACTTTCGAAAAACAAACTGTAATACTCCGCATCTTCCACTAGATGTCGGCCTATGCACAGCATGTGAATCTAAGCAGATACAAGCATCAGAAATACGATTACGGTGAGTAATGTATCCCATATATTAATTACCCAGCCTGCGGTAGCAGCCATGTAGTTACGGTTAAGTTGCTAAACCCATAGCAAGACCACTTTTTGGGTGGCTTATAACTTTGCTCCCCCTGGACGAATCCTCACCAAACTTTACAAAATAAGTCTACTCTGAATTCTTTTGCAAAGTTTGGTGAGGTTTGGTCAAGGGGGGAAAAGTGATGGGGTGGGGGTGTCCCAACATTTTTTTGGTTCCCATAGACATAATGGGAAAACATTTCTGTCTCACCTACAGCCCTGGATGGATTTTCACCAAATTTGCAGCAGGAGCGGTGGCTTGGTCCTGAAAGCGTGCTTTAGTTAATTTGGTGTAAATCCGTTCAGTAGTTTTTTTTTTTAAACGACCAAAATGTAAGGCAAAAAAATTCTATGTCCATTCCGGACTCGCCTTCCTGTTCGATCCACGGACTGGCCTCTGATTGGCCAGAAAAATTTGCTGACTTTTGCGTGGTCCGCGGACATCGGGACGCGGCCGCTGATTGCGTGGTGAGAAAACGTGAAATGCGTCGGTTTTCCTGAAACGCCCACCATCTTGGATTTGCAGACCTTTTTGGGGTCCGCGGACAGCGCAGTGAAAACCTTTTACAAAAAAGTAGCATTGCACTTGTCAAACTCAACAATCTCTGGGGATGTGCGGGTTGGGGGGGTGAGGATTGGATATGGCCAGAAGAAGCCAAAAAACTTGTTTTTCAGCCAGAGAATATTGTGTAGTTCGTTTTTGACTCAGAGACCTCATTTTGAAGCATTATTCAAAAATATGAAGCTGACACTGGAAGGTAGCAAGTCAATATATAATATCATTTCTGATCTCTACCAGATTTGATCATCATTACACCTGCTATGATTAACGCAGTAAAAACGTAGCATACTGTCAGAGAACCAGCATTGTTGCATAATAAGTTATAAACTTGATTCGCATTTAACAAAAATAGCACAATTCATCATTCTGAAACACCAGCTTGCGCAATCATGGAGTTCATGTTATGTTTGTCTAAGCTATACTATGGTATGATCAGGAGTGGCGTGACATAATAAAACACGCCGTCAGTCTAACATATTCAAGAGAGGTTCAACAAACTTGAAACTCACGGTTTCCTGGGCTTGCTGCTCCGACCTGCTGTCGACTGCTCTTCCCAACCCCCCACAATCTAGTGGTCTGCTTGCTGCAGATTCTCCTTAGCCTTAGTCTGTTGTGCTTTTCATATTAACACGCGTGACTTAGCCTACATATACTATTTGCATCACTTCCTCGGTCTGGAGAGAAAGTCTAGAGTCTGAATCTGCTCTTGTGCTTCGGTTTGCATTGCACACATGATTTACCTATGTGAAAACTCAATAAACCGTTACCGTCTTCGCCTCTTGGATATTTACCTTACAGTGAATGTGCTCCCTGTAGGGACAAGAGCAAAGCATGTCATTCGCTCGTTGACCCCTTTAAAGCCTCAGTTTAGTGATTGCCTTTCTTCAGAGGGAAATAGCTACATTTGTCTTCAGCCATTCTAACCGTGTATTTCTATTTTGGTATTGTTTCCTGCCTTTGGCTTCTTATCAGCGCAGAAGCATTTCTTAATGCCTACAAGCTCATCTTTAAACGGGAAGCTTGTGGTTGGCTTTCTTCTGTTAGAAAGGGGAAAAACTGTTCACCTTTAGCTGACCCTAACGGCAAGTGCCTGTGAGTTTACAGTTAGTGTCTGATTCTTTCTTTTTAAAGCCATGCTAGCATTGTGTGTGAATGCGTGTTTTTTTTGCTCAGAGAACATCCATAGCTTATTACTATGATCGTGTACTTTCACGGCATTAAGCTGTTGAAGACAAGAGGCTGCTATTCTGTGGTTGGGAAGCTCTGCGCTTGCTTCTTGGCTGAAACCACAATGGCAATATATCGGCTACAGCAGATGTCTTAACTTTGTCTTTTGACACTAGCCTTTGCCGTATGTGCAACCGTGTACTTCGTATTAATTGCATGCACAGTGAGTGAAGTGGTCTAATCTGTGGCACACCTGCCTTAGCTCGTTCGTGACATTTGTTAATCATGACAGTAGGATACGTTTGAGGGGGGGGGTGGGAAAGTGCTTGTAGTAATATGTTCATAGGGTTTTGCAGGCTGCCATGGCAAGGGAAGAGGGGCTATGTACGGAGCCCCACCTTGTCTTTCCATGTTGGCTGTGTTGGAAAAGGATTTTCTTTCCTACAGCGATAGGAAGAATAATCCTTCCTTCTTACAGCGGGATGCCGGAGGAAGAAAAATCTGTGTTTTAGCACCCTGGGCTCCCGCTTTGGGAAGCAGGGGTACTAATGGCCTTTATCCCCCATTTCAGGGGCTGCAATGGATAATGGTCCGTAGCCCTCCTTATTTATAATGCACCAATGCCTGCAGATATCAGGCTGTGTGGTTACAGTATTTGTTGAAGATGAGGTGGAGGAAAACAGCTTACTACTTGCTGAGAAAGGAACAACCTTTCTGAGAGCATTGCGGTCATTGGATTTGGTGTGGCGGCGCATGGAGGTGGTCCTGTAGGAGTACTGTCCAGGTAGTCTGCGATTGAGTACAAAATTGCACTCCGTGCATTTACCTTTGGTAGCTTTAGCCTTTGGTATACTCCCAACAGTAGCAAAGAACTGGCACATCCATGATTTGGTCTTGGTGCTAGAAGTAGGCACTTCCTCTACCTCATCTTCTTGGTCCTCTTCATTGTCTTTGAAAGTACTGCGCTTTTTTTGTTGTGAAGGTCCTGCTGGTGGTGGTTGTGGCTCTTGGGGAGGAGGGATGGCAATAACTGATGCCATTTTTAAGATAAATGGCAGTTTTGATAAAATTCTTCCAAGTATGTACTGTGTACTAGATTGGTAATGGATGAGTACGAAATGGTGTAGTGGTGTGCAAGGGAAATTTTGAAGTTGAAAGTTCCTAGATCAGTAGAAAATGCAGTTCCGAACTGTCTTCGAAGCACCTATACGATCACGAAGTGCAGACGCCTTCGCGAACACGTCACCATGCCGCACGCAAGCATATGGTCACATGGCACTGTCCAGAAGGTCTGCGATTTAGTCAGACGTTCCCGGACGTATACAAAATTATTTCAAAAAGTTGCAAAAAGTGTATAGGCTTGTTAAAAATGATGCTACAAGGTGGGAAATGGCAGAGTTTTAAGGTGAAACTTTGTAAATTGGACAAATATTGCTTATTGGCTACGTATGATATTAGTTGTAGAAAAATAGCATGCACTGGTAAAAACCCATGAAATTCACTAAAACTTTGTTAAAGGGACATAATGGTTACAGGTAAAACCGAAAACCCCCAGGAATTCGCCAGTTCTGGTAAGCTAAGCAACCATAACTCGCGCCACCACCGTGCACTGCTAAGACTAACACCCAGGACATCAAAGAGGACATCACAAATATCATTGATGACATCACTGATGACATCACATGTGAAATTAAAGTTAATGAAAAGTCCCTACCTACAAGGGGTTGATTTTGTTAACAAGTTGTCAGGGGTCTTTGTGTGATGTTAAACATGTAATAACTAGCTAACAATTCAAGACTTACTACACACTTGTGCTAGTACAAACAATACATATGAAGACCCACAATGCATATAAATCAGAGGCACATACGGGGAAACTAAAGGAAGAAAGAAACGGCATCATCAGAAAATGTTAATAGCATTAAAGTTTATCTTCCTGTATACAAATGAATTGTGTGTTTGGGGCCTGCTATTGCCCCATGAGCTGAGACCTGAGCAAAGTACATTAAGAACATACAACAAGATTAACGTTTTGATATACAGCACCTTTTGAAATCGAATATTCTGATTGTCGGTGAATAAAACCACCTGGCCTAGATTTTTCAGTGAACCAAAATAAGTGAGCCATATGTGTTGTCAATGACATTTGTGATGTCCTCTTTGATGTCCTGGGTGTTAGTCTTAGCAGTGCACGGTGGTGGCGCGAGTTATGGTTGCTTAGCTCACCATAACTGGCGAATTTCTGGGGTTTTTCGGTTTTACTTGTAACCATAACATCCATGTATCAATATTTTTCCATTGAATTTCATAGGTTTTTATTAGTGCGACTTGAAAAACGTCCCCTTAACTATATATATATATATATATATATATATATATATATATATATATATATATATATATATATATATATAATTTTTGCTTGCACATGTAACTGGAGACTGGGGCTCCAGAGGGGCTGCACATGCCTGACTTCGGAGTGCCACACTGTTGGTGACTCCCTCCCCCTACTGAGGGCTGACATTGAATATTGTGGGAGAGTTGGCTGGCTCTACTACAGATACCAGCATTTCCTGCTGCTACAGGCAGGTGGGTACTTTCCAGAGGGATTCAACCCTGTACACCTGAATACAATCAGCCTCCCTGATGATTGCTGAGGCATGAAAGCGCGCTAGGAGAAGATCTTTTGGACTGTTCAGCAGAGTGCAGCTTGGACCCAGAGTAGCGCCACTGCCACCCCACTTTTTGCTTGCACATATATACATATATGTAGGTGTGGGCCACAGGCACTCCTGTATGCATAAATGTGTGAAATAGAGATATGATATAAATAGCTATATATGCTCACAAAATGCAACTACAGTATCTATTTTTATGTGGGAGAAAAATTGTTTGCCAACTTCTGTTCCTAGGACTACGTGTGCACTGCTGGGTGAGGCAGCAGGCCTCAGCGTCACGACGCATAAGGAAAGTGTTTGCAATTCAAATGGGGGGGGGGTGGGGGTTTAGGGGTGGGAGGGAGCTGCATTTATTGTATTTTTTCTTTCAGCGATGGTCTGTGACAATATCGCAGAAATAATCAACCCAATTCATTCCTAGTTACACAAGCGATGAGGCTAGCAAAGGGCATGCTCCCGCTGACTAACAGCACTTATTAACGCCAGATGCAGTAAGCCGTGCTCGAGGTGGGGTTACAATGGGAAATGCGTGTGGTGGGGAGGGAAGCTGGCCAACAAAAGCTGCACTGAGATCGCCAAACCGGAGTGACACTTCGAGGAACCAGCAAAGTAAGGCTGTGATTGCAATGGGCGGCGGGTTTGCTTCAATAGAGGGCGGCATGGGAAGGTGCTTGCAGATGACGCCATTGCTAACTCCCACACCCACTGACTCCAGTCTAGACCTCCACCAGCACTTACCTGCTTGTCCCGTTATTGATGCAGTCTGCTGCCTAGCAAACAAATGCTGTTCCAACTACCCACCCCACCTGCTCCCCTATCTGACCCTTGACCCTCCATAGTGCAATCTAAACCTCAGGCATGACATGTACATGCACTGAGGTCAAAGAGGTGTTCCCACCCAGTTCATCAGCATGTCAATAGTCAAAATAAACCTGTTTGGGGCCTTGGGGCAGGGGTGAAGGCTGGAAAGTGCAGTGTTATTTTGGTTGAGGATACACGGGCCACAGACAACTGCTTGGAGGGCCGCATTGCGACCAGCATGTTGGACAAGCCTTAGTTCAAGAAATACATGAACTCTGGGCTTTCTGAAACTTTGTGGGGGCGTGATCAAGTGCACAGATCATGTTGCCCCCCCCACCTCTGATCTAGGTTATGTGTATGTATGGATATTTTTGAAGAGCACCTCCCATATGGATTGTAACTATTGAGTGTTCTCTGGATTGCACAAGCAATGAGTCCTTGGCGATCATTCAGAGGTTTTGCTCAAGCAGTTACAAATGGACTTGCAGGAGGCTAGAAGATTAGATGGGTCTCTTGACTCTTGAGAAATGCAACCATCTCTTTTTCCGGACAAGACTTTGATACTTTCAGTTCTGTAGTGTTGTGGTCGGTGTATACACTGTGCCTTTCTGCTACATCTGATGGAGAGCAGTCCACATCCTTCTAAAAGATTTTGGAGCCGCAGGTCCTCCAAAGTACTTGTCCTTCTATGCAATGTTGTCTTATCAGATGAGTTAGGCTGGGCGCCTCAGGCTACCACCTTGACCGCAAAGTATAAAACAGATGTGCTACCTATTGAGTGCAGACCCAAATCCGAGAAGAACCCCTTCCACAGTGGAAAAAACTGAGGCTGGGAAAGGAAAGTATAAGAAAAGGAATTGGAGAAGCTGGTGAGTTTCGGTGAGGGGCAGAGTAAGCAGAGCCACCGGAGAGGAGTGGTCTACTACAGGATCAGTTTATGACCATACGTTATTCATAGTATGTCCATTCTATTTTTAGAGAATCGAAAGTAGCTTTAAAAGATATGCTATATGCACCCGAACAAGACACTATTTCTAGTGGGTAGACTCTGTATAATTACTATCAAGCAAATGTTTATTTAAAACACAGCTTTATTAAGATTGCTGGTGACTTGTCTATTTTGTAGACTATTTACATTTGGGAATGTCAGTACATGGTTCATAACAAAGCAATACAAAACACGGTACACAGTGTATGGATACAAAACGGAGCAAACAAGATTGCAAATTATTTATAGCACACAACAAATTCAAAGAAAAGGGGGCAAATAAATATTACAGCATATTTGCATATAAAAACAAGCATGAACTCAATTTCTAGAAATTAGGACTAAGATAGTCTGGAGCACTTAAAATAAGTCTGACTTAATCCTAACAACAAAGTATCAGAAGAACTGAAAAAGCAAAAGTGACCATTCAAAGGGTCAGGCCTAACAGCTAATGAGTGAGCGAGAGGATCAAACCGTAGGTCTTTCTGGTTGGGGGTGGGTAATACCCCCGAAGGGTAGTGGACTTAGCAGCAGGAGAATTGCTGGGTCCAATGACGTTTCGGCTCTTAGTAGATGAGCCTTCTTCCGGGCCTCTGGAATAGTCTCTCTGGGGTGTATCAAGGGGCCGTGTTGAAGGAACTGTCTTGCAGAAAATGAAGGTGATATCTCCCTCCACTGCGCCGTCTAGTGTTGCAGCCTTGTGTTGCAGCCTTGTGTTGCTGCTAGACTCAGAATGCGCGAGCACAGCAGTAAAGGTCTGACAAGGCACAAAGGGTCTGATTCTGGTGAACTCTGGGCCAGACCGGTCCTTCCGGATGGATGGAATCCTTTTTACTGTCTGGGTAGGGAGACATCAACTGATTACTTCTGAGTGTTCCCTTCCGTGGAAGCGTCCACTTAATTTAATTGGGACGCTGTAGAACGTGGCGTGTGTGGAGCTGCGAATCGGTGTGTCTGCCAGTACGGAGTTCTCAGAGGAGTGAGCAGGGAACTGAAGGACAGAACCAGGAAAGCAGCGAAGAGGAGCAAGGAAAAACAAGAGTGCAGGTAGGATTGAGGAGATTACTATCGAGGCAACCGGGGACAACACAGTTGTCATGCAGTGGTTTACCCGAAAGGAACTACTATTGCATGCTGCGGTCCTAATCCACTTGAGCCTCATTTTGTGCCATAGCGATCCGACTATTGTCGGTCTTCAGCCAATCGTATCCACTGGTATTCCTATTACTTCTGGTACCAAAGAAGGATGCAGGTCTGGGACCCACCCATCCTAGATCTTGAGCACCTTCAGCTCCTTCAACAGGACTGATTCAAGATAATCACTCTGGGCACTGGTCCTAGATGCCACAGGGTTTGTGTCTATAGATCTGCAGGGCATGTTCTTCCATGATTGTATCCACCCCAAATATTGGGAATAACTTTTTGATTTGTGGTGGGAAATTCTTATTAACAGTTTGTAGTGTTCTCATTTAAAATGACTTTGGCGCCAGTGTATTCACGAAGGTTGTTGCAGTGGCGGCCGCACATGTTCACAGGATGCGTGGACGTCTTTAAATAACTCTACTGCTAGCTCTTTCGGGCCATGTTGGAGAATTGCAAAAAGGGACCTGTGGCTGTGCAGTCTACTCCACAACTTGAGTTTCTCGATCAACCCAAAGAAGAATAACTCTGGCCCATTCCAAATGCCTGCAGTAGCAGTCCTGGATACAGGGCGAGGCATAGCGTTTCTTCTCCCAGAGAAAGTGGCAAGCATTCAGACCACAGTGGCATTGATATATTTTTTAATGTTAGAAGAATGCATTGATATTTTAATTATAACTGATTGAGGACTCCCTGTTGACATGGTCTTATGGATGTGCTGGCTCATGGCGTCTTGGCTCTTGGGAATCCCAGAAGCAAGACTGTGGATGCAGTTGATACAATGGTTCCAGAGGAGCAATATGTTCTCGTCAATGGCGACATGAGCGATTATCCTAATTCTCCCCCATGCCCCTCCACAGGTCTTGAACTGACCTTTGTGGGCATCCATGATCAACCTTTGATGGTGTGGGGGGGTAATCCAACAACCATGTGTTACCCTGGTTGCTTATTTGTTGCTAATGGGATGTAAAGCTCATCTGCAAAAAATGTCTGTTTTCTCTGTGGGCAGGCGCGTAGTCTTTCCACATCAACTTTTAGCTCTGGGCAGTTGGTCTAGCTGTGGGTTCCTGCTTATCATTCAGGTTTGTCTGTACATGTCCTTGCTGGTAATACCTTTGCCATGCTCCACATCAATGTAGGCACGTCGCTAAAGCTTTGCGGGAAGCTTGTGCTTTATGTGATCCCAGAACAAGGTGACAACATCGCACCGCCTGTCTGAACACTCAGGCGGGCTCACTGAATAAGCGACTTTGCAGTCCCACCCAAGTGGGAGTTGAATGGGGGAGTGATTGTTGAGCAAATCTTCTCCAAATAGGGATTTGCCTGGATGGATGTTTTCACTTCCAGTTCCAACACAAAATGTAAGACCTTCTGCTACAGGGAGTTAATGATCGAGGGGGAGGAAGGGAATTCTATAGCCAATGGGTTGATGATTCTCTTTGCCTTGATACACACGTCCCTCCATGCCCACCAATTCCTTTGGTGCCTAATAAATTGAAGCAAAGTAGAAGGAGAAGGTACTACACCGCACTGAATGCATCCTACTGGAAACATTCCTGCAGAAAGATATTGTAAATCAATATAAATCCTAATTCGTGCAACATATTGGGGTTGGTGGAAGGGGAGCATTTTCACAGCCCTCTGTGAAGGGTGTAAAAAAATGTGATCTTAAGTGGTAAATGGCAGAGAATTCAATTTAACTGAGTGAAAAAGTAGTTTGATGTTCAGCTTGTTTTAATGCTTGTCGCAGAGAATAAACTACACTGGTAAACGAATATACACAAATGTGCTGTGTGATTGACCTAGTTATACAAAAAGAATAAAGTAGTAATTTGTGGTAAAAATAACACAGCAAGACAGTGTTATGTATCAAAACAATCAAGGTCCATGGACTGACCCTGCTTACTCTGAAGCTAAGGGTATGTCCACTTCCTTTTGGTAGACTCAACACACATAATGCTATGGGGTGGGTAGAAAAAGGGATCCCTAGACAATAGTAAAACACATCTACAGACTTGTTCAGGACCCATAATGCCACACATGTGCTGTCAGAAAATAAAGTGTGGGGCTTTATTATAAGGTATTTATAAAGCGCTCACAAAAGCCCAATGGCGTCAAGGTGCTGAAAGCACAGAGACCGGCAAGAAGCCAAGGAGAACAGATTTTTAAATCCGTAGAAACCAGCATGGGCTGTAATCTCCTTTAGCATGGGAGAGCGTTCCATAGAGGAGCCAAAATAATGTCCCCCCAGACCTGCTCTTTGACCACAGGGAATTTTTAACCGGCTGTGCAAGGCAGAGTGCACGGTCCTCGTAGGCTGGTAACAGGACAACATTTTATGCAAGTATCCATAGGCTGGTAACAGGACAACATTTTATGCAAGTATTCTGCCCCAAGAGATGGGTCATGAACAAAGCCTTAAATTGGATCCCGAGGTTCACTGGAAGCCAATGAAGTTGGTGAAGCATGGCCTGAGTTGGTGAGGGACGTGAGCATAAAGCACCAGCCTAATTGCAGCGTCCTGCAGATCTTTCACACTGGGGTTGAAAAAGGGAAAATCTTTCTAACCATTTTCAATTTAACAAACCCAGCGGCACAAACTGTGGATGTCCGAGCCTGCTCTAGAGCACAATGGCAGTAGCTTCATCCCTAAGCTCTTTACTGAACTACTGCGTGTCGGTCTAGGTTCAAGGGAAACTGGCCATAATTCCGGCCTTCAGTTAGAGTTGGGACTAGGGGAGCCGATCAGCAAGTCCTCGGCTTTCACCCTGGTAAGTTTGTTCTGGTTTTCTGCCATCCATTTCCCAATTTCTGAGAGCCATGTTTTCAGTTTGCCTGGCGGATCCAACATTGAGTCAAGCAGGAACACCAGCTGCATGTCATCGGCGTAAGTATAGAAATGCACCCCATGATTGATGAGGTCAGCAAGGCGGCGAAGATATAAGTTAAAAAGAAGAGGAGAGCGAGGATCCCTGCGGCATCCAGCACGAGTGACCGTCTGGGCCGAGCAACAGGGGTGCAGGAAGACAGATTACATGTGATTAGATTGGAAGGAAGAAAACCAGGCCAGCAGAGTTCCAGAAATATTGGCCTGCTCTAGTAGTTGTAAAATAATTGATTGGCAAATTGTATCAAAGGCCCCAGAGACGTCAAGGAGGATCAACACCTCACACCTCTGCGGTCTAGAAGCTGTGCGATCTCATCTAGCAATGAGACCAGAACCAATTTATGCCCAGCTGGGGGCTAAAACCAGACTGATAAGGGTGCAGAATTGTATTCCCTTCCAAGAAGCCCGAGACCTAAGGTGCAATGATCACCTCCATAGGTTTCATAAGCACTGGCAAGAGTGAAATAAGGTGGTAATTAGCTGATGAAGATGGGTCTAAATGTGGCTTCTTTAGGAGAGGAGTAACCAGTGCGTGTTTCAGTGAAAAAGGAATAGTACCAGATGCAAAAGCATTCTGAAGATCAGCCGTAAACACTGACATGCTGGTCTTCGGGTAACCCCTTAAGAATATGGAGAGGAATGGGATCCATAGGGGAGGGGTCTGACTTCAATTTATGGAATGCAGCCATTGCATATCATCGGTTCCTCGTTTCAATTTCAAACGTTCTGCAGGTTTAGCCCAGGTGGACGGGCTATTCCTAGGCAGAGCCTTTGGCCCATTCTGAGAATCCATGGCTATAGAATGTCAGATTTTACATATTTTCTCTGAGAAAAAAGCACTGATGGCATTGCATTGGATCTGAGACCTTGTAGAAAGGAGTCCTGGTGGAGTTGGTGCTGATAACTACTCCTTTTCGACCCCAAAAAGCTTTCTGGAGGAGACAGCTGCCAATGTAATCTGATTGGCATAAAAGCCTGACTTTGCTTTTTAATCAACCCATGATATCGGTGCATGACCTGCTCATAGGCTGATTTTAGCTGTGGCTTCATGCCCTCTGCGCCAGCGCCGTTCCACCTGGCGGCACACTCTTTTACAGAACAGCAGATTTGAATTAAACCAAGGAGCTGAGGGCTTTTTGTCTCCACTGGTGCCAAGCTATCAGTTGCTGCATTCATGGCATTAATAAAAGCAGTACCCAAACCCTGCCTTTCACTTGCCATGAACCATCTTTTGCTGGTCGGTAAGCCCTCTTCCAATGCGGAGAGGTGGACCCATCCACTGAACTGAAACGCCTAATAATTGGCAGTTTCAGTGAAGGTCCAGATGGGGCTGGAAACAAAATCCTAAAAGGCAGGACAAAATGGTCCTACCAGACCACTGGGAGAGGAGCAAAGGTAGTTACTAACGCTTCGTCTCCAAAATGTAATCCAATAAATTGCAGAGGCAATGCGTAGGAAGGTGATGGCGAGCAGTCAAATGTCAGACATGGCAGTGAAAAAGTTCCTGGCCTGTATAGCAGACATGTAATTGGGGAACGCATTAAAAGCGCTGATCATAAAAAGAAATGTATTAAGCCGTTTGGTTTCATTATAAACCTTTCACCTGTTACACTATCACTTCAAACAGTATTGCAATTCAAAAAACCATTTAGAAAAAACGGACTAAAAATGGGAAAGAAAGATTAAATCCACATTTAAGATTTGAAATTTATCATTACCCAGCGAGGGGTGTCTGGCAGCCTCTCGGCCAATGAGGAGGCTCGGAACGGGGTAATTACCAGTGGTAATCACCCCGCTCCGAGCCACCTCACGGCTGTAGGCTACCATCTTCCCCCACTTAGTAATGAGTTAAGTGCTCCGCCTCTTCCCCTACCCCCTCTTTCCCTCCACTTACCTGCTTCTCTTCGGGATCGGATGCCCTGGAAACACTTCTGTCTCCAGCGCGTCTGCTCCTGTTCAGCGACACGCCGCCATGGAAAGGAAGAAGGGAATATGTTAAGGATTTCAATCTGGCGACCCCTTGGTCTTAGCCTAGGATGTAGCGTACAATAGGAATGCTTTCTCTTTATTTTCTACGAATTCAATTTGAGATGGCACACAACCAGTCTCGCACCCCCTTTTACAAATACCCCGGGTCACAGTGGACCATGAACCAGGCCGGTTGGTGGGAATGCAATATTTATTTTAAAATTCAAAGAAATCACACATTTTTAATATTGGGCAACAATCACCAGTGGGGTGATAATTAATATGACCACTGAAAAACACTTGGTTAACCTTCTACAAGAACATATCCAAAGCACAAATGAATAGGAGCACTTTTTCAATTAGGATAGATATCACCTGAGTTAAGGTTTCCTCCTTCAATGTTCCTTCAACCCACAATCGATTTCTGAGTGGATAGAAAGAAGCAGAAGGTAGTCGGGGATATGGGGCAACAAACAATCAAAATCCGAGCTTCCCTTACAAAATAGGAGGCAAACCCTTTGCAATTGATTAAAATGACTCAGAAATTGACAAATGATGAATGTGCGGTTAAATCTCATGCAAATATGACTTCTTACAATAGCAGTAATGTATAAACCTTAGCAATCGCAAGGCAAAGTATCAACAAAGGCACACAGTCCAAAAGCAAGTTGAAAGTAAGAACACGAGGCAGTCGAAATCACATGTGGAAAAGTTGCATTTACACTTTTTTTCAGTTTTAAATGTCAAAACGTTTTATTTTTAAAACGGGTGAAGCAAAAAATCGTAATGCGTTTTTTGGGCAGGGTGATCGATGCACATCACAGGGACAATATGAATGTGAAAGAGTGACTATAGCTGAAGAACTGGATGAGATTTTCAAGGTGAAAGGAAGTTATTTTGGTAAAATGAAGCAATCAAATCTGTTTGGATAGAAAGGAAAGATTTTACTTAAACTAGATTATTAAAATTATTAAAGAAAGAACTGGTACGATCCCAGGTTAATTTGCAACTTAACCCTTTCACCACACGTTCAGATCTATGTGAGAATTTATTTAAATATTCTAAGGAGTTATAAAATGAGGTAAATGAAAGAATTGCCTTAATACTAGAAAAACAAGGACAGGGTGCACAGAGAATTCTAACAGTTTTAGACAAGTTACCAGGGTATGGATAGGATTACTTGGGGAGTAGAACAAAGACAAAGTATCAAGATGGGGTAGGCTATAAATTGCTATGGGAGGGGAAATACTTGCAATCCGCTCTTGGATTTGGGATTAGGAACAGCCAACCGGGTTCTGGACTCCAAGGCTTGGGTCACCAGATAGCGGGCTCTCCTGGCAAAAGACAGCTGGGCAAATGTCTGGTCACGGCACAGCGACGCCTCAGCGGGATGGAGCGGGTAAGTAGGGCAAACAGGCGGCACTGGAGAATCCCACAGCAGGCTAAGCCACCTTTCCCCTTTCTCCCTGAAGATAGTGGGATTTTGTTATGGGGTTTTAGTGGGATTTCTGGATTAAGGCCTTCCTGGATAGGATCAGCTATGCTTTGGCCTTGCAGTGAGTCTTGAATCTTGCAAAGGTGGACCTGGAATTTCGGGATACGCAGGCGCTGGAAATTCAGGAGAGTGTGTAGAGTTCTGTCAGCCATAAGCCATGGTGACGACATAGGATTGTATGGTGGGGCAGGCTTGGCTGGGCACGCCTCTAAACTGGATTGGTCAGGGGTGATTGCTACCGCCTTCCTTTCAGCTGGTTGGACTTTTAGAGACACATCAGCTTTATGATGTGGATTTACTATCCCGTTTGATACACGTTGCACAGGTGCCCACTTCCTTTTCCACGATAATGGCCTATCCAGAGCAGCCTGCCCCCGTCATCATCCCATCCCATGCCCCACTCCCTTCCTGCCCCGCACCAACCCATTCCACAACCTGCACCCTCCGATCAACAGTTTAACAGATCACAAATGTATCCAAACGCTACGAAGCAACAACACACCTCACTTTTCACCTAAAACAACTACCCCAGTCCTCAGTGCACTTAGACGCACCAGACTCAGATCACGGACTTCCACATCTTCCTATCTCACTACGGGAGGACTACCCAAAGTTAATCAACCCAATCATCCCAATTCTAGGCACATCAAGAACCCTAAAACTCAGATCTAGAACCTTCAACCCTCCTCGTAATATCACTCTTACCAATCATGCTAACACAGAAGGCATACCTCTATCAAGAACTCAAGATAAACTCCCCAAAAGTCCCATCATAAGCAAACAACAATCTAACGCTACTGAAACTACCAACACTCACCCACCCACCCCAATCCAAGAGCCACCTCCGGCCTCCCACCTCAAAGCAGCCCTCATTAACGCGCGCTCCATACATGCTCATGCCACTGAAATTCACGACCTCATTACTGAGCAAGAACTTGACCTACTCATAGTGACAGAAACCTGGCTCCACCAAGCATCCGGCCCCTCGCTATCCATTGCCATTCCCCCAGACTATACCATTCTCAGAACTGACAGAACAAAATCAGTAGGTGGAGGAGTAGCCATCATCTCTAAAGACCACCTCAAACTAAGAACCAGCCCTATCGAGAGCCCAGACGGTTATGAAGTCCTGCTAGCTAAACTAGCTACGGACCACAAAACCACTATTAATTTAATAACCATCTATAGAGCACCTAACACCTTATCCCAACCAGAACTAGACATACCATTACTGCTAACGCCACTCATAAAACCAAACACAAAATGCTTAGTACTAGGGGACCTGAATCTAGGATTCAACGACCCCCAAGACCACAAAGCAGATGCACTACATAGTGCACTTAAAGACATGGCTTTCACGCAACTCGTGAACACCCCTACCCACATAAAAGGGAGGACTCTAGACTGGATACTATATCTTAACACTACAGTATCCATAGATTCCATCTCCCCGGTACCATGGTCAGACCATCACTGCATAAACTTCACTATCCTGAGCAAAAAGCCAGATGCACCCAAAACGGCCATGAAAGAATCATATGTAACAAGAAACACACGTAAACTCACAGCAGAAAATATCAACCCACTATTAGCCAAAGCCCTCAATACCAAAATCATTAACGCCAAAGAACCGTGTGCCCTGGCAGACTTTTACCACAACTCTCTTACTAGTACAATAGACGCCCTAGCACCCTGCGTTAATAAAACTAAACGTAAAGACAAAAAATCCTCCTTCTGGTTCAATGAGGAACTAGTCGCCCTCAGACGAATTAAAAGATCGCTTGAACACCGCCTAAAGAAAAACCAGACCCCAGAAGCTTTGGAAGAATTCAACTCGGCAAACAAAACCTATAAATCAGCCATCATCGCCCATAAAGCAGATGCCTTCAACACAAGAATCAGTAATGCGTCCTCCGATAGCAAAGAGTTATTCACCATACTCAAGGAGCTGGAGAACCCGATCCCTATAATTAACCCAGTCAAACCTAGCAAAGAATGGTGCACCACCATCCAAGATGCCTTAGACACTAAGATTAAATTACTACAAAACAAAATTATCTCTAAAAGAAACCTCCTATCCGACAAACACTCCACGGCCAACCAGATCTCCACTACCGGAGTAAACACTGCCCCTTCCTTCAACTTCACACCAGTCTCTCACGATACAGTACTTAAGACTATAGCCAAACTCAAAGCGTCCAACTGCAAAGGAGACAACTTCCCAGCACACCTAATTAAACTCTGCGCCCCCATCCTCACGCCCATAATCACCAACTTTGTAAATGCCTCCTTCTCCACCAACCAGGTCCCAATCAGCATTAAAGCAGCCTGGGTCACCCCCCTTCTAAAAAAGCCCACGCTAGACCCACTAGTGCCTACTAACTACCGGCCCATAACAACTGTCCCATTTCTACTTAAAATCATTGATAAAATAGCGTATAACCAACTACAAACTCACCTAGAACAAAATAATTTGCTAGGAGCCAGACAATCAGGCTTTAGGCCTAACCACAGTACTGAGACAGCACTCTTGGATCTAAAAATCCAATTAGACGCTATCAGAGACTCAGGCAAACTAGCTACACTACTGCTACTGGACCTATCAGCAGCATTTGACCTAGTAGATCATGACAAACTATGCAACACTCTAAAAAAAGATTTTAATCTTTCCAACAACGCCACTTACTGGATCAAATCCTTTCTTACGGACCGTACATCCAGAGTATGGGTGTCATCTACACCAATTTCGCAGATGACACACAGATCCTCATCCCTATCTCAGGCGACTACACCCAAAACACCCTCACCATCAATAAAGTTTATTCCATAATCCAAAACTGGATGGCCCTGAACAGTCTTTGTTTAAATGATGAGAAAACGGAGATCCTCATCGTGGGCTCCCAAAAAAGATTAAGCACCCTCCAGCCGGACTACTCCCACATTAACATCGACAGTACCCAGATCCCAGTACTTAAACAAGTCAAAACGTTAGGTGTCTACATCGATGCCAACCTCTCCATGCACAAACAAATAGCAGCCCTCTCCTCATCCACAGCTTACACAGCAAAACTTATTGCTCTTAGTCGCCAATTTCTCACCCCTGTAAATTGTATCACTCTGGCTAGAGCCCTAATCCTAACAAAACTAGATTACTGTAACATCCTCTTCCTGGGAACATCCAAAACCAATATAAACAAAATCCAACTACTGCAGAATAAAGCCCTTAGAGCGGCTCTAGGGATAAAGAAATCAGAACATATCTCTAACATTAGAAGAGAAAATCACTGGTTGCCTATTGAAGCAAGGATCATATTCAAAACCCTTAGCATTGTCTACAAATGCACCACTAACAAAGCGCCCAGCTACCTCAACAACTCTATCAAAAACAAAATGGCTTGCAGATCACTGAGATCCAACAATCTGGCCCTCTTAGAAGTTCCCACATTCAAATATAGCAGAGCAGGAGGAAGTAGTTTCAAAGTTCTAGCCCCTTCGCATTGGAACGCCCTTCCACTAAGCATCAAAAAGGAGGAATCTTTACAAAACTTTAAAAAAGCTCTGAAAACCTGGTTATTCAATAAATATTGAACTATCTCACCAATTGTAATCTGATTTAGGACCTTATTTTCCATTGTAACGTCTGTAAAAATATGACTGTCTTGAAACTGTAACACTGTGTATTAATTTGACTACCTTCTGTATCCATTCGCCGTGATACCCCAGGGTCTGGGCGAGTAACAAATGTATTAAATAAATAAATATTAAATAAATATGTCTTGAACCTCCCACAGTTAATTTTGCCACAACCCAGTTTTGACATAAATGGCACATTTTTACAGTTGTTGCATCTTAACCAATTACCTAGGCAGATTACATATTTTAAGCAGAGTATGGCAGTCCAATTCTTACGGTTGTAGTACTTTGTTTCGCCGTCTAATAGTTTATCGCGATTTTCAGTGATAAATATTTGACCTAAGATTCTATAACTTTATACATACGCGGAGTAGTGGCAGAGTAGCAGTCTCGGCTACCCTCTTGCAGCTGCTTCCTGATCTCGGCAACCCAGTCTGTCTACTACTTTCATGAAAAAAGTGCTGGGGGGAGGAGCACTAATAAAAATAAATAAATTCCCGTGGAGTGGCCATGGACTAGCGGCAGAGTAGCAGTCTGTGGACGCCAGAGATGCTGCTCTGCTGAGCCCGGCTGCCGAGGAGAAAGGTCAGCAACTCCGAAGTTCGAAGCCCAGCGGTGAGGGAAAAAAAGCAAACTGCTATCAATGTAAAAGCTGGTATTGAGCAAGAGCCGTCCTGCCCCTCACTCCGCGAAACTGCTGTGGGAGGAGCAATCGAGCCATAGCCCTTTTGCGGATGAAATGGGGGGGGGCATGAACAACTTTATCCAAAATTGGCAGCTTGAATACCACCTTTGCTGTCCCGCTTTCGTCAAGTCCAGTAAACCAACTGGTGAATGATCTGCAGAGATCAGAGGACCAGGCCACTGAAAAAACATGCTTCGCTTCAATCAACTAGCTGAAGCACACAGCGGAAATCCACCAGCTGCGTCTCCAGCGACCAGAGACTTACCTGTGATTCCTCCCCTCGGTGGGGGCCCGTCTGCGTGTTCCCTGGCCGAATGTGCTGGTTCTCCGCCGCCTGTCGGAGGAGAGACGGCAAGGGTGGGGCCTCGATACAGCTTCCGGCAGACGAGGCGCTGGCAGCGACCGAGAGGTTCTCCCTGGACAAATCAACCAACCAGCCTGGACGACCCGGCAACACACCTCCATTACCAGCAGAATCTGCAAACCAGGACAACCGGCCAGGAGGAGTAACCCCGGCCATAAGCGACACAAATCAGACCACAAAGGAGTGTATGCCCCGACAGACTTGAACAAAAATTGAGCGACGCAAAAAAACCACCACATTACCGGAGCCAGACAACCCCCAAACGTGCCCCATCCCGACAAAACCGATCAAAGTGAATATAGAAGTGCACGCTTCACCAGTGGATTGGGCTATACCAGCAGCTCTACACACCGAGGTCGCTCCACCACAAGGACATGTACCTTGTCTAGGTAGCGAACGGGAGGACTCGGAGGCATACAGCAGCTGTTCGGACCCTTTGCCCTCTGGGGCAGAGAGAGCAGCTAGCGACGAGTTCCCTGCAACAAGAAAGGGGGGAAAAAAGGCCTGCGCTCAAAAAGAACTTTGGCAATTCCAGCAAGCAGGTAAGATCAGCACAGAAGTGGTGGGGAAAAAAACGGTGAAGTGCCCTTTTTCCAGAGCAAACTCGCAAAGCAGCCAGCCAGCCTTGCTAAAAAGAAATCCACCAAACTGAAAGATGGAATCAAATTAGACTGCAGCAAATTGTCCGTGGCACACACCTTTAACGATTTTTTTTCAGCAAGCAGTGCAAAAGAAAATTCGACTATCAGTGAAATCAGTGACCGTGAAATGCTTGAAGTGGTGTTTGACCCTGAAGCATCCACTAACTCGCGAAGGACTGTCTTGCTCATAACCTGCGCCAATATGGCTACTTCATCGGCAGCCCCCTGGCACCTAGGTAAAGCGCACTTTCCCCAGATAGAAACGACAACGGGAAAGTTAAAAGCTCAAGGGAACCTAACATTCCAAGTGAGCCAAGGGGCGGAAAAACATCGACAACTCTGACACCTGATAATCTGCAGATGCATGATGGCCCCCATTTCAGCAATGATGCACTCCAAATTACTATATTTGGAGGGGGTACATTGCGGGAATGGAGAAAAAAAACAAGAGCAAGATGGCCTAGAATTAGGCAAACCAAACACCGAACGGAGAGAGGAACCTTCCCACCAGATGCCAGCAATCTCCAAAACCTTCCAGGCAGTGGCTTGCCAAATTTCCATGGACGGGGAAGAAGCAAACCAGGAGAATGAAAAAGACTCCTATTTCTGTGCTAAGTGATACTACTGCCCAAAACAGTGTTCAAAGAAAGGACAAAGTGCCAGAGAAAAACAACCTCTCAAATGGGTCAAAAGCAAAGTGGAGGAAAGACGTACAAACACCAAGGCCCACACCAAATAATTGCGTATGTGAATGAAGACGTGATCATACTGTTAGCCGACTCAGGAATGACAAACTACAACGAAAGGGAGCTTATGCTAAATAAAGACTTTGCAATATTTGACCACACCAAGGTGAAACAAAAGGAAAAGTCGACTAGCAATAAGCAATTGGTCTTCTGCCTACCTCCCCCAGAGAAACGGCTACCGGGCAAGCTTCCTGTCCAAACTGGTCAGAGAGCAACACCAGTTTCGAGAGGAAATCATAACAAGCATGATCCTAAGAGCACCAAAGAATCACATCTGACTCCTAGCACTGACCCTATGGTTGGTCCAAGACTTCCTGACTCGCCAAAAATGGAGGATTTTTTGTCGAAGTGCTAATAAACCTAAGCGAACACCTAGATGAACCACTACTCAGCACACCAGGGGACAACCCTCCGGCAGTTCATCAAGGTTAGCGAAAGAAAGTCCAACTAACATAAGCGATACGGAAGACCGGCATTCTTTCCTTACATTGGAAGATCGATGCAAAAAGATAGCCCAAACAACAATTGGGGTTTACTACCCGACTCTCGCAGAGAGCATGGGAAAACTTTGAAAGACTCATTCACACTATCAGCAAGGGCGGTTATCTCAACACCTCATAGCTCCTGGGTGAGAAGCAAGGACACCGCAAATAAAAAATACACCCCAATCTTGTCGCAAAGAAAACTGTCTACTACAGAAGACCGCTGGGCACCAAGAAAAGCCCGACCACAGGACCCAGAAAGCCGAGGTAGGGATACTGCAATAAACAAAATCCAACCGGCAAGGTCTAGCAGAGAGAAAGCCGACATTTAAACTGGAACAACTAAGTGACAGCAGAGAATATGTTGTACTAAACAGAAGAACAGTCATGGAACTATTCCACTTTGTCACGAACCTCAGCTCACTGAAAACGGATGACTTAAAAATAGTGGAGCCAAGTCATGAAGGGAGACAAGCGACAACCTACCTATACATAACGTCCACAACAGTGAAACAAAAGATAAGCGACAAAGCTGGGGTACGACCTCGGAGAAATAACAGGAAAATCACAGGCTCTCACCTCGTGGCTTTACAAAGGATCTTTCGCAACATTTGAGATCTCCAAAAGGAAAAGAAAGCTGTAGGAGGAACCGATCCGACCAGGCCAGCAACCACAGACAGAAACCCGACATACAAGATCCCTCGGCTCCAACGAACACTACCTTGAAGCCATCAAGGGAAACTGAAGACAGAGGAAATAGAACTCAACCTAGATTATCGGACAGAGCATATCAAGCTGGAAAACGAGGAGACGCCCTCCAAACAGAGGCCTTCGAAAAAACTGAAAGCACGCCACTTGGCCCATTGACCTCAATAAAAAAAAACTTTTACATAGGTTCCCTTAAAGGAAGCAGGACAAGCCCTGGAAATGGGGGAAATGGCCCCCATTACACCAGCTGTGGGCCTGGATTCCCAAGGATCTGTTGACCCAAAGAAAATAGCAACCCAAGAGAATTTCGAAGTGGATCCGACAACACAACAAAGGGCAGGAAAATCAACCTTGAGGTTGGGTTCGTGAAACACTCAAGGTTTCTTTCACCTGACGGTTCCGGGAGACGTAAACCTGGCTTTGTCCGACATTTTGTGCCTTCAGGAAACGTGGCTAACCGAGAAACCAACCCTAGACGGCTTTGCCCTTGCACCAGCCAAAAATGGAATGAGGACGTCCATCTTCAGGTTTGCTAACAGCCATAAGCTCTGGAAAAGGGATGAGAGTGATAGAAATTTTGACAATGAACCTATTCAGATGGTTGCATGGGACTAGCACCATCCATAGGAACGTGGAAACGGGGAAGATTTCTGCAGTCCCGGCAGTAATTATGAATACCTATTGGAACCCTGAGGCCATATTCAACAGCAGCTTCTTGGGCATGCTGGAAAAAGAAATTGACCGCGCATACATAGAACACCAGGTCTCGCATCTCTTCACCTGTCGGGACTTAAATGCAATCTGCACAAAGAAGCTTTTGCCCTCACCTTGCACACTGGCAGAAGGGCGTGGACACGTCTGGCTAACTCTGATGACCTCAAGAGAACTAGTCAGCCTTGACAGTACATACGTTTCTACCAACCATACGCCTTCGTGGGAAGGCGAAAAATCTTTGGCAACGATTGACAACATCTTTGTCTCAAGTTCGATACTTGTAATTATTAACTCCTTCAAGATCACAACCTACTGCAAGTGACCACAACCTCTTGAGTACTATGTGGACCTCTTTTTACACAGAAAACCAGATGCCTAAAACTGAACTGGAAGCTAACAAAGGCAACCGCCTTATGATACGCGCGCAAAATATCAAACTGACCAGCAACTATACTCAGCTTGAAGCCTCTGGCATTATAAACATACAATTGGACTACCGCCCCTTACTTAATTCCTACAAGAAACCAAAATTGAACTGCAGAGTGGGTACTGGAAAAATCGCTCATAAGTATGACAAAATCCTGGTCTTAAGATCATTAAGAAGACTAAAAAAGAGACACCTTGAAATAATACGGAGTCAAAAAGAAAAGCACTGCTGGTGGCATAAAAGTACTACAAGGCTTGGCTGTAGAACTATCGCCTGAGCCTATACCAAAATGACTGAGGAAATGCTGGGGCAGGTTTGTGGGAAATACTCCAGCAAATTTTGGTCCTTGATCAGGTCTACAGAACATCAGTCGTGCAACGCATTAATAAATGGCATTGGCAAAGACGTCTGGGTGGCGCATTACAAAAATATATTCCACATACCACAAATGACACAGAAGAAACACACTGGGTGGAGCTGCACGACAGAGCTGACATCTTAGAAGTCCTCAACAAGCTTGAACTCAAGAGCACCAGGCCCAGACGGGCTAACAAATATAGATATGAAAACACCCGGAGGAATGGGTGTCCTTCATCAGTCTAGTATTTGAAAGGTGCACCAAAGCAAAGGAGCTTCCAGAATCTTGGACCTCTTCGGTAGTAGTCCCAATTTTCAAGAAAGGCAACAGACGACCCAAGAAACTTTCCTATTGCCTTACTGGACGTGATTGGAAAGGTCTATGGGTTGCTCCTACTACGCCTTTTCCAAACCTGGTCAATAGAAGCAGCATGTGACGATCCCTTTCAGTCGGGTTTCAAGAAGGTCGGCACCAGCATTAACTTCTTGACCCTGAGCATCCTTAAAAGCAAATCGCTGGCAGGGGGATCGTGAATATTCATGACTTTTATTCGACCAAGTAGACAGACCAAGATTATGGGAGAAACTAAAGGCGTGGAAATGCCCAGCAGAACTCCTCCAACCGATCGTAGCCCTACACAACACCAGAATGCAAGTTCGCTTAAGCCACCAAGGCACTTTATTGCAAGAAATGCCAACAAATCGAGGAGTAAAACAGGGCTGCCCGCTGGCCCCAGCACACTTCCTGTCCTATATGGGATTTTACAAAGACCTGGAGGCAAGAGTTAGTTCATTTTGCCCACAACTTGGCCAAGAAAAAATATCCAGACTACTATACACGGACAACGTTATACTTTGAATGGATTGTGTCCTCCCACGTATTCCTCATCTTAGATATATCCTTACCTTTAGGTTTTGCCTCGGAAATTTTTTTCTCTTGTCCAGCAGAGGTCGCCCCTACTCGAGGCTGCGGCGTCTGTCGCTCGACAGATCCGTCGAGTATCAACGTCATCACTCGTATAAAAGCCTCGAGCGCGCCCTTTGGCCTCAGTTCCGTTTTTCCGTTAGCTTTGCTTCGAATCGAGTGAAACGGCGCTTCAGTATTTCGTGACAAAAAGCGATGTCGTCTTCGAACCCTTCCACGCCGAAGACAGGCTTTAAAAAATGCCTAAGATGTGGAAAGAAAATGTCTTTGACGGATCCACATAAGAACTGTCTATGGTGCCTCAGCCCCGACCACCGATTGGAAGACTCTGGTTCGTGCCAGTCGATGACCCACAAAGCCCTAAAAGAGCGTAGAGGTAAACTGGCGATGGGGGAGGGTGTTTCGAAGCCTACTTTTAAAAAAGAAAGACTCGGACGAGTCTTCAAAATCTCATCGTAAGACATTCGAGAAGTAGATCGAGAATCTTCGTCTTCGAAGAAAAGATGGCATCGATCTCCCTCATCCTCTTTGACATCTTTTGGAAGAGGTTATAACATGCCCATCCAAACAAGACTCTCCTAGGAAATGGGAAGCCTTTCAAGTATCCATGTTAAACATTTTTTGAGAACGCGGCCCAGACCCCCTCAAAAATAGCTAAGGAAGACCATGATCCTGCTCACGAAAAAGGTGACGGAGGAAGGTCCAAAACCAGAAAGACTCATAAAAAGACGTCTAAAGTCATCGAGGGATTCTCCTTGATCACCTCGTAAGACTCATCCTTCGGTGCATAAATCGAAGGCAGAGGGAAACAAAGTGGCGTCGAAAGATCATACGCTTCGAAGCTCCTCGAGTCGACAACTCACTTGAAGGAAGCTACGTCGAGCTCGCGCTCAAAGACCGTGGAGTTTCCTTCGACGGTTTCCACGGCTTCCTCGACGATTACATCGAGATCGTCAAATTACTTCGACATCTAAGGAAGTGGTTAAGACTACGGCGCCATCGACGCTTTCGTCGACGCCCAAGCCTCTATTGAAGGAAAGATCTGTAATGCCTGAAAAGGTTTTTCAACCTGAGTCGCCATCAGTTTTTCAGGACCATGTCATCCATACGAGGGAGACTAATCAGAACAAGAGGAAGTGACATCTGCTGGTGTTAGATATGGTACAAGACCTGTCCCAGAGGAATTAATTGATCCTCAATCAAGAATTAAAGACTTGCAAGAATGTTTGCAAACAGCAAGTGGCCTGGATACTTCTTCAGAGTATGAATTTGACAAACCAGATCCATCGGAACAAGTGGATACGAGTTATAGAAGACTCATGGGCAGAGATACAGAATTTATGGGGTGGGGTAGGAGTTCACCAGTCAGTCATGATGATGACATGACAGATATATTATCTGGAACACCCCAACAAGACCCCATTTTACCCTTTCACATTGCATTACAAAGAAGGGTCAATTCTGCATGGGAACATCCTGAAGCCATAGGGGCTGTGAATAGAAAGTTTGTGGCAAAGTATAGACCTTGTACATCTGACCCGGATTACCTTAGTAAACCTCCATCTCCGGAAAGCTTATTAGTACAGGCAGCCACTTCCACACAAAATGCTGCATACCCTACAATCCCTCCATATTGGGACGATAAAAGTGGATGCATGGTCCAGGAAAATCTTTACATCGGGCCAAATGGCTTTGAAGTCTACCAATGTAACCTGTACTTTAGCAAAGTTCCCGTATACTCTGTGGGACTGTATGTCAGCGGAAGCTGAACACATCCCAGAAGGCGAAGAGCGTGATGGCTTTCTAGCTATTGTAAGGGATGGAAAGGAGGCTTCGGGAGAATGCCTTCAATCAGTACTGGACACAGCTGACAGCATCAGCAGGTCCATGGCGACTAGCACAGTGCTACGCAGATTTGCGTGGCTAGGAAAATCTGGGTTTGCTCCTGATGTGCAATCCAGACTTCTTAATATGCCCTTTGATGGCTCGAGGTTGTTCGGTAACAAGGCAGATGAAAGTTTGGAGAAGCTACAGACCTCCAAAGCGGCAGCAAAATCTCGAAGTGTCGCTATAGACAACCTCAGCAACGCCCCTACACAGGCTCATCTTCCTGGAGGGGTCGTCCTTTTCGTTATTCCTCAATTGGAAGAGGAAGAGGGCAGGCCAATCAAAGAGGTCAAAGAAAATTTCCTCGGGGAAGGGGAAAAGGTGCTAGATCAGCCCCAGCAACGGCATCTGTACCATCACCCGCTGCTGCAGCTGCCACAAAACCACTCTGAGGTTTTGACCCACACGACCCCGGTGGAAGGCAGGATCTCACAGCATCTGAAAGAATGGCGGGGCATTACTTCAGATGCTTGGGCACTGGAAACAGTATCCCAAGGTTACTGCCTTCCTTTTCTAAAGAAAGCTCAGAACCATCCTCTGCAATACAATTCTGCCAAGCATCCGTATCCGCTCCTGTTGCAGGAAGTTTTAACCCTACTACAGAAAGGTGCAATAGAACATGTACCTGTAGCGGAGAGGAACAAGGGTTGGTTTTCCCCATACATTCCAAAGAAAGACGAAGGACTGAGACCCATCTTGGGCTTGAGAAACTTGAACAAGTTCCTAAGGAAGGACAAATTCAAGATGGTCACACTTTCTCAGATCTTTCAGGCTCTCCAACTCCAGGACTGGTTGGTATCATTGGACCGTCAGGATGCTTACTTTCATGTGCCAATACATCTCAAGCACAGAGTACCTGAGGTTCGCGATTGGCAATTCTCACTATCAGTTTCGAGTTCTGCCATTCGGGTTGACCTCCGCTCCAAGAGTTTTCACCAAGTTGATGGCGGTGGTGAAAGCGAGTCTCAGAAGAGGGGGGATTCATGTCTACCCCTATCTGGACGATTGGAT